>NC_092045.1:70632971-70969505 GCF_003086295.3 Arachis hypogaea | reverse complement strand
TATTTTTTTGTGATTTCAGGTATTTTCTGGCTGAAATTGAGGGAGCTGAGCAAAAATCTTATTCAGGCTGAAAAAGGATTGCTGATGCTGTTGGATTCTGACCTCCCTGCACTCAGAATAGATATTTTGGAGCTATAGGAGTCCAATTGGCGCGCTCTTAATTGGGTTGGAAAGTAGACATCCAGGGCTTTCCAGCAATATATAATAGTTCATACTTTGCTCGAAGATAAACGATGTAAACTGGCATTTAACGCCAGTTCCATGTTCAATTCTGGCGTTAAACGCCAGAAACAAGTTGCAAATTAGAGTTAAATGCCCAAAACAGGTTACAACCTAACGTTTAACTCCAGAAACAACCCAAGCACGTAAAAAGCTTAAGTCTCAGCCACAACACACACCAAGTGGGCCCCAGAAGTGGATTTCTACTCTATCTATCCTAGTTTACTCATTTTCTGTAAACCTAGGTTACTAGTTTAGTATTTAAACAACTTTTAGAGATTTATTTTGACCTCATGACATTTTAGATCTGAACTTTGTACTTTTTGATGGCATGAGTCTCTTAACTCCATTGTTGGGGGTGAGGAGCTCTGCAGCGTCTCGAAGAATTAATGCAAGTATTTCTGTTTTCTATTCAAACACGCTTGTTTCTATCTAAGATGTTTATTCGCACTTCAATATGATAGATGTGATGATCCGTGACACTCATCACCATTGTCAATCTATGAACGCGTGCCTGACAGCCACATCCGTTCTACCTTCAATTGAATGGGTATCTCTTGGATTCCTTAATCAGAATCTTCGTGGTATAAGCTAGAATCTATTGGCAGCATTCTTGAGAATCCGGAAAGTCTAAACCTTGTCTATGGTATTCTGAGTAGGATTCAGGGATTGAATGACTGTGAAAAGCTTTAAACTCACAAGGGTTGGGCGTAGTGACAGACACAAAAGGATCAATGGATCCTATTCCAGCATGAGTGAGAACTGACAAATGATTAGCCGTGCGGTGACAGTGCACCTGGACCATTTTCACTGAGAGGACGGATGGTAGCATTGACAACGGTGATCCACCAACACACAGCTTGCCATAGGAGGAACCTTGCATGCGTGAAGATGAAGACAGGGGAAAAGTAGAGATTCAGAAGACAAAGAATCTCCAAAACTCCAACATATTCTCCATTACTGCATAATAAGTATTATTTAATCCATGCTCTCTTGTTCATTTGCAAGTCAACTGATAATTATAACTAATATCCTGACTAAGAGTTACAAGATAACCATAGCTTGCTTCAAGCCAACAATCTCTATGGGATCGACCCTTACTCACGTAAGGTATTACTTGGACGACCCAGTGCACTTGCTAGTTAGTGGTATGAATTGTGAAAAGTGTGATTTACAATTTTGTGCACCAAGTTTTTGGCGTCGTTGCCGGGGATTGTTTGAGTTTGAACAACTGATGGTGAATCTTGTTGCTTACATTAGGAAAATTTTGTCTTTTGGGTCGGAGTCTTTTATTTTATTTTCAAAAATTTTTTTAAAAATATTATTTTTCTTTATTAATTTTTAGTTTTTATGTGAGTTTAGTGTCATGTTTTAAGTTTGGTGTCAATTGCATGCTTTTCTTTGTCTTTCAATTTTTGAATTGCATGTTCTTTGTTCATCTTTGACCTTCAAGTTGTTCTTGTCTATTTTCCTTGTTTGATATTTAGTTTGTCTTGTTTTGTGTCTTTTTTTGTTTTTCTTGTGCTTTTTCAAAATATCAGTTTTCAAAAAAAAAATTATTTATTAAAAATATTTCTTTAAAACACGTTACATTTATAGCCCAATTGGCTAGAGCAATGTGTTTGTGTTCTTGGTAATTGGGCATCTTCCTTTTAAAACCTTTTCAAAAATAATTTTTCTTTGATTAAATCTTGTGCTAAACTTTAAGTTTGGTGTTCTCTTGTTAATTTTTCTTTAATTTTCGAAAATTTTATTGTGGTTTTCTAAAAATTTTAAGTTTGGTGTTCTATCTTTTGTTCTTGTTGTTCTTGTGTGTCTTCAAGGTGTTCTTGAGTCTTCTTTGTGCTTTGATCTTAAAATTTTAAGTTTGGTGTGCCTTGGTGTTTTCCTTCCAAAATTTTCGAAAACAAGGAGCATTGGATTTAAAAAATTTCAAGTCTTGTGTCTTTTGTGTGTTTTTCTCTTTCATAATAAAATTCAAAAATCAAACAAATTATCTTTTCTAACTATTTTTAAGCAATTATTTCGAATTTTCTTTATAAAAATTCAGATTTCAATTTCAAAATTTTTTAAATCTTATCCTTTTAAGATATTTAAAAATCATATCTTTTTCAAAAATATCCTAACCACTTTCTCTCTCCTCACTTTTTTGAAAATCTTCAAAAAATATTTTTAAATTTTTCTATTTTTACTTTAGTTTTTATTTATTTTATTTTATTATTTCGAAAAAATTTTTTATAATAAAATAAATCCACGTTATTTTCCTTTCTCCATCATGGACCTAAGTGGAAATGAACAGTCCAGAATGACTCTGGGGTCATATGCTAACCCCACTACTGCTTCATATGGGAGTAGTATCTATATACCCTCCATCGGAGTCAGTAGTTTTGAGTTGAATCTTCAGCTCATTATCATGGTGCAGCGAAGTTGCCAGTATTCTGGTCTTCCACAGGAAGAACCTACAGAGTTTCTGGCACGGTTTTTATAAATTGCTGACACAGTACATGATAAGGAAGTAGATCAGAATGTCTATAGATTATTACTGTTTCTATTTGCTATAAAAGACCAAGCTAAGAGGTGGTTAAATAACCAACCTAAGGCTAGCATAAGGACATGGAAACAGCTTTCAGAAAAATTCCTGAATCAATATTTCCCTCCAAAACGGATGACACAGCTAAGGTTGAACATCCAAGGCTTTAAAAAAGGAGATAATAAATCTCCTTATGATGCATGGGAGAGATACAGAGAGATGCTAAGAAAATGCCCCTCTAAAATGTTTTCAGAGTTGGTGCAGTTAGATATATTTTATTATGGGCTTATAGAGAAAGCTCAGATATCTTTGGACCACTCAGCTAGTGGATCTATACACATAAGAAAGACAATTGAAGAAGCTCAAGAGCTCATTGATACAGTTGCCAGAAATCAGCATCTGTACCTAAGTAGTGAGTTTTCCATGAAAAAAGAGGCTAAAACAGTAACTGCTGAACTCAGTCTTGCAGAACAAGTTACTGAATTCAATTAGCAATTAGATTTTCTAACAAAACAGCTAGCCGAATTCAAGGAGCTACTACAAGATACAAGAATGGCTAATATGAATATGAAAGTACAGTTGAAGCAAACAAAACAGCAGTTATCAAAACAAATAACAGAAGAGTACCAAGCAGTTCAATTAAGAAGTGAGAAAATATTAAATACCTCACTTCAAGGCAGCAGGATGCCAAGAAATGAACAAATTGCTACCCAAAATCCCTCTGAGGTTAGTAAGATCCCAGAGAGGAATAATTCTAGCATTCAAACGCCAGAAAAGGGTGAAAAGCTAGCGTTAAACGCCCAACCCATGCTCAGTTCTGGCGTTCAAACGCCACAAACAGGCAAGGAGTTGGCGTTAAATGCCCAAGGGAAGCTCAGTTCTGGCGTTCAAATGCCAGAAACAGGTAAGGATTTGGCGTCTAATGCCAATCCAGCTTCCAACCTTGGCGTTCAAATGCCAGTGGGGGATCAGACACATACAAGTGCTGATAGCAGCCCCTCTAAAAAGGCTTCTCCAACCAAATCTATAGGAAATAAACCTACAGCAACTAAGGTTGAGGAATACAAAGCCAAAATGCCTTATCCTCAGAAACTCCACCAAGTGGAACATGATAAGGAATTTGCCCGTTTTGTAGACTATCTCAAGACTCTTGAAATAAAGATTCCGTTTGCAGAGGCACTTGAACAAATACCCTCTTATGCTAAGTTCATGAAAGAGATCTTAAGTCATAAGAAGGATTGGAGAGAAACTGAAAAAGTTTACCTCACTGAAGAATGCAGTGCAGACATTCTGAAAAGCTTACCAGAGAAGCTTAAAGATCTCGGAAGCTTCATGATACCATGCACATTAGAGGGTACTTGTACCAAGAAAGCTCTATGTGATCTTGGAGCAAGTATCAACCTAATACCTGTATCCACTATCAAAAAGCTAGGTTTGACTGAAGAAGTCAAACTAACCCGGATATGTCTCCAACTTGCTGATGGCTCCATTAAATACCCATCAGGCCTGATTGAAGACATGATTGTCAAAGTTGGACCATTTGCCTTTCCCACTGACTTTGTGGTGCTGGAAATGGAGGAGCACAAGAGTGCAACTCTCATTCTAGGAAGACCTTTCCTAGCAACTGGACGAACCCTCATTGATGTCCAAAAAGAGGGAATTAACTCTGAGAGCCAATGAGGACGAGTTTAAGTTGAATGTTGTCAAAGCTATGCAGCATCCAGACACACCAAACGACTGCATGAGCATTGACATTATTGACTCTCTTGTGGAAGAGGTCAATATGACTGAGAGTCTCGAATCAGAGCTAGAGGATATCTTTAAAGATGTTCAGCCTGATCTGGAGGAACCAGAGAGAATAATAGAACCTCTGAAATTCCCTCAGGAATAGGAGAAACCTCCTAAACCCGAGCTCAAACCATTACCACCATTGCTAAAATATGTATTTCTGGGAGAAGGTGACACTTTTCCTGTAATCATAAGTTCTACCTTAGAGCCACAGGAAGAGGAAGCACTAATTCAAGTGCTGAGGACACACAAGACAACTCTTGGGTGGTCCATCAGTGATCTTAAGGGCATTAGCCCAGCCAGATGCATGCACAAGATCCTATTGAAGGATGACACTAAGCCAGTGGTTCAACCATAGAGGCGGCTGAATCCAGCCATGAAGGAGGTGGTGCAGAAGGAGGTCACTAAATTACTAGAGGTTAGGATTATTTATCCTATTTCTGATAGCCCCTGGGTGAGCCCTGTCCAAGTCGTCCCTAAGAAGGGTGGCATGACAATGGTTCATAATGAAACAAATGAAATGGTTCCTACAAGAATAGTTACAGGGTGGCGTATGTGTATTGATTACAGAAGGCTCAATACAGCTACGAGAAATGATAATTTTCCTTTACCATTCATAGACCAGATGCTAGAAAGACTAGCAGGTCATGATTACTACTTCTTTCTGGATGGATATTCAGGTTATAATCAAATTGCAGTAGATCCCCAAGATCAAGAGAAAACAACATTCACATGTCCATCTGGAGTATTTGCATACAGAAGGATGCCATTTGGTCTGTGCAATGCACCTGCAACCTTTTAAAGTTGCATGCTCTTTATTTTCTCTGATATGGTGGAAAAATTTTTGGAAGTCTTCATGGATAACTTTTCAGTATTTGGAGACTCATTCAGCTCCTATCTTAACCCTAAAGAGGTGCCAGGAGACTAACCTGGTTTTAAACTGGGAGAAATGTCACTCTATGGTGACTGAAGGAATTGTCCTTGGGCACAAAATTTTGAACAAGGGAATAGAGGTGGATCAAGCTAAGGTAGAGGTAATTGAAAAATTACCACCACCTGCTAATGTTAAGGCAATCAGAGCTTTCTGGGGCATGCAGGATTCTATAGGAGGTTTATAAAAGATTTTTCAAAAATTGCAAAACCTCTGAGTAATCTACTAGCTGCAGACACGCCATTTATCTTTGATAAGGAGTGTCTGCAGGCATTTGATACTCTGAAAGCTAAGCTGGTCACAGCACCAGTCATCTCTGCACCAGACTGGACATTACCATTTGAACTAATGTGTGATGCCAGTGACGATGCCATTGGTGTAGTGTTGGAAAAAAAGGCATGACAAGCTTCTGCACGTCATTTATTATGCCAGTCGTGTTTTAAATAACGCACAGAAGAAATACACAACCACAGAAAAAGAGTTACTTGCAGTGGTTTACGCCATTGACAAGTTCAGATCTTATTTAGTAGGATCAAAAGCGATTGTGTACACTGACCATGTTGCTCTTAAATATCTACTCACAAAGCAGGATTCAAAATCCAAACTCATAAGATGGATGTTGCTTCTACAAGAGTTTGATATAGAAATAAGAGACAGAAAAGGGACAGAGAACCAAGTAGCAGATCACCCATCTCGAATAGAACCAGTAGAAGGGGCGTCCCTCCCTCTTACTGAGATCTCTGAAAACTTTCTGGATGAGCAACTTTTTACCATCCAGGAAGTGCCATGGTTTGTAGACATTACAAACTACAAGGTTGTGAGATTCATACCCAAAGAGTATAGTAGGAAGTAATCAAAGAAATCGATCTCGGATGTAAAGTACTATCTTTGGGATGAACCATATCTCTTCAAGAGATGTGCAGACGGAGTAATCCGTAGATGTGTGCCTAAAGAGGAAGCACAGAAGATCATCTGGCATTACCATGGATCACAGTATCGAGGACATTTTGTAAGTGAGCGAATAGCCACAAGAGTCCTCCAATGTGGCTTTTACTGGCCTACTCTCTATAAAGACTCCTGAGAGTTTGTACGTAATTGTGACAATTGCCAAAGATCTGGCAATCTGCCTCACGGTTATGCCATGCCTCAACAAGGGATCTTGGAAATTGAGTTGTTTGATGTATGGGGTATTGACTTCATGGGGCCTTTCCCACCATCATACTCAAACACTTATATTCTGGTGGCAGTGGATTACGTATCCAAATGGGTGGAGGCTATTGCAACACCCACTAATGATACTAAGACAGTACTGAAATTCCTCCAGAAACACATCTTCAGCAGATTTGGTGTCCCTAAAGTACTAATCAATGATGGGGGCACTCATTTTTGCAATAAACAGCTTTACTCTGCTATGATTTGATATGGAGTTAGCCACAGGATGGCAACTCCATATCATCCACAGACAAATGAGCAAGTTGAAGTCTCTAATAGAGAACTTAAAAGAATCCTGGAACGGACTGTGATCAACCGTAGAAGGGATTGGGCAAGAAACTTGGATGATGCTCTGTGGGCATACAGAACAGCATTCAAGACTCCTATAGGGACCTTTCCATACCAGCTCGTGTATGAAAAAGCCTGTCACTTGCCAGTAGAACTGGAACACAAGGCCTACTGGGCAGCCAGATTCCTAAACCTTGATGCCAAGTTAGCTGGAGAGAAAATACTGCTCCAGTTAAATGAGCTAGAGGAATTCAGACTCAATGCTTTCGAAAATGCAAAAATTTACAAAGAGAAAGCAAAAAGATGGCATGATAAGAAGCTGTCATCCAGAGTCTTTGAGCTAGGGCAGAAAGTTCTGCTGTTTAATTCTAGGCTCAGATTATTCCCCGGGAAATTGAAATCCCGGTGGAGAGGACCATATGTGATTACAGGTGTTTCACCATATGGATATATAGAGCTCCAGGATAATGATTATGACAAAAAATTCATTGTTAATGGACAAAGAGTCAAACATTATCTTGAAAGCAATTTTGAGCAAGAATGCTCAAAACTGAGACTTGATTAAAGCTCAGTAATAAGTCCAGCTAAAGACAATAAAGAAGTGCTTGCTGGGAGGCAACCCAGCCATTAACAAAGCTTATTTGTTAATTAAATGATAACTTTACAGGTTCATATTAATTGTCTTCAAGATAAAATAACAATTGCATGAGTTCACAGAGTTACAGAAGGATTCAGAGGATAAAATAGCAAAAAGAGGCTCACTGGTGCGACAAAGCCAGTAAGAGTTGTTTTGGGCATTAAACCCCCAAAAGAGGCATCCACTGGGCGTTTAACGCCAGTAGAGATAGCCATCTGGGTGTTAAACGCCAGAAAGAAGCAGCTTCTGGGCGTTTAACGCCAGATTTACAGCATCCTGGGCGTTCAGAAAACTGCCCAGTAATAAAGAAGTTTCTGGCATTTAACGCCAGCTAGAAGCAACAGCTGGGTGTTAAACGCCCAGACCAAGCACCAACTGGGTGTTAAACGCCCAAAACATGCAGCAGTTGGGCGTTTATCGCTAAGATTGTGGAGGGGAGGAAGTTTTTGTTCCCAACTTGATTTTTTTCAAATCTTCATGTTTCCATCCATAATTTCTTGCATAAACACATTACAAATCCTAATTTTTCAAATCCTTTTTCAAAGATATCAAATGTATATTAATTCTAAACATAAATCTTTTTCAAATCCTCTTCAACTTCTTTTCAAATCTTTTTCAAAACTCAATTATCTTTTTAAATTCTTTTCAAATCTTTTAAAATTCTTCTCAAATCCTTTTTTAAACTCATCATATCTTCTTTTCAAAATTCAGATTTATCTTTTTCAAATATCTTTCATATCTTTTCAATTTCAAATTACATCTTTTTCCTATCATATTTATCTTTTACAAATCATATCTTCTATAATATCTTCTTCAAAAATTTTCGAAAACCCACCCCTTCCCTTTAAATACTAGTTCAGCCTCCCCCCCACCTCCACAATTCGGACTTGGTTCTCCCCATATCCCTCTTCTTTCCTTTCTTTTGCTTGAGGACAAGCAAACCTCTAAATTTGGTGTGTTTATTCGTGATCACTAAACCAATACCCACTAAGATCATAGCTCCTAAGGGAAAATAAACCACTCCAAGAGGCAAGAAAGAGAATATTCCAAAACCACTTTAGAATCAAGGGAAGTTCTTAACCAAAGAACATTCAGGCCATTACTACAAAATAATGGGTCTAAGGTCAGTGATCCCGGAAGTTAAATTCGATCTGAAAGAAGAAAAATATCCGGAGATCTAAGAGCAAATTTGAAGCAGGAGCTGGGAAATCCTAGCTAATCCTGAAACAAATGTGGGGAAGAAACATGGTTCAGGAATTCTATTCTAATCTGTGGCAAACAGACAGGCAGAGAATAGCTGGAACCGCGTTCTATGACTATCGAACTCTGGTAAGAGGGAAGATTGTTCACCTCCACCCTGACAAAATAAGAGAGATCTTCAAGCTGCCTCAACTATAAGATGACCCAGACTCCTTTAATAGGAGAATGATGAGAACAAATAAGGGCTTGAACGAAATTCTAGAGGACATATGCCTCCCTGGAACCTAGTGGACAACCAACACAAAAGGTGTCCCAAACCAACTCAAGAGAGGAGATCTCAAACCAGTTGTCAGAGGCTGGCTGGACTTCATCGGGCGTTCTATACTGCCCACTAGCAACCGCTCTGAAGTCACCATCAAAAGAGCAGTAATGATCCATTGCATTATGTTGGAAAACAAAGTGGAAGTTCTTAGTTGATCTCTTGTGAACTTTACACAATTGCAAACAAGAACTCCAAAGATGCCAAATTGGCTTATCCAAGCTTAATCTCTATGCTATGTAAAGATGCTGGGGTAAAGATGGGAGTAAATGAGTATATCTCAGTTGAGAAACCAATCACCAAAAATTCAATGGAAGGACAACAAGTGCAGGACGACCCCATCAAGAGGAAAGCACAGGAGTTCCTCCCGGAAATCCCTCAAATTGAATACTGGGAGCGTCTTGAAGCATCTGTCACCAAGTTGCAAGAAGCTATGGATCAACTAAAGGAAGAACAGCAAAATCAAAGTAGCATGCTTTGCAAACTGCTTAGGGAACAAGAATAGCAAGGGCGTGAACTGAAGCAACTGAAGCGTCAGAAGCTATCTCTTGAAGGGCCAAGCACCCCACAGATTAAAGGAGCATCCACCTCCCAAAATAAAGGTTGTTGAGTCCTAATCTTAGCCTTAACTCTGTGATAATTGTTCATATTAGGAATTTACCTTAGAAGTTATATATGAGTAGTAGTAATTAGTATCCCTATTTTGATTCTATCTCCAATTAAGCTATAATTTAATTTTCTCATCATCATCAAACATGAATAAAATAGTAGATTTTTAGAATAAGGAGGCAATATTTTTTCGAGTTTTTAATAAGGAAAATTCTAATTATTTATATGTGGTGGCAATACTTTTTGTCTTCTAAATGAATGCCTGAACAGTGCATATTTTTTATATTAAATTTTATGAATATTAAAATTGTTGGCTCTTGAAAGAATGATGAACAAGAGAAATGTTATTGATGATCTGAAAAATCATGAAATTGATTCTTGAAGCAAGAAAAAGCAGTGAAAAAAAAGGAGCAGTAGAAAAAGCCAATAGCCCTTTGAACCAAAAGGAAAGGGCAAAAAGGATCCAAGGCTTTGAGCATCAATGGAAAGGAGGGCCTAAAGGAATAAAATCCTGGCCTAAGCAGCTAAAACAAGCTGTCCCTAACCATGTGCTTGTGTCAAGAAGGTCCAGGTGAAGAGCTTGAGACTGAGTGGTTAAAGTCGTGATCCAAAGCAAAAGAGTGTGCTTAAGAACTCTGGACACCTCTAATTGGGGACTTTAGCAAAGCTAAGTCATAATCTGAAAAGGTTCACCCAGTTATGTGTCTGTGGCATTTATGTATCCGGTGGTAATACTGGAAAACAAAGTGCTTAGGGCCACGGCCAAGACTCATAAAGTAGTTGTGTTTAAGAATCAACATACTAAACTAGGATAATTAATAATACTATCTGAATTCTGAGTTCCTATGGATGCCAATCATTCTGAATTTCAAAGGATAAAGTGAGATGCCAAAACTGTTCGGAAGCAAAAAGCTACTAGTCCCGCTCATCTAATTAGAATCTGAGCTTCACTTAAAACTCTGAGATATTATTACTTCTTGATTTCTTTTTATCCTATTTTATTTATCTAGTTGCTTGAGGACAAGCAATAGTTTAAGTTTGGTGTTGTGATGAGCGGATATTTTATACGCTTTTTGGGGGGTAATTTCATGTATTTTTAGTATGTTTTAGTTAGTTTTTAGTATATTTTTATTAGTTTTTAGGCAAAATTCATGTTTCTGGACTTTACTATGAGTTTGTGTGTTTTTATGTGATTTCAGGTATTTTTTGGCTGAAATTGAGGGAGCTGAGCAAAAATCTGATTCAGGCTGAAAAAGGATGGCTGATGTTGTTGGAATCTGACCTCCCTGCACTCGAAATGGATTTTTTGGAGATATATGAGTCCAATTGGCATGTTCTCAATTGGGTTGAAAAGTATACATTTAGGGCTTTCCATCAATATATAATAGTTCATACTTTTCTCGAAGATAAACGACGTAAACTGGCGTTTAACGCCAGTTCCATGTTCCATTCTGGCGTTAAACGCCAGAAATAGGTTGCAAATTGGAGTTAAATGCCCAAAACAGGTTACAACCTGACGTTTAACTCCAGAAACAGCCCAGGCACGTAAAAAGCTTAAGTCTCAGCCCCAGCACATACCAAGTGGGCCACAGAAATGGATTTCTGCACTATCTATCCTAGTTTACTCATTTTCTGTAAACCTAGGTTACTATTTTAGTATTTAAACAACTTTTAGAGATTTATTTTGACCTCATGACATTTTAGATCTGAACTATGTACTTTTTGACGGCATGAGTCTCTAAACTCCATTGTTGGGGGTGAGGAGCTCTGCAGCGTCTCGATGAATTAATGCAAGTATTTCTGTTTTCTATTCAAACACGCTTGTTTCTATCTAAGATGTTTATTCGCACTTCAATATGATAGATGTGATGATCCGTGACACTCATCACCATTCTCAATCTATGAACGCGTGCCTGACAGCCACATCCGTTCTACCTTCGATTGAATGGGTATATCTTGGATTTCTTAATCAGAATCTTTGTGGTATAAGCTAGAATCTATTGGCAGCTGGTGCACGAAATTGCAATCACACTTTTGCAATTCCGCACAACTAACCAGCAAGTGCACTGGGTCGTCCAAGTAATACCTTACGTGAGTAAGGGTCGATCCCACGGAGATTGTCGGCTTGAAGCAAGCTATGGTTACCTTGTAACTCTTAGTCAGGATATCAATAATAATCAGGGTTGATTGTGAAAAGTAAAAGAACATGAAATAAATACTTGTTTTGCAGTAATGGAGAACATGTTGAGGTTTTGGAGATGCTCTATCTTCTGAATCTCTGCTTTCCTACTGTCTTCTTCTTCAAGCACGCAAGACTCCTTCCATGGCAAGCTATATGTAGGGTTTCACCGTTGTCAATGGCTACCTCCCATCCTCTCAGTGAAAATGTTCAACGCACCCTGTCATGGCGCGGCTATTCATTTGTCAGTTCTCAATCAGGTTGGAATAGAATCCAGTGATTCTTTTGCGTCTGTCACTAACGCCCAGCCCTCAGGAGTTTGAGGCTCGTCACAGTCATTCAATCATTGAATCCTACTCAGAATACCACAGACAAGGTTTAGACCTTCCGGATTCTCTTGAATGCCGCCATCAGTTCTAGCTTATACCACGAAGATTCCGGTTAAAGAATCCAAGAGATATCCACCCAATCTAAGATAGAACGGAGGTGGTTGTCAGGCACACGTTCATAGGTGAGAATGATGATGAGTGTCACGGATCATCACATTCATCAGGTTTAGGAACAAGTGATATCTTAGAATAGAAGCAAGCATGATTGAATGAAAAATAGTAGTAATTGCATTAATCCATCAAGACACAGTAGAGCTCCTCACCCCCAACCATGGGGTTTAGAGACTCATGCCGTAGAAGATACAATGAGAAACGTGTAAAGTGTCATGAGGTACCGATACAATGTCAAAAGATCCTATTAATAGTGAACTAGTAACCTAGGATATACAGAAATGAGTAAATTGACGTAAAAATCCACTTCTGGGTCCACTTAGTATGTGCTTGGGCTGAGCATTGAAGCTTTCATGTGTAGAGACTTTTTCTGGAGTTAAACGCCAGCTTTCATGCCAGTTTGGGCGTTTAACTCCAATTTTTATGCCAGTTCCAGCGTTAAACGCTAGGAATTCTGAAGCTGATTTGCAACGCCGGTTTGGGCCATCAAATCTCGGGCAAAGTATGGACTATTAAACATTGCTGGAAAGCCCAGGATGTCTACTTTCCAACGCCGTTGAGAGCGCACCAATTGGGCTTCTGTAGCTCTATAAATTAACTTTGAGTGCAGGGAGGTCAGAATCCAACAGCATCTGCAGCCCTTTTCATCATCTGAATCAGATTTTTGCTCAGGACCCTCAATTTCAGCCAGAAAATACCTGAAATCATAGAAAAACACACAAACTCATAGTAAAGTCCAGAAAAGTGAATTTTAACTAAAAACTAATAAAAGTATACTAAAAACTAACTAAAATATACTAAAAACATACTGAAAACAATGCCAAAAAGCGTATAAATTATCCGCTCATCACAACACCAAACTTAAATTGTTGCTTGTCCCAAAGCAACTGAAAATCAAAGTAGAATAAAAAGAACAGAATATACTATAGACTCCAAAATATCAAAGAAACTTAGCTCCAATTAGATGAGCGGGACTAGTAGCTTTTTGCTTCTGAATAGTTTTGGCATCTCACTTTATCCTTTGAAGTTTAGAATGATTGGCATCCATAGGAACTCAGACTCAGATAGTGTTATTGATTCCCCTAGTTAAGAATTATGATTCTTGACCATAGCCACTTTATGAGTCTTGGCTGTGGCCCAAAGCACTCTGTCTTCCAGTATTACCACTGGATACATACATGCCACAGACACATAATTGAGTGAACCTTTTCAGATTGTGACTTAGCTTTGCTAAAGTCCCCAATTAGAGGTGTCCAGGGTTCTTAAGCACACTCTTTTTGCCTTGGATCATAACTTTATTTCTTTCTTTTCTTTTTCTTTTCTGTCTTCTTTTTTTTCTTTTTTTTTTTTGAATCACTGCTTTTTCTTGCTTCAAGAATCAATTTGATGATTTTTCAGATCCTCAATAACAGTTCTCCTTTTCCTTCATTCTTTCAAGAGCCAACAATTTTAACATTCTTAAAATAACAAATTCAAAAGACATATGCACTGTTCAAGCATTCATTCAGAAAACAAAAAGCATTGTCACCACATCAAACTAATTCAACTAGTTTCAAAGATGAATTCGAAATCCTGCACTTCTTGTTCTTTTGTGATTAAAGCATTTTTCATTTAAGAGAGGTGATGGATTCATAGGACATTCATAGCTTTAAGGCATGAACTTTAAATTTTATTAATTATAAATTAAGAACAAGACTCAGAAATAGATATAAGATAAGACTAGTAGGAATAGAAAATAAAAATTTAAATAGGCTCCTAATGATAGAGGTTATCACAGAGTTAGGACTCAAAAACCTTGATTTTGAGAAGTGGATGCTCCCTCAACTTGAGAGGAGAGCTTTTGGTGTTTCAACTCTTGAAGTTCACGCCCCTGCTTCTCTTGTTCCTTCAGCAATTTGCAAAGCATGTAGTTCTGATTCTGCTGTTCTTCCTTAAGTTGCTCCATAGTTTCTTGCAACTTGGTGATAGATGCTTCTAGGCTGGTCCAGTAGTCAATTTCAGGGAATTCAGGGAGGAACTCCTACGCCCTCTTCTTGATAGAGTTGTCTTGAATTTGTCCTTCCATTGACTTCTTGGTGATTGGATGTTCAATGGGTATGAATTCATCTACTCCCATCTTTACCCCAGCCTCTTTACAGAGCAAGGAGATCAAGCTTGGGTAAGCCAGTTTGGCTTTAGTGGAATTCTTATTTGCAATTGTGTAGATCTCACAAGCAATTAGATGATGAACCTCCACTTCTTTTCCAAGCATAATGCAATGAATCATCACTGCTCTCTTGATAGTGACTTCAGAATGGTTGCTAGTGGGCAATATGGAACGCCCAATAAAGTCTAGCCAGCCTCTTGCAATTGGTTTGAGGTCTCCCCTGTTGAGTTGGTTTGGGACACCCTTTGAATTGGTTATCCACTTAGTTCCAGGGAGGCATATGTCCTCTAGAACTTGATCCAACCCTTTATCTGCTCTTACCATTCTCCTATTAAAGGATTCAGGATCATCTTGCAGTTGAGGCAATTTGAAGATTTCTCTTATTTTGTCCAGATGGAAGTAGATAACTTTCCCTCTGACCGTGGTTCTGTAAGTATGGAAAGCAGTTCCAGTCATTCTCTGCTTATCTGTTAGCCACAGATTTGAGTAGAATTCCTGAACCATATTTCTTCCAACCTTTATCTCAGGATTGGTTAGAACTTTCCATCCTCTGTTTCGAATTTTCTCTTGGATCCCGGGATATTCATCTTCTTTCAGATCGAATTTGACTTCCGGGATCACTGACCTCAGACCCATTATTTTATGATAATGGTCTTCATGTTCTTTGGTTAAGAACTTCTCTTGATTCCAAAGATTCTTTGGATTATTCTCTTTCTTTCCTCTTAAATTGGTTTGTTTTCCCTTAGGAGTCATGATCTTGATGAATCTTGGCTTAGTGATCACGGAAAAGCACACCAAACTTAGAGGTTTGCTTGTCCTCAAGCAAAAGAAAGGAAAGAGGAGAGAGAGGAGAAGAGCAAATTCGAATGGTGTGGGGGAATAGGGAGGCCGAACGTGTATTTATAAGGGGGGATGAGAGATTTCAAAAATTTGGAAGGAGATTTGAGAAGATATGGAAAGAATTTGAGAGAAAGTTGAGTTTTTGAACAATATTTGGGAAGGATTTGAGAGAGATTTGAAGAATGATTTTAATTTTTTTGAAGATTTGATGATAAATGATGGAAGTTTGAAGTGTGTTTGTGTAGAAAAGTATGGTTCAAAAAAAGAAAGTTTGAAAAAAAAATTAAGCAGAAAGCAAAATCTCTGTCCCCCACCTTTCTGGCGTTAAACGCCCAGAATGGCATCCATTCTGGCATTTAACGCCCATTTGCTAGCCATTATGGGCGTTTAACGCCCAGCCAGGTACCCTGGCTGGCGTTAAACGCCTGAATCCCCTTTGTCACTGGGCGTTTTGTTAAATGCCCAGGATGCTGTACACCTGGCGTTAAACGCCCAGAATGATGCCCATTCTGGCGTTTAACGCCCAAAATGGCACCCTTACTGGCGTTAAACGCCCAGAATGGTGCCCATTCTGGCGTTTAATGCCCAAAGTACACCTTACTGGCGTTTTTTCGCCAGCAAGTTCTTTTTCTCTGCTTTTTGCACTGAATCCTTCTGTAACTCTGTGAATTCCTTCAATTTTGATAATTGCCCTTGTAGAAATAAAACATATAACCTGCTAATGACTGGGTTGCCTCCCAGCAAGCGCTTCTTTATTGTCTTTAGCTGGACCTTTACTGAGGATCATTCCAGCCTCAGTTTTGAGCATTCCTGCTCAAAATTGCTTTCAAGATAATGCTTGATCCTCTGTCCATTAACAATGAACATTCTGTCAGAATCAATATCCTGAAGCTCAACATATCCATATGGTGACACTCCTGTAATCACATACGGACCCCTCCACCGGGATTTAAGTTTTCCTGGGAACAATCTGAGCCTAGAGTTGAAGAGCAGAACTTTTTGTCCTGGCTCAAAGACTCTGGATGACAACTTCTTGTCATGCCACTTCTTTGCCTTTTCCTTATAAATCTTTGCATTTTCAAAGGCACTAAGTCTAAATTCATCTAGCTCATTTAGCTGGAGTAATCTCTTTTCACCAGCTAACTTAGCATCCAGGTTTAGGAATCTGGTTGCCCAGTAGGCTTTATGTTCCAGTTCCACGGGCAGATGACAGGCCTTGTCATACACAAGTTGGTATGGTGAGGTTCCTATTGGGGTCTTAAATGCTGTTTTGTATGCCCACAGAGCATCATCCAAGCTCCTTGCCCAATCCTTTCTTCGGGCCATTACAGTCCGTTCTAGGATTCTTTTTAGCTCTCTGTTAGAGACTTCAGCTTGCCCATTTGTCTGTGGATGATACGGGGTAGCTACTTTGTGGCTAATTCCATATCGGACCATAGCGGAGTAAAGCTGTTTATTGCAGAAATGAGTACCCCCATCACTGATTATGACTCTGGGAACACCAAATCTACTGAAGATGTGTTTCTGGAGGAATTTCAGTACGGTTTTAGTATCATTAGTGGGTGTAGCAATTGCTTCTACCCATTTAGATACATAGTCCACTGCCACCAGAATGTAAGTGTTTGAGTATGATGGTGGGAATGGACCCATAAAGTCAATTCCCCATACATCAAACAACTCAATCTCTAAGATCCCTTGTTGAGGCATGGCGTATCCATGAGGTAAGTTACCAGCTCGTTGGCAGCTGTCACAGTTACGCACAAACTCTCGGGTATCTCTATAGAGAGTAGGCCAGTAGA
The DNA here is from genome assembly GCF_003086295.3 of Arachis hypogaea. Taxonomy (NCBI): domain Eukaryota; kingdom Viridiplantae; phylum Streptophyta; class Magnoliopsida; order Fabales; family Fabaceae; genus Arachis; species Arachis hypogaea. The sequence continues at coordinate 70,952,308 of NC_092045.1, read as the reverse complement.
AGCCACATTGGAGGACCTTAGTGGCTGTTCGCTCACTTCCAAAATGTCCCCCATACTGTGATCCATGGCAATGCCACAGGATCCTCTGTGCTTCTTTTCTGGGTACACATCTGCGGATCATTCCATCTGCACATCTCTTAAAGTGATATGGCTCATCCCATAGGTAGTACTTGGCATCTGAAATTAATTTCTTTCTTTGCACTCTGCTGTACTCCTGTGGTATAAACCTCACAGCTTTATAATTTGCAATATCTGCAAACTATGGAGCTTCCTGGATGGCAAAGAGTTGCTCATCTGGGAAAGTCTCAGAAATCTCAGTAGAAGGGATGGACACCCCAGCTACTGGTTCTATTCGGGACAGATGATCAGCTACCTGGTTCTCTGTCCTTTTTCTGTCTCTTATTTCTATATCAAACTCTTGCAGAAGCAACACCCATCTTATGAGCCTGGGTTTTGAATCCTGCTTTGTGAGTAAGTATTTAAGAGCAGCATGGTCAGTGTACACAATCACTTTGGATCCCACTAGATAGGATCTAAACTTGTCAATGGCATAGACCACTGCAAGTAACTCTTTTTCTGTGATTGTGTAATTCTTCTGTGCATCATTTAGAACATGGCTGGCATAATAAATGACGTGCAGAAGCTTGTTATGCCTCTGTCCCAACACTGCACCAATGGCATGGTCACTGGCATCACACATTAGTTCAAATGGCAATGTCTAGTCTGGTGCAGAGATGACTGGTGCTGTGACCAGCTTGGCTTTCAGGGTCTCAAATGCCTGCAGACACTGTGTGTCAAACACAAATGGTGTGTCGGCAGCTAGCAGGTTGCTCAAAGGTTTTGCAATTTTCGAAAAATCCTTTATGAACCTTCTATAGAATCCTACATGCCCCAAAAAGCTTCTGATTGCCTTAACATTGGCAGGTGGTGGTAATTTTTCAATTACCTCTACCATTGCCTTATCCACCTCTATTCCCCCGCTTGAAATTTTATGCCCAAGGACAATTCCTTCAGTCACCATAAAGTGACATTTCTCCCAGTTTAAAACCAGGTTAGTCTATTGGCACCTTTTCAGGACAAGTGCTAGGTGGTTAAGACAGGAGCTGAATGAGTCTCCATATACTGAGAAGTCATCCATGAAGACTTCCAGGAATTTCTCCACCATATCAGAGAAGATGGATAGCATGCATCTCTAAAAGGTTGTAGGAGCATTACACAGACCAAAAGGCATCCTCCTGTAAGCAAACACGCCAGAAGGGCAAGTAAATGCTGTTTTCTCTTGGTCCTGAGGATCTACTGCAATTTGGTTGTAACCTGAATAGCCATCCAAAAAGCAGTAATAATCATGACCAGCTAGTCTTTCTAGCATTTGGCCTATGAATGGTAAAGGAAAATGATCCTTTCTGGTGGCTGTATTGAGCCTTCTATAGTCAATACACATATGCCACCCTGTGACTGTTCTTGTAGGAACCAGTTCATTTTTTTCATTATGAACCACTGTCATGCCTCCCTTTTTGGGGACAACTTGGATAGGGCTCACCCAGGGTCTATCAGAAATAGGATAAATAATCCCAGCCTCTAGTAATTTAGTGACCTCTTTCTGCACCACCTCCTTCATGGCTGGATTTAGCCTCCTTTGTGGTTGGACCACTGGTTTGGCATTATCCTCCAACAGGATCTTGTGCATGCATCTAGCTGGGCTAATGCCCTTAAGATCACTTATGGACCACCCAAGAGCTGTCTTGTGTGTCCTTAGCACTTGAATCAGTGCTTCCTCTTCCTATGGATTTAAAGCAGAGCTTATAATCACTGGAAAAGTGTCACCCTCTCCCAGAAATGCATACTTCAGGGATGGTGGTAGTGGTTTGAGTTCAGGTTTGGGAGGCTTATCCTCCTCCTGAGGAATTTTCAAAAATTCCTTTGTTTCCTCTGGTTCTTCTTGATCAGGCTGAGCATCCTTGAAGATGTCTTCAAGCTCTGATTCTAGACTTTCAGTCATATTGATCACTTCTACCAAAGAGTCAATAATGTCAGCGCCCATGCAGTCATTTGGTGTGTCTGGATACTGCATAACTTTTACAGCATTCAACTTGAACTCATCCTCATTGACTCTCAGGGTTACTTCCCCTTTTTGTACATCAATGAGAGTTCGTCCAGTTGCTAGGAAAGGTCTTCCTAGAATGAGAGTTGCACTCTTGTGCTCCTCCATTTCCAGCACCACAAAGTCAGTTGGAAAGGCGAATGGCCCAACCTTGACAATCATGTCCTCTATTATGCCTGATGGATGATTAATGGAGCCATCAGCAAGTTGGAGGCATATCCGGGTTGGTTTGACTTCTTCAGTCAACCCAAGCTTTCTGATAGTGGATGCAGGTATTAGATTGATGCTTGCTCCAAGATCACATAGGGCTGTCTTGGTGCAAGCACCTTCTAATGTGCATGGTATCATAAAGCTTCCTGGATCTTGAAGCTTTTCTGGTAAGCTTTTCAGAATGACTGCACTGCATTCTTCAGTGAGAAATACTTTTTCAGTTTCTCTCCAATCCTTCTTATGACTTAAGATCTCTTTCATGAACTTAGCATAAGAAGGTATTTGCTCAAGTGCCTCTGCAAACGGAATCTTTATTTCAAGAGTCCTTAGATAGTCTGTAAAGCGGGCAAATTGCTTATCCTGTTCCGCTTGGCGGAGTTTCTGAGGATAAGGCATCTTGGCTTTATATTTTTCAACCTTAGTTGCTGCAAGTTTATTCCTTACATAAGTGATTGAAGAAGCCTTTTTAGAGGGATTACTGTCAGCACTCTCAGGTGTCTGATCCTCCCTTGACGTCTGAACGCCAGGATTGGGTGAAAATTGGGCGTTTAACGCCAACTTCTCTCCCTTTTCTGGCGTTTGAATGCCAGAACTGGGCAGGGAATGGGCGTTTAACGCCAGCTTTCCCCCTTTTCTGGCGTTTGAACGCCAAAAGTATTCCTCTCTGGGCTCTTACTGTCCTCAGCGGGATTTTGGACAGTGGTTTGGTTATCCTCTGTCAATTGTTCCTTATTTGGCTTTTTGCTACTTTGAGCAGTGTTATTCAATGTCTTCCCACTCCTCAGTTAAACTGCTTGACATTCTTCTGTTATCTGTTTAGATATCTGCTGTTTTGCCTGATTCAACTGCAGTTCTATGTTCTTGTTAGAAATTTTAGTTTCATGGAGCATCTCTTTAAATTCTGCTAACTGTTTTGTCATCAGGTGTAGTTGTTGATTAAGCTCAAACATCTGTTCTTGAGGATTAGGATCAGTGGCTACTGCCATGACTTCCTCTTTTGGAGAGAACTCATTGCTAGAGTACAAATATTGATTTCTAGCAACAGTGTCTATAAGCTCTTGAGCTTCTTCAATTGTCTTCCTCATGTGTATAGATCCACCAGCTGAGTTGTCTAAAGACATCTGAGCTTTTTCTGTAAGCCCATAGTAGAAAATGTCTAGCTGTACCCACTCTGAAAACATTTCAGAGGGGCATTTTCTTAGCATACCTCTATACCTCTCCCAGGCATTATAAAGGGATTCATTATCCTCTTGTTTAAAGCCTTGGATGTCCAGCCTTAGCTGTGTCATCCTTTTTGGAGGGTAAAATTGATTCAGGAATTTGTCTGATAACTGTTTTCATGTCTTTATGCTTGCTGTAGGTTGGTTATTTAACCACCTCTTAGCTTGATCTTTTACAGCAAATGGAAACAATAATAGTCTGTAGACATCCTGATCCACCTCTTTATCACGTACTGTATCAGCAATTTGTAAGAACTGTGCCAGAAACTCAGTAGGTTCTTCCTGTGGAAGACCGGAATACTGGCAATTTTGCTGCACCATGATAATGAGTTGAGGATTTAGCTCAAAGCTGCTTGCTTTGATGGGAGGTATACAGATGCTACTCCCATATGCAGCTGTAATGGGGTTAGCATATGACCCCAGAGTCCTTCTGGACTGCTCAATTCCACTTGAGTCCATGATGGAGAAAGGGAATATGATATGAATTCACAAGTAAAATATAAATTTTTTTTTGACCGAAAAGAATAAAATAAAACAAGAGGAAAACAAAATAAATTTTTGAAAACTAAAATAAGATCAAAGCAAATTGAAAACTAAATCAATTAGTCAATTAAGAAGATTTTGGAATTAGCAATTGAAAAGATATGATTGAAAATTATTTTGAAAAGGATTTGATTTTTTTGAAATGAGGAAAGAGAAAAACAACAAAATGACACCAAACTTAGAATTTTTTAGAAAATCAAACACAAATTTTCGAAAACTTAAAGGAAAACAAAAAGAAGACACCAAACTTAGAATTTTTAAAGATCAAAAAGGGACTAGGGACATGCAAATTCGAAAAATCAAAAGAAAACAAAAGCATGCAATTGACACCAAACTTAAAATATGAAACTAAACTCAAATAAAAGACTCTAAACCAACTAAAATAAAACAGTCCTAATCTAAGCAACAAGATAAGCCGTCAGTTGTCCAAACTCAAACAATCCCCAGCAACGGCGCCAAAAACTTGGTGCACGAAATTGCAATCACACTTTTGCAATTCCGCACAACTAACCAGCACGTTCACTGGGTCGTCCAAGTAATAACTTACGTGAGTAAGGGTCGATCCCACGGAGATTGTCGGCTTAAAGCAAGCTATGGTTACCTTGTAACTCTTAGTCAGGATATCAATAATTATCAGGGTTGATTGTGAAAAGTAAAAGAGCATGAAATAAATACTTGTTTTGCAGTAATGGAGAACAGGTTGAGGTTTTGGAGATGCTCTATCTTCTGAATCTCTGCTTTCCTACTGTCTTCTTCTTCAAGCACGCAAGACTCCTTCCATGGCAAGCTGTATGTAGGGTTTCACCGTTGTCAATGGCTACCTCCCATCCTCTCAGTAAAAATGTTCAACGCACCCTGTCACAGCACGGCTATTCATCTGTCGGTTCTCAATCAGGTTGGAATAGAATCTAGTGATTCTTTTGCGTCTGTCACTAACGCCCAGCCCTCAGGAGTTTGAAGCTCGTCACAGTCATTCAATCATTGAATCCTACTCAGAATACCACAGACAAGGTTTAGACCTTCTGGATTCTCTTGAATGCCGCCATCAGTTCTAGCTTATACCACGAAGATTCCGGTTAAAGAATCCAAGAGATATCCACCCAATCTAAGATAGAACGGAGGTGGTTGTCAGGCACACGTTCATAGGTGAGAATGGTGATGAGTGTCACGGATCATCACATTCATCAGGTTTAGGAACAAGTGATATCTTAGAATAGAAGCAAGCATGATTGAATGAAAAACAGTAGTAATTGCATTAATCCATCAAGACACAGCAGAGCTCCTCACCCCCAACCATGGGGTTTAGAGACTCATGCCATAAAAGATACAATGAGAAACGTGTAAAGTGTCATGAGGTACCGATACAATGTCAAAAGATCCTATTAATAGTGAACTAGTAACCTAGGATATACAGAAATGAGTAAATTGACGTAAAAATCCACTTCTGGGTCCACTTAGTGTGTGCTTGGGCTGAGCATTGAAGCTTTCATGTGTATAGACTTTTTCTGGAGTTAAACGCCAGCTTTCATGCCAGTTTGGGCGTTTAACTCCAATTTTTATGCCAGTTCCAGCGTTAAACGCTGGGAATTCTAAAGCTGATTTGAAACGCCGGTTTGGGCCATCAAATCTCGGGCAAAGTATGGACTATTATACATTGCTGGAAAGCCCAGGATGTCTAGTTTCTAACGCCGTTGAGAGCACGCCAATTAGGCTTCTGTAGCTCCAGAAAATTCACTTCGAGTGCAGGGAGGTCAGAATCCAACAGCATCTGCAGCCCTTTTCAGCCTCTGTATCAGATTTTTGCTCAGGACCCTCAATTTCAGCCAGAAAATACCTGAAATCACAAAAAAACTCACAAACTCATAGTAAAGTCCAGAAAAGTGAATTTTAACTAAAAACTAATAAAAGTATACTAAAAACTAACTAAAATATACTAAAAACATACTGAAAACAATGCCAAAAAGCGTATAAATTATCCGCTCATCAGCAGCATTCTTGAGAATCCGGAAAGTCTAAACCTTGTCTGTGGTATTTTGAGTTGGATTCAGGGATTGAATGACTGTGATGAGTTTCAAACTCACAAGGGTTGGGCATAGTGACAGACGCAAAAGGATCAATGGATCCTATTCCAGCATGAGTGAGAACCGACAAATGATTAGTCGTGCGGTGACAGCGCACCTGGACCATTTTCACTGAGAGGACGGATGGTAGCCATTGACAACGGTGATCCACCAACACACAGCTTGCCATAGGAGGAACCTTGCGTGCGTGAAGAAGAAGACAGGGGAAAAGCAGAGATTCAGAAGACAAAGCATCTCCAAAACTCCAACATATTCTCCATTACTGCATAATAAGTATTATTTAACCATGCTCTCTTGTTCATTTGCAAGTCAATTGATAATTATAATTGATATCCTGACTAAGAGTTACAAGATAACCATAGCTTGCTTCAAGCCAACAATCTCCGTGGGATCGACCCTTACTCACGTAAGGTATTACTTGGACGACCCAGTGCACTTGCTGGTTAGTAGTACAAATTATGAAAAGTGTGATTTACAATTTCGTGCTCCAATAACCAATAATATAACACCATTGCAATTCCCTGGCAATGACGCCAAAAACTTGATGGAGGGAAATCATCGGTTAGGAATTTTCACAAAATTAATCACGTTGCAAGTATAGATCCAACCGAACAAACAACCCTCAATCAAAGTTTAATTTGTTTGTCACTTAAGTCAAACCCAATAAAAACCGAGAGTATTTAAACCTCGAGTCATCACTTAAGGAATTTTAGGGAAGTGTGCATATTATTGGTTATAGAGTATATTTTGGGGTATTTGGGTTTGATGAACAAGAAATTAAAACTAACATCTAAGGAAAAGCTACTCATGGCAATGATTAAGAGTCAAGGTATCCTATCTTGGATCATTAACCACAACATGGTGATTACAAAGAGTTAATTCCACTTAGTTGTTCTCTAACATCGGAGGGTTAAGTCAAGTGGTCATAATTGGTCTTAGAACCAACTAACAACCCTAAATCACCAATGAACTGGATATCAATAATCTCAAGGGACCTAAGTCCTCAATCACAAGCCAAGAGTACCAAAATCTACTCTAAAATCCAACCAAGCATTTTATCAAACACTTAGAAGGCACAAAATGAAAGCACGGTAAAATAACGAGAAATATAAAATCTAACAACTACCAAATACAAGAAAACAATAATAACAACTCAATTAAACAGTAACAAACATAAAACATAAATTGCAATAATTGAAATTAAAAGCAACAAAGTGTCATAAACATAAAGGCAACAAAATAAAGGGAATGACAAGTAAAACTAGAAGAGCAAAGATGTAAGAACAATGAATTACAAAGAAAAGTAAATCAAAACAACAATTAAACCTAAATCTAAGAGAAATCTAACATAATTGTACCCTAATTCTAGAGAGAAGAGATAACTTCTCTCTCTAGAATATGACCTAAAGCATATTCCTAAACTATCCTAATTGCTTTCCACTTGTTTCCTCTTGAATTCTGCATCAAAACCTTCAAAAATGAGTTGGATTTGGGCCTGATGCAGCTCAGAAATCGCCAGTCACATTTTCTTTAATGAAGTGACGTGCTGCTTGTCAGGCGTACGCATTGGTCATGCATACGCATCGCCTTGACAGATTCCCTTCTCATGCGTACGCGTGGATCTCGCGTACCCGTGGCCTTGAATTCCACAAATGCTCATTTCTTCATGAATTCTACACTTTGCATGCTTTTTTCTTCATTTCTTCAATCCAATCCTTGCCTTATAAATCTAGAATCACTCAACAAACATATTAAGGTACTGGATTGAATTAAAATGAATTAAAATTAGCAAATTAAGAGCCAAAAAAGCATGCTTTTAGGGAGAATTTACAAAACTATGCTATTTTAGTGAATAAGTGTAGGAAAAGTTGATAAAATTCACCATATTCAATACAAAATAACCATAAAATTGTGGTTTATCAAGGATCGACCCTCACTCACCTGACGTATTACTTGGACGATCCGGTGCACCTGCCGGCAAAGTTGTGCGAGTTCTAATTCCACACACCAAGGGCTTCCTTCACGTTTTGAGATTCCACTTGAGAGATAAGACCAAGATCATGAAGTTCGGTGTTTTTCTACTTAAGAATTGATAAACTCGAATTTTAGGGTTTATCTTGTGTTGAATTTGGTTAATTTTATCAACTTATACCACATTTATTCAACGAAAAAGCATGGTTTTGTGATTTTTTCCTAAACTGCACTTAAGAGTAAAAACATGCTTTTTAGACCTTCAAATTGCTATATTTAATTTACGTTGATTCCACTCGATTCCTTGATGTATTTGTTTTGTGATTTCAAGCTTAGAAGGCAAGGATTGGATCAAAGAAGTGAAAAAAAAGCATGCAAGATAGAAAATTCATGAAAAATAAAGATTTGGTGAATGCAAGACCACGCGTACGCATGAGGAAGGATTTCTCCAGGCCACACTGATAAACCCCATTTTTAGGGTTTATCTTGTTCTTAATTTAGGGGATTTTATCAACTTTTCTCACACTTATTCAATGAAATGGCATGGTTTCATGATTTTCTCCTTAATTTGTGCTTAAGTGTAAAACATGATTTTTAGGCCTTAATTTGCAAATTTTGATTCACCTTAATTCCAGTCGATGCCTTGATGTGTTTGTTGAGTGATCTCAAGTTCATGAGGCAAGTATTGAATGGAAAACGTGAAGAGAAAAGCATACATAATGGAGAGTCCATGAAGAAACAAGTATTTGGGATGCTGAGATCAATGCGCACGCGCAGCAGACGCGCACACGTGGAAAGTGAAGTCGCATGCAACGCATACGCGTGACAGACGCGTACGCGTGACAGACGCGTACGCGTGAATGGAAAATGCCATCGACATGTACGCGTGACCCACGCGTACACGTCAATGCTCGCACATGACCTCATGAAAGTGAAAACGCTGGGGGCAATTTCTGGGATTCCCAGGCCCAAATCCAACTCAATTTCTGAGCCTATTACATGCAAAATCAAGAGGAGTCAAGGGGGGAAGCACATATTTGGGAATTTTCATCATGCTTTAGTTAGTTTATAGAGAGAGAAGCTCTCTCTTCTCTCTAGAATTAGGTTAGGTGTAGATTAGAATTTCTTAGATCTAGGTTTAATTCATGCTTTGATTTACTTTTCCTCTCTAATTTCTTGTTCTTCTACCCTTGCTTCTATAGTTTAATATTTTACTTCTTGTAATTGTTTACTTTGTTGTTGATGCACTCTTGTTCCTTCTATTTTTAATGCAATTTATGTTTGATTTCCTTTATTGTTGATTTGAGTTGTTGTTGTTAATTCCATTGCAATTAGTAGTTGTAGATTTATATTTCTTGCAATCTTGTTTACTTTCCTTTTGTGCCTTCCAAGCATTTGATAAAATACTTGGAAGGATGTTAGAGTAGATTTTTTTGTTCTTGGCTTGGGATGGTAACTTAGGTGAAATTGAGTTGCTAATATCCAAGTCTTGATAATTGGTGTCCATTGACTCTAGCTTTCCCTAAATTAATTAGTGAGAAAGTTAGGATTTATAGATTAGGATTGGTATAGCTCATTTAACTTTCTTTCACTTGTTAGAGGATGACTTAATGGGATTAATCCTTGCAATTATCATGTTGTGGTTAGTAACAAGGATATAGATCATTAATCATCAACCCTTGCCAAGACCTTTTATCATTTGAGTTTCTTTTACTTTTTTGTCTTTTACCTTTCATGTCTCTTATCAAAACCCCAAAATATGCATTTCATAACCAATAACAAGAACACTTCCCTGCAATTCCTTGAGAGATGACCCGAGGTTTAAATACTTCGCTTATAATTTTTATTGGGGTTTGTTACTTGTGACAACCAAATTTTTGCATGAGAGGATTGTTTGTTGGTTTAGAAACTATACTTTCAACAAGAATTTATTTGTGAAATTCTTTACCGATGCATAATTTCCACTCATCAAAATGGCGCCGTTGCCGGGGAATTGCAATTGTGTGCCTTGTTATTAGTTATTGTAAATATGTTCATATTGTGAATATGCTTCTTTGTTAATTGTTGCTAGTTTTAGGAGTTTGCTTTCATTATTTCTTAGTAGCTTTTGATTTTGTCTTGTCTTTTTACTATGAATTCTCATCACTTTGGCTATGAGTGTGGTTATAATTATGTTGTAGGAAACGAGAATTTCAATGAGAATGTGCACCAAGGATGGGACAACCAAAGGTGGGAGGAGCCTCAAGCTTATGGACAACCTTCTTGGCAACAACCTCCTCTAGTTTCTTATAGGTATAATTCCCATCCTAATGCATGTCAATTCAATGGCTATGGTGAATATCCTTGTGACTATCAACAACCACCACCATATGCCTATGAGCCATACCCTCAACATAGGCCTCAACCATACTCACAAGCTCCTTTTTACCAAACACCTCCATATGATCCTAAGCCATATCCACCGTACCAACCACCTTTTGAGCCATATGAGCCACACACCACCATTCCAACCTGAATACCTTCAAGAACCACCTCCTCCATAATATTTCCAAGATGAACCACCTCCAATGTATGCAAATTTCCCCAGATATTATTCCACCACAACCCTCCATGGAAGAATATTCATGTCCATCGATCCAAGAGCAATATGATCTTACTTATGCTTGCAATTTGGAACAAGAATTAAGAGATCGCCTTAAGGAAATAATAGACCAACTTCAAGCAACCATCCATCAAAAGATAGACTCATGGGATTCATGCCACAAGCAAAACGTGTTCAAGGATGATTGTGGAGGACCAACCATGGAGTGTGTTGCGCAACAAGTGAAAAAATGGAGAGTGTTGAACCACCCCTATCAAGAAGAACCACCTTCCTATCATGAACCCTTTCTCCAAAATAATGAACCCTTCTACCCACCCCAAGCCCCAATGGATGATTATCTCAGTTTGCTACGTTAAGGGCAAGAGGAGATGCAAAGGGATGTGCAAGAATTCATGGCTGCCTTGGATGAGGTAGTAAACCGATTAGCATCCCAATGCTTGAACACTCAAAGTACTCCCATGGCCACACGTGGAGAATATAATGAAGAACATAGCATGAAGGAGAGATTGGAAACTCCGGTGGATGATGCCAGGGCATTTTGGCCAGTTTCACTAGCCTTTTCTTTACTTTTTTTTTAGGTAGTTTCATGCATTTTATTAGGAAATAAGCAAGTTTTGGGTGAATGTACACTTACATCTTGATTCAAGCAAACATTGTGAACTTTACATGATTTTATGAGAATAATGCATGAATTGAATGACAATTTATATAATGCAAGATCTCATGACTTGGAACAAAGCTTTGATGCACCTTGCTTGTTTGATTTCAGGACAAAGGAAATATGGAAAGACCATGTTAGTATCACTAACATGACCACTAACGTAGAAAGGGAGCAAGCTTGCAACTTTAGTGGTATAGTTATCACCACTAATGCCCTCGAAAGCCATCACAGCCCACGTTAGTTACATTAACGTGGAAGGAAGAGGAAGCTCCAACGTTAGTGGTAAAGTTAACACCACTAACATTTCAAAGGCCACACATAACCACGATAAGAGCCACATTAATCCAATTAACGTGAACTCTAACGTGGAATAAGAAGAGATCGCCAATGTTAGTGACACTAACTTTGTCACTAACATTGGACCAGGCCAAGATTGCCTACGTTAGTGGCCACGTTAATGCCATTAACGTGAAGCACTAACGTGGAAGACGGGGTGTTTTGTAGCGTTAGTGACAAAGTTAGTGTCACTAATGCCCTCGAGTCTTGGCATACCTGTGTTAAGGGCCACGTTAGTTACACTAACGTGGACCATTAACTTGGGAGAAAGGGACAAGGAGCAGCGTTATTGGCAAAGTTAACGCCAATAAGGCTAGCGAAAGACAAAAAGGCTACGTTAGTGGTCACGTTAGTGCCACTAATGTTGGAGTTAACGTGGTCCAAGGAGGTTGGAGCGTTAGTGACAAAGTTAGTGTCACTAACGTTTTCGAACCAGAATTCACACTTAATATAAACACCACTAATGTCCTAGCTAACTGAATACCATGCCTCACTCACCCTTTTTCTGCAAGCAAAGCTGAGCCCACTGAAGACTGTAACTGCTTTAACTAAAGATCAAAGCCCCATATCCAAGACTTGGAGTGCTAACTAGAAGATCAGAAGAGTAGTATATATAGGAGTAGTTTTGAACTAGAAGGGATCTTGGCATTATTGGGAGCTACACTCTGTATATTTACTTTCTCTGCAATTTCTAGTTGCTTTACAATGCACTTTTCTTTTACGCATTCCATTCCCAGAGCTATGAACAACTAAACCCCTTTCATTGGGTTAGGGAGCTATGTTGTAATTTGATGGATCAATAATAGTTTTCATTCTTCTTCCTCTTTCTTTTCTCTTGATTTTGCTAGAAAGCTTTCGGTCTTCAACCAATTGGTTAGTTATCTTGGAAAAGAAACTCTCCATAATTGGATCTCCTATGAGCCTTGGAAGAGGAATGAGGAGATCATGCTAGAATTGCTTTCTCAAATTGGATTAGGTTGGGGGATGGATGGATATCGTGACATTTAATCCTACTAATACTTTGATCTATGAAGGTGTGTGGTATAATCAGTGACCAAACTTCATCTCTTCTCATGAGCATTTAAATTAAGGAATTGGGAAATTGTTCACACTTAGAGAGATTGGATTGCCAAGGAATTGGGATCCAATCACCTAAGATTGCCAAGGAGATCAATGAATGCATTGATTGAGGAAGAGATGAAGATGAACTTGATCTGGAGAATGTAACATCTCCTAAGCTCAATGAATTCTCCATCTATGATCTTACCCATTCTCTTTACTTTCTGTTATTTACTTTCATGCTCATCTCCCCAATTCCCCATTTAAGATTATGCAAATTTATATTCCATGTCATTTATCTTTCCTGCCTTTAATTTTCTACAATTCTCACTTAATTTGGCTTAGCTTGACTAGAACACTCCTCTAATTAAAGTTGCTTGATAAACCACTATTTTATGGTTTATCTTGTGCTCAATTGAGTGGATTTTATCAACTCTTTACCCACTTATTTATACTATTTGCATGTTTTACATTCTCCTTCCTAATTATGTGCTTCGATTGAAAACATGCTTCTTTGGACTTATATTTGCTTATTATTAATCCTCTCTTATCACCATTAGATGCCTTGATATGTGTGTTAAGTGTTTTCAGAGATTACAGGACAGGAATGGCTCAGAGGATGAAAAGGAAGCATGCAAAAGTGGAAGGAATACAAGAAGTTGGAGAAACTGATAAGCTGTCCAGCCTGACCTCTTCGCACTCAAACGGCTATAACTTTAGCTACAGAGGTCCAAACGACGCGGTTCCAGTTGCGTTGGAAAGCTAACATCTGGGGTTTCGATTTGATATTTAATATGATATAGTTTCCCTGACGCTAGGCAACGCGACTGCGTGATCCATGCGGCCGCGTCGCAATGACGAAAATCCAGCATGGCCAAATTCGAAACCAGCGAATTCTGGATTGTTTCTGACCCAGTTTGCGGCCCAGAAAACACAGATTAAAGGCTATAAAGTGGAGGAATGCATCCATTCATAGGATTGACTCATAATTCACTTTCCATGATTTAGATTTAATTTTGAGAGAGGTTATCTCCTCTCTCTCTTAGGATTAGGATTAGGATTAGAAATTAGAATTTTTAGAAACTAGGATTTAGGACTTCTCTTAGCTTTATAGAGTGACTCTCGATCCAGGTTCAATATTCCTTTTTCTATTTAAATCTCTCTTTTATATTTTGATTACTCTGAAGCCTTTATTATGTTTGATTGATGTTGCCCAATTGGCTGTTGATATTTTCCGTGTTAGAATTGACATTTTTATTTAATTATATTTGAAGCATTTCAGTTTATGATTGTTCCTTTTTATTATTCCTAATCTGAGGATATTGTTATTCTAGTAGATTAAGTTTTTTTCCCTTTTGGCTTTGGTTAAATAATTGGTAACTCTTGATTTATCAAACTCATTGTTGATTGAAAATTGGAATTAATTCATCCACTTAACTTACCTTCATAGTTAGAGGTTAACAAAGTGGGAGAAAAATCCAATTCTCATCACAATTGATAAGGATAACTAGGAAAGGACCTCCAATTCTTATACCTTGCCAAGGGTTTATTTTACAGCTATTATTATTTTATTTTACTTATCATATAATATATTCGCACTTTACTTCCAAAACCCCAATTTACAAACTCATAACCAATAATAAGAACATACCTCCCTGCAATTCCTTGAGAAGACGACCCGAGGTTTAAATACTCGGTTATCAATTTTAAAGGGGTTTGTTACTTGTGACAACCAAAACGTTTGTACGAAGGGATTTTTGTCGGTTTAGAGACTATATCTACAATGCGACTGTTTTTATGACATTCTTTACTGGCAAAAATCCTAACGTCAAAATGGCGCCGTTGCCGGGGAATTGCAAACGTGTGCCTTATTATTGGTTATTGTAAATATTTTTCTAAAAAAAAATATTTTTCTTTTACCTGTTTATTTGTTTCTCCTTTTTCCCCTTTATTTCTGATAACTACTATGAATTCTCACCCCTCTCGCTTTGAGTTTGGTTCTAACTTTGTTGAAGGAAATAGAAACCACAGCAGGAATATGTATCAAGGTCAGACCAATCAAGGATGGATGGAGCCAAGAGGATCTAATCAACCCTTTAGGCAACAACACCATCCTAGATATCATGGACAAAGACCTGGCTACAATGCATCCCAAGCTGATAGATATGGTGGACCACCTTGTAGCTACCAACAAGCCCCATCCTATGCTCAGAGATCATCCTTTCAACACAACCTCAACCCACAAAACTCACAAGCCCCTTTCCGCCATTCACCTCCATATAACCCTAACCCTCAACCACCATACCAACCACCTTATGAGCCATATGAACCATATATAGAACCACCCCAATTCCAGTCCAATTACTCACAAGAACCACCACCTCAATATTCACCATCTTCATATCCATCAATCCAAGAGCATTATGATCCTACTTATGAAAATCGAGTGCATCAAGAGGCAAAGGATCGTCTCAAGGAAACAATGGATCGATTTCAGGCAACCACTCAACAACTGGGGCAAGTATTAATTCAATGGCCTTCTAGACGCTTAAATACACAAGGATCAGCTACAGCCCCATGTGGACAGTCTAGTGAAGAGCATAGCATAAAGGAGATACCAGAA
The DNA here is from genome assembly GCF_003086295.3 of Arachis hypogaea. Classification (NCBI taxonomy): domain Eukaryota; kingdom Viridiplantae; phylum Streptophyta; class Magnoliopsida; order Fabales; family Fabaceae; genus Arachis; species Arachis hypogaea. The sequence continues at coordinate 70,936,901 of NC_092045.1, read as the reverse complement.
ACTCCAGTGGACAAGACAGAGCATGAATTCATACTAGAACAAGTAGAAGAAGCTATCATTGTTCAAGAAGAAGAGTTGGTTGAAGACTTAGGAGACACAGAACCTCCATGGGAAAGTCCAGTCATAGAACCCCCTTCCAAGACGTTTGAAATTGATGCTGAGGAAGGTGTACAACCTCCAATGCATATCACAGTTGAAGACTTGGAAGAGGTTGATCAAGAGATGGAGATTCAAGAAGAAGAAGCACAACCTCCCATGCCTTTGGAAAGCAATGAAGAGATGATTGAATTGGAAGAAAGCTACCAAGAGGAAGAGGTTGAAATTGAAGAAGCTTGCAAAGAGGTGGTAATTATCAAAGAAGAGCACAAGGGAGTGGAGCTTGCAATTTCATTAAAAACGCCTCCCCCTAAGTTGCCATCATCCTTCACAACATTCAAGTGGGTAAAATTCATATCTCATAGCTTTCTAATCCCACTTGAATATGGGCTACTGGAGACGGATGGTCAACTTAGAGCTCTTTGTGGCATTAAGAGTAAAAGGAAAATGGTCAGTGGTAAGAATTGTCCTGCAAGGTTCATCATGGTTGGAAGCTTTAAGCTTAAATGTAAAGGTTGGTATAGAGCTCAACTGAATGGGTCTAGGAAGTTGTTTGGCCGCTTTAGTGAGAATTCAGATTGCTTGCTACCCGGATGGAATCATGATAATCAACACGAAGACAGGTGTAAAAGCAAGATTTGGGATCCTGGAATCTGTTTTGACATCCAACACCCCGGGAGCCTAAGAATCTTTTTAAAGCTGCTCAAGGGTTTTACATGCCTAGTTTGGGACCCCGGAGGTTACTGGAATCACAAACACTGGTGGAGATTCCTGGATGAGTTCAAGCATAAGCCACCATAACAGGAAGCTCATCAAATGTCCAACTTAAGGACTTTAACTAAAAGTGCTAGGTGGGAGACAACCCACCATGGTATGATCGTCCTTTTTCATTTTTATTTAGTTTTATTTGTTTTTGAATTTTATTTTATTTTGTTATATTGAACCTGGAGTTTTGCATCACATTCATATTAACACTGCATTCTGCATTTTTCAGATTATAAAAAAAAAACGAGCACGCGACGCGTCCGCGTCGCAAGGAGATGGGAGACAATATTAATATGAACAGAGAGTTTCGCAGGAGCAGGGCTGGAGGCGCGCTATTAACACAAATTGACTCCACGCGAACGTGTCACCCACGCGTCCGCGTCATTTGGAAAAATAGCCTCCCACGCGACCGCATCACCCACGCGGTTGCGTGACCTGAAATCGGCGTAAAAAGGGTGTATGGCCAAAAGTTGAGCTGGAATTGGGCTGGACCCATGCTAGCAGCACAAGCCATGCCATGCAAACGCATCAAGCACGCGTCCGCGTCATATTGGAAATAAGGCCACCCGCACGATCGCGTCGATCACGCGACCGCGTCACCCTGGATTTTGGCAATACCAAGTTTCGAACAGAGAGTTGTGCGACCGCGAGGCTGCACTCGCGCCACTAGCACAAATCGAGTCACGCGATCGCGTGCCCCACGCATCCGCGTCGCCCAACCTTATCGCGCACCACGCGACCGCGTCACCCACGCGACCGCATCGCGAGCGTCGCACAACCTATCCAGATTATGCCAATTTTCTTATCTTTTCTCTTCTAATCCTAATTTCTTCCTTCTCTCTCCTTTGCATACTTTCATTCATTGCATTATTTTCATTGGTGTTGGAATTTTATTTGGGTCATTGCTTTCTATACTTTTGTGGATTATTTGACAATTATATATTATTTTTTTTTAAAGGATTGCTTGCATGTTCAAATTTAATACTTTCAAATAGCTTAGTCACCACATGCTATGTGTTTGTGAAAACGCCCGTATGGCATTGTGCACTATTTTTAAGATTTTTTTTAATCTACTACTATAAATGCCTGCTTTTCACAAATTCTCTTTACTATTTTATTAATTAAATATAATTGTTAATACAAACGTTATTGTTAGTTTCGCACGACTAACAATACATTAAAAGCTTTTGATGCTTGATCTATGCTACTCATGCCCTTGCCGGCATGCTAATAAACATCTTGCATCCAATACTCCCCATGCCTTGCTATATTTCCATGGATGAACTGATCACATGGAATCGCAACCATGTCTTTCATTCACTATTTCTTTTGCTTGGCATGATTATCACTCGTACCGCCCTCCTCTTTGCTCCACCCCTTTGACTTCATGTGCCTTTCTCTTCTCTCTTTTTCAGGCTGGCCACCAAAATGGGTAAAGAGAAAGCCTCTACAAGAGAGCACCAGCTGAGGAACCACAACCCCCGTCCACCTGCACATCTCAGCATGCATCGAGGACGGTGCAATCTTTAAGTGTGGGGAAGTCGATACCGATCTCCATGGGTTAGTACTTTCTTGTCTCAACACCAATGTTTAAATTTTCTTTGTAGATTAGTTGTTGCATTTGCATGTTTAATTGTTTTTGTGCATATTTTACTACTTGGTTAAAGTAATATTCTTCTTTTTCAAGAAATTTTTATAGTATTTCACTAATTTGAATAAAACTTTTTGAAAAACTTGTTTGAAGAAATATTATTTTGGAACATAGTTTAGAGCTCGAACACACAAAACCTGTGAGATTTCTGAGCCTATTTGAATTGGTTGCATTTTATCAACCAAAAATTTTGTTTTAGTGTGTATTTTTCTCTCTAAAATTGTGATATTTGTCTTGCTTAATTCTATATTTATAATTTGATGTATGCATGGACTTATATGATTGAGGCCTTTGTTCCACTTAGCTTACATACCCACATGGCCTTACCTTTCATTATCCTTTGCAAACCAATTTGAGCCTATTTTACCCCTTTGTTCTTTACTTTTGCACATCATTAACTCTAAGCGGAAAACAATAATGTCCTTAATTTGAATCCTTAGTTAGCTTAGACTAGTGAGAGTGCTCATAAATTAAGTGTGGGAAAAGTGGGTTTGGAAACAATTGGTTTGAGAATAGAGTATGTTAGAATTTTCTGAAAATGTGAAAGAATGTTGAGAATATGTTCATACATTCAATACTTTAAACATATGCATTGAAAAAAAAAGGAGAAAAAGAAAAGAAAAAGAGCAAATAATAAAAGGCGACAAATGCCCCAAAGTAAGTGGTGAAAGCAATGCATATGAGTTGTACTTGAAATTAGAATGTATGAATATGTGGAAAACATGGTTAATGGATGGTTAGATGTTGTATTGTGATTACATGGATTGTTTAAGTTAGGTGGGAAAGTTTAAGTTAATTAAGGATTCAAATTTTAGTCCACTTGGCCAAATACAATCCTACCTTGACCCTAACCCCATTACAACCCTTAAAAGACCTCTTGATATGTGTATTTATGCATTAAATTTATGTTGATTGTTAGATGAAGAGCAAGCCTTAGAAATCAAGGTTAGTAGAGAATTGAGAGAATCGAACCTAAAACACTTGAGTGATTAGAGTGATATATACTACTAAGTGAGGGCTCGATGCTCGATTATTTGTTCCCGGCTTTCATGAGCTATTTTCTTCTACAAGTCTATTTGTACTTCATTTTTATGATTTGAATTAGTGAAATCCAGTTCATATTTATTCTTGGGGATTTATTTTCTTTTAACCAAGTAAGTAGAAACATTTTTCATTTAGTTGCATTCATAGGTTGCATTTCATGCATCCTACCATTCCTCTTCATTCCTTTATAGTTTCTCTTGAGTTTAGCATGAGGACATGCTTTTGTTTAAGTGTGGGGAGATTGATAAACCACTATTTTATGGTTTATCTTGTGCTCAATTGAGTGGATTTTATCAACTCTTTACCCATTTATTCATACTATTTGCATGTTTTACATTCCCCTTCCTAATTATGTGCTTCGATTGAAAACATGCTTCTTTGGACTTATATTTGCTAATTATTAATCCTCTCCTATCACCATTAGATGCCTTGATATGTGTGTTAAGTGTTTTCAGAGATTACAGGGCAGGAATGGCTCAGAGGATGAAAAGGAAGCATGCAAAAGTGGAAGGAATACAAGAAGTTGGAGAAACTGCTAAGCTGTCTAGCCTGACCTCTTCGCACTCAAACGGCTATAACTTTAGCTACAGAGGTCCAAACGACGCGGTTCCAGTTGCGTTGAAAAGCTAACGTCCGGGGATTTGATTTGATATATAATATGATATAGTTTCCCTGACGCTAGGTGACACGACCGCGTGATCCATGCGGCCGCGTCACAATGACGAAAATCCAGTGATGAGCGGATAATTTATATGCTTTTTGGCATTGTTTTTAGGTAGTTTTTAGTAAGTTTAAGCTAATTTCAAGGATGTTTTCATTAGTTTTTATGTTAAATTCACATTTCTGGACTTTACTATGAGTTTGTGTGTTTTTCTGTGATTTCAGGTAATTTCTGGCTGAAATTGAGGGACCTGAGCAAAACTCTGAGAAGGAGGCTAACAAAGGACTGCTGATGCTGTTGGAATTTGACCCCCCTGCACTCGAAATGGATTTTCTGGAGCTACAGAACTCCAAATGGCGCGCTCTCAATGGCGTTGGAAAGTTGACATCCAGAGCTTTCCAGCAATATATAATAGTCCATACTTTATTCGGCAATTGATGACGTAAACTGGCGCTCAACGCCAGTTCCATGTTGCTGTCTGGAGTAAAACGCCAGAAACACGTCACGACCCGGAGTTGAACGCCCAAAACATGTTACAACTTGGCGTTCAACTCCAATAAAAGCCTCAGCTCGTGGATAGACCAAGCTCAGCCCAAACATATACCAAGTGGGCCCCGGAAGTGGATTTATGCATCAAGTACTTACTCATGTAAACCCTAGTAGCTAGTTTATTATAAATAGGACTTTTTACTAGTGTATTAGACATCTCGGGACGCCTAGTCCTTAGACCATGGGGGCTGGCCATTCGGCCATGCCTGAACCTTTTACTTATGTATTTTCAACGGTGGAGTTTCTACACACCATAGATTAAGGGTGTGAAGCTCTGCTGTACCTCAAGTTTCAATACAATTACTATTATCTTCTATTCAATTCTCTTTTATTCTTATTCCAAGATATACGTTGCACTTCAACTTGATGAATGTGATGATCCGTGACATTCATCATCATTCTCACCTATGAACGCACGTGATTGACAACCACTTCCATTCTACCTTAGGCCGGATGCATATCTCTTAGATTCTCCAATAGAATCTTCGTGGTATAAGCTAGATAGATGGCGGCATTCATGAGAATCCGGAATGTCTAACCTTGTCTGTGGTATTCTGAGTAGGATTCCGAGAATCTGAAAAGTCTAACCTTGTCTGTGGTATTCTGAGTAAGATTCCGGTATTGAATGACTGTGATGAGCTTCAAGCTCCTGAAGGTTGGGCGTTCGTGACAGACGCAAAAGAATCAATGGATTCTATTCCAACCTGATTGAGAACCAACAGATGATTAGCCGTGCTGTGATATAGCATTTGGACCATTTTCACTGAGAGGATGGGATGTAGCCATTGTCAAGGGTGATGGCTCCAGACGATTAGCCGTGCAGTGACAGCGCATAGGACCATTTTCCCGAGAGGATGAAAAGTAGCCATTGATGACGGTGATTCCCTACATACAGCTTGCCACGGAAAGGAGTAGGAAGGATTGGATGAATGTAATAAGAAAATAGAGATTCGAGAGGATCACTACAAGAAAAATACCCATTCAGCCACACTTTTTTTAGGCTACATTTGAAAAGCGTAGCCTATTCATAGAATAGGCTACGCTTTTTTCTATGTTGCCTTTTTATAAGAGAAAAGGATACACAAATGCAGCATCATTTAAAAAGCGTAGCCTTAGGTATTAAAGATATCACTTAAAAAGCGTAGCCGTAGGTTGATATCTATAGGTTCACTTTTCACATCAAAGGAGACGCTTTTAAAGTATAGCCTATTTGTTAAGTTTCGGGTACATTTTAAAAGTGATGCCTAATGTCTCTAGAGCAAAAAACTTAAACACTTAGTAATTTTTTTCCTTGTTTTTCCTGAAAGCAAACTGATGATGAGTGATGACCTAACACTTAGTAAAACTTAGAAAATTAAACCCTTTTGAGTCTCAGTCACCTTCATCCTCTCACTCACGCTCCATAGCTCACCCTCGATAGCTCAGTCACCCTCCATAGCTCACCGTCGTCGCCCCCCACTCACGCTCGCCATTGACCCTCTCACTCTCGGTCTCGCCATTCACCCTCTCACTCTCGCCATTGACCGCCTCACTACAAGCGGAAGCCCTCTCACTCTCGCCATTGAGAGTCGTCGCCTCCCACTCACGAGTCACCTGCACTACTCTACACATTGACCGTCGTCATCTCCTCTTCGCCGTCGCTTGCACTGATCGTCGCTGTGTGGCCCTCACCATCGTCGCTGTGCCACCCTTCACCATCGTCGCTGCGCCGCGCTCACCATCGTCATCTCCGTGCTTCTCGTCATCGTCTTCGCTGTGCTCACATCATTGAATAGGTTTGTATTGATTTCTATTTGCTTCTGAAATTGATCAGTGGCTTAGGGTTCCCATTTTAGGGGTTTTAATTTGGGGCTTTTAATCTCTGAAATATGGGTCTGTGAACTGTAATTTGGTAACATGCATGCTGTTATTCATGAAGATGTGTGGTATTTTAGGGTTTGTGAACTGTGATTTAATATACAGTTTGTGTATTTTCTGTGTATTTTTGTTTCTGAGACTGAATCCAAATGCAGCGTTAGTAAGCTTTTGTTTCTGTGATTTCTCAATGAATAAGTTGGCTTTCGTTTCTCTATTTTCAGCTTCCTGTTTTCAGCTTCCTGTTTCTAACAGAGTTGTTGCAGTTTGAATTGTTTCTTGGTTAGCCAGAAACAGAAATGGTGTGAAGAATGTAAAGAATGAAAAGAAGACAAGGAGTAGAGAAGAAGTAGAAGAGGAAGAAGAAAGGTGAGGTGAATTGTAAATTGAATTGAAAGAAAGAAATCTGATTAATACAGAACATAGTATAAGAAATTAATAATATTAATAATATAAAAACAATTCTTGTTTTTATTAGAAGTGATACAAAGAGTTTGTGGACTTTGTTAAAGAAATTTTATGATTCGTTGCTAGTTTTATGGTGTCCTCATCAGATTTTTAGTATTGCATTAGATTCTTTCTTGTGCAGTTGTGCCAATTGTAGATCATCTAGAGATTCGTAACGCGATAAAGTAAGGGGTTAATCATTGTTAAATTTGTAATTTCTATCCTGTGTGAGTCTCACTACTTAGGCTATCACTTTTTTATTTTACTAACTTCCTCACTTTAGAAGAGCTTGATCCTGAGTTTTATTATGTATTGTTAGTTTGTGTTCAATAATATTAGAGTTGATTAGCCACTTATTTCTCTTTATATTGGGTGTTGGTTTTGGTTGTTGTGAATTAATAAGAAAATATGAAGAAAAAAAGACTTATTTGTTCAACAATATTTTGGAACACTCTTGGAATGTATTATTTGTGTTAATACTTGCTTGTTGCTACTCTATGGATTCCGAAATTATATCGCTTTTGGATTTTGGTATACCTGTGACTCAATGTATATGGATATAGAGGGAATACTATACTTATGACAATGAGTTTTTGATTAATTTTGATTGCTCTTTGGTGTCAGAGCATGCTTGGCATTGTGGTTAAACTAATTTTTGGTTAGATTTTGCAATAATTTCTGTCATTTCTGTTTTAACATCACTTATTTCCATGTTTTCATTATCTAGTTCGTAGTCTTGATGTTTTCTAATTCAGTGCTAGTGTTGATGCACTAAGTTGCAATGACTTCCCATCAGGCACTAATGGTATTTACTTGTTTTGTAAAATTCACCATAAATCTTTTTCTTTTCTGAATATATTGTTTGTGCAGCGTGTGCTGTATGTTGACATTGATGTTCACCACGGTGATGGCGTTGAAGAGGCCTTTTACACTACTGATAGAGTGATGACAGTGTCTTTCCATAAGTATGACTCTAAGTTTTTGTACCTGATTAAATGTTTCTCTTTGATCCTTTATTTTTTTTCTTTTAAACTGTTAGTGCAGTAATTGGCTTTCTTTTAATAATATACTGACATAGAGTTGTCTTACTTCATTTTTAATAATATACTTTTGTAATTCAGTTCTCATTAAAATATCATTTTTCAGTTTTCTTCTTTTTTACTTCTTTCACTTTTTGGTTTTGTTCAAACACTCAGCTCATAACTTTTTGTTGTGCAAGATTCATTAAAACTATGTCATAGTATTAGTAGTTTAAGGTTCTAATCTATAAATGGCTGAATCTGCAAATAATTCACCATCCTCTTCAATCAAAAATATTTTCAACTCAGATCTTAATCAAATTACAACAAATTCAAGATTGTTAAATCAAATTTTCTCTCCCTCAACTCTGCACCTTGCCCTCCTTACTAGATTTGATGAAAGAAGTGGCGAGTTTAATTGTATTCCTATGTGATCCCAATTCAAATCAAATTATGGATAGAAGTTCAATGTCTGAGGCTCTGAGCCTCCTTTTGATGTATAGTGATCCATTAAGTGAGCCACAGTGCATTCAGATAATTCAAAGTATAATTCATTATTATAATTTTTTAAATTATTTAAGGCCAATATGTATATTACATTCTCATATTATGTACAAAGTTCACTTTAGGAAACACTTACATTCAACTTTACTATTTGACTGTTTCTCCATTTGAGTTGCCAATAGATTTTCGCATCTGTGTAGCAAATGAACTTTTCCTGTTTTCAACAAATATGAACTTCCTGTTTTCAACAAATATGAACTTAAGTAAGAACACTAAAGTTCTACTGAACATGAATGAGTTTTCTTTAAGGCTGCGTCTAATATTAAATTAAGTCTGTGTATTATATATTGAGATTAAATTAAGTCTATGTATTATATTATTATATTTGATATAAAATATATAGAATTCAGTTATGTTTTGGTATTTTATTTGGTTCAAAATAAATATGAATAAGAAATAAGAATATTTATTAAAATATATTTAGTTAAATAAAAAAATATCAAATTTTTAGTTTCTGTTTTTAGAAATTTTAGTTCTTTGTGTTCTCATTTTTTTGAGGTATTGAAATTTTGTATGTCGAAACTAAAATTTTAGTTTTAATTTCTGGCCATCAAACATAATATTAAATTTTAATTTCCTAATTTTAGTTTTAGTATCTAAAAATAAATACTATCTTAAGAAATTACTTGAATCTTCTATAGAAGAGTATTATTTGGACATGGTAAAAAAAGGTGTGCTATCAACTACTTATAAGATTTAATCATTCAATTTTTTTTTTAATTATTGTTTTGCATTTTAAAATTTGTCTAAAATTTTTTTAATCATTCAAAAATTTATCCTTTACAAGGCCTCATATATCCTTCTCCATTTGCATTCGAAGTCAATTCATGCATAAGCATTTGCTTAATCCTTGGAAAGCTGTTAAAATAGTCTCGAGATACTTGAGTGGAACAAAAGAACATGGCTTTGGCTTTTACAACAACATAAACTTCAGAATCTATGGTTTTGTTATTCTAATTGGACGTGTGACCTAGAGGATCGAATATCAATTTTAGAATTGTGTGTTTTTCGCTCTAATTTAGTCTCTTGGTCTTGTAGAAAACTACACGTAGTAAGTAGATAATCGACTGAGGTAGAATTCAGAAGCTTGTCCTCTTATGAAGCTAAATTTGTATGGATTAAAAACTAGCTGATGGAGCTAAGAGTGATTGTTTAGACTGCACCTATGATATTGAAATGATCTTTTCTGATTCAAATGCAGTTACTATCCAATTCCCATTGTGTTTTCTCAAGCAAAGGGCGTTGCTGTGTGGGATCCAGAGGGAAACAAATATCTTCATTTCTGCTGTTAATCAGGTAACATGCTTGTAGATCTCAAATTTTGATTCGGAAATGGTGCCCAAATGAGTTATAGAAGTTAATTTCTAATTATTGAAGTGCCTGTCTTTTCCTTAGGGACATTGTTATCCTAAAATTCTGAAAGCCTTAACAGTAGTCATATCTTAATGTTCTACATTTTCTAAGGTTATGGGGTTGAAGTAAATGTTTGCTTAGTGTGGGACTATGGCCTAGTACACAAGGAATATCTCATGACATGCTAAACTGAAATCCACAATACTTTATGACTTTATTTTTCCTCCCCCAACCCCTTTTCTCTGTGGATATTAATAGTATTTGCAAAACTAAAGGGAGAAACGCTTTACCTATGGCCTGAAGAATCTGTTTTGACATAGATTCATATATATATATATACAAGTTTAAAGGTTTCTATAAGGTATAAAGTTACAGATTTTACCATATCAGCTTGCATAAAGTTAATTAGAACTGTTTCCCTAAAAATTACTATTATTACAGCTCTTTTCATTATTAAAGACCACCTTCGTGCTGTTTATAAAATAGTTTTACACAATAATATTTTGTATTTTTAATCCATTAGATTGCCGTTATCTGTTGAATGATTTAATCGCTGCTGCTGCTGTTGGGTCCCAAATCTGTTTGATTATATCAATTTAATTTTTACAGTTATTCGTCGTTAAGGTTGAAGGCGAAAGTTTTTGGTTAAGGTCTTCGAAGAAGAGTTTGTCAAAACATTGATCGTGTCATGGCAAGGTACAATGCATACTTTAATTCTTTTGATTTGTTAGTTTTGAAGTTGCAATTTAACTTATTATATTTGTACTATAAATTCTATGTTTCTCTTCATTTGTTTTACCTCAATGGGTTTCTAGAGAATTACTTCTAAGACTAGGAACTATTTCCCAACCTAGTTACAAGTCTTTGAATGTCCTTTTCATTGCCCATTCCCTTTGTAGCGAATAACACCCTGCCTCCTCTATTCTTCTAATCTTCACTTTGCGACCCCTTATAAATTTTCCGTCTAAAAAATTTAATAATTATCGATTAGGTTTTGTGATATGCCAAAGGATTGGATGGATCTACCGAGGTATAGCGAAGAGTATATCAATGGTGTTATTAGTTTTTTAGACTTTGCATACTCTGAGGGAGAACCGAACGGACGACAAATTCAATGTCCTTGCAAGAGGTGTTGTAACATTAATTGGTATAGAAGAGATGTGGTATTCGACCATTTAGTAGCCGACGGATTTGTTAAGGGATATAGAACGTGGATTAATCATGGCGAATGGGCAATTCCGATGGCGGTTGACGATGACACGGATGATGAAGAAGGTGCACGCGATGACATCGAAGGTCTGCTTAATGATGCATTTGGAGATGTATCTCATGCTGAGGGTGTTACTGTAGGTCAAAATGAAGAGGCTAAAAAGTTTTACAATTTAATAGATGGGGCCAGTCAAGAGTTATACCCGGGTTGCAAGAAATTTTCTACGTTATCTTTTACCATCCGTCTGTACTTGTTAAAGTGTTTGCACGGTTGGAGCAATGCCTCCTTCACTTCACTTCTTGAGCTATTGAAAGAGGCAATGCCTGAGCTTAACATACCTTCATCTTTCCATAAGACAAAGTCTATGATAAGAGATTTAGGTCTGGATTATAAAAAAATTGATGCTTGTCCTAATGATTGCCTCCTGTATAGAAAAGAACTAAAGGATGAAAAACAATGTCGTGTGTGTGGAACTTCTCGATATACTGAAAATTCCAATGATAATAGCGAGATCCAACCTGACAAGAAAGGTCGTCCTATTCCTGCAAAGACTCTGAGATACTTTCCTATAATTCCAAGACTTCAGAGATTATTTATGTGCTCAAAGACGGCAGCAAGTCTGAGGTGGCATGATGAGGAGCGCGTAAAAGATGGGACGTTAAAGCATCCTGCTGATGGCTTGGCATGGAAGAATCTTGATGAAATCGATGAAGAATTTGCAAGAGAATCTCGCAATATTAGACTAGGCTTGTCAAGTGATGGGTTCAACCCATTTCGTAGCATGAACATTTCATGAAGCACGTGGCCCGTGATGCTGATGGTATACAACTTGCCTCCGTGGATGTGCATGAAACCCGAATATTGTATGCTTTCTTTGCTTATTCCTGGGCCACAATCACCTGGTAAAGACATTGATGTGTATCTACAACCATTGATAGAAGACTTGAAGTTGTTGTGGGAAAAAGGGGTCGAAACCTATGATGCGTCAAAGAATGAGATCTTTCAAATGCGGGCAGCTCTTTTGTGGACAATCAACGATTTTCCTGCTTATGCTATGTTGTCTGGGTGGAGTACAAAGGGAAAGTTGGCTTGCCCTTGTTGCAACAAAAATACCAGTAGCTTACAACTAAAACACAGTCGGAAGACAGTTTATATGGACCATCGTGTCTTTTTACCCATGGATCATCCGTGGAGAACCAATACAAGGTCTTTTAATGGGAAGCAGGAATTAAGACCCCCTCCACCTGTTATAGAAGGACCCGAAATTTTTGAGATGCTACAAGATGCTGAGAATGTCTTTGGAAAGAAGCAAAGTACATCAAATAGTTTCCCATGGAATTGGAAAAAAAGATCAATTTTCTTTGAATTGCCTTACTGGCACAAGAACCCACTGCGTCACAACTTAGATGTCATGCACATAGAGAGGAATATACTTGACAGTGTAATTGGAACTCTCTTGGAAATCCCAGGCAAGACAAAGGACCATTTGAATGCTCGATATGACTTAAAAGATTTGGGTATCTGGAAAAATCTTCAACCAAAGGAGGTGAATAATGGCAAGAGAACAAAATTGGCAAAGGCATGCTTTTCTATGACTGCTGCAGAGAAGTCAGTTTTTTGTGGTGTTTTGAAGACAACAAAGCTACCTGATGGCAGTGCTTCGAATATATCCCGCTGTGTACATCTAGGAGAAAGAAAAGTTTCTGGTTATAAGACCCACGATGCTCACTTTATGCTTCACTATTTACTACCAATACCGATTAAAAGCATCCTCCCTGATCATGTGGCCATTCCGTTGATTCGACTAAGTTCCTTTTTTCGTCGCTTGTGCAAAAAGTTCATCACACTGGAAGAGATAGATTTACTGGAGTTAGAGATTGTGGAAACATTATGCCAGCTTGAGAGGATCTTTCCCCCGAGTTTTTTTGACATAATGGTTCATCTTCCCATTCATTTAGCAAATGAGGTGAGATTGGGAGGTCCGGTGCAGTTTCGTTGGATGTATCCTCCGGAAAGGTACATGTGTACATTAAAGTCATATGTTCGCAACAGAAGTCGGCCCGAAGGTTCTATTGCAGAGGCATATCTGGCTGAGGAGTGCTTAACTTTCTGCTCAAGATACTTGCATGGAGGTGTGCAAACAAGACTTAATAAGCGGCCTCGGAATGATGATGATCCTAACGAAGACGAAGTTGTGCCATCAAAGTTGTTTTCTAACAAAGGTCGTTCGTTAGGCGTGGGAAATGGAGAAACAATTAATCTAGATGACAGATCAATTTCTCAAGCCCATGTGTATGTATTACACAATTGTGAAGAAGTGGCAGATTATGTTAGGTAACTTAATTAAACTTTTTTTTATTCCGATCAAGTTCACCCATATTTTTTAGATCAAACCTAACTATTATTAATTATAGAGAGCATGAGGAAGAGGTTAACAATCAGCGAGGAACGAAATGGAGAAAAGCAAAAGTTCACAACAAAACGTTCGCGCAGTGGTTTGAAACTCGTGCGAGGGATCCAAATGTGCCTTTCTGGCTAAAAGAATTATCTCGAGGTCCAAGCTCTGTTGCAAGAAGATTTTCTGGATATATAATTAACGGATACAGGTTTCACACGGTGGAACGTGAGGCAAGGAGAAAAACACAAAATAGTGGTATCACATTAACTGCTTTAACTTCAAGCTTTGCAAGTGCTAAGGATCAAAGTCCAATCCAAGACAATGTATCTTACTATGGCAGGCTGTTTGAGATAGTAGAGTTAGACTATTTTGGGCGTTTTAAGGTTGTCTTATTTCGGTGTGAGTGGTACGATGCTGGGAGAGATAAGTATGGTCTTACATTTGTTCACTTCCATAAGAAATGCTTCCAGGATGAACCTTTTATACTAGCATCTCAAGCACATCAGTGTTTTTATGTGCAAGATCCATATGAACATAACAAACATTATGTTATGGAAACTGTCCCAAGAGACTTATTTAAAACAGGTGACGAATCTGAGTCTGAGGCCCGTCAAGCACACTATAGTGAACAACACGAGCGTATAACGAGCCCTGCCATACCAGCTGATGACGGTGAACTTATTCTGGAGAGGACTGATTTACGACCCACGGTTATTGAAACGGTTCCCCAAGTGACTTCTGCCCAAGAATATGAGGCAGACTTCATTGGAGATTCTGATTCTGATTGGTCATCCTAAGCAATTTATTTGCTTAATATGTACATATGTATACTTAAGTTTTCTGCTTCACGGTTTTATTTGTAAGTAATACTTATTTTTTGTTAATTTGTCAGTCTCTTACATTTTTCTTATCTTGATTTTGATGTGTATATTGACTTTACCTAACTAATTTATTTGTGTAGGAATAAGGAATTTATTGATCTTAAAGCTACATCAAGTAAGAATTTGCTTAGACAATTCGAGGCTAAGAGACAAAGGATTGTAACTGAACGCAAGAAATATGAAATGGAAGCTGCAGCTGCTAATGACAAGGAGAAATCAGAGCGAAGGGTGGATGAACCAGAAAGTCAATTGGAGATGCGTGCAACCAAAGGACAGAAGAAATCCACGTCAAAGAAGCTGGATTTTAGTCATCTGCAAAGCACATTCGACTCTATTAGCAAAAGAACTAACTCCACGCCTAACACTTTGGAGGTACAGCCAAACATTCCACCGCAACAGCCAGAAAATAAAAAGAGAAAGGAGCTATTGACTATGCCTACTGCTGAAAAAGTCAAGAATGGAGTGCAGGGTGGAAAATCAACACAAGGCTTGAAGAAGTCTAAGCCTACAAACTTGGAGGCAGATGAACTTACAAGGAAGCTCGAAGCAATTCGTAAAATGAACAAGGACGTGTCAACAAGTCTAAGCCAAGAGCGGAGTTATCCAAGTTCTACTCAACTCAGAATCAACATAGGGCAGCAGCAGAATATTCAACTCACAGATGAAGACACTCAAACAGGGCAAGATGACACAACTTTGCCTTCTCCTGAAACTACCCCACAAAATAGAAGTGCAATGTTGGAGCAAGGAATATCAACAAAGGGTAAGAGGATGCCAGGAGTAAAGGCTACAACAATTGACGACTTCTTAAAGGAAAATGGGATAGATGTGGAAATTGAAGGACCAAGCACTGAACTAAGTGAGGACGGGGAAGAAAGCATGGCACTTGATAAAGACTATTATCAAGATGTGATGGAGGACATTGATGATGAAGAAGGTACTGTTTTGCTCTGTTTCTATTGATGATAAATATTTATTTTTTTTAAAATTGTTATAGAAAAACTGGACTGGTAGATCTAGTTGTTTGAAGCTGGTAAATATAGTGTTAGTTGATTCGAAGTTTGTGTGCTGTTGTTGATCTAGTTGATCTAATTGATCTAATGGTCCAAGTATTGAGGGCTAGTGGAGTTAGCGTTATTTGAATAGAAGCTTGTCTGTTATTTGATTGATCCAATTGTTGTGGTTTTGCTATGGTAGTTTAGTGAATTTGTTGCAGTGGTTAAGTCAAGTGAAGTTTTGTGTGCCTTGATGGATTTCTAGAATAGCTAAAACTTGTCCACTTCGTGGTATCAACTACATAGGTCATATTTATAATTTTTATAATTTTTATATTTATGTACTTGTTTGCTTTATATGCTTATTGAGCTCGAGTTAATTAAGCATAATCTGATGTTGACCAATTAATGAAACTAGGAGAGCCAAAGAAGAAGAAAACCCGTGGAAAAACAACTTGCAAGGAGATTTATGCAAGGACTATGGAACAGCGGGAAGAAGTCACTTTTGATCTTGGACAGCCCGTAGGACCAACCGACCAAAGTGTTTCTAATTTAACTAGTTTTGTTGGAACTATTGGTAGAAATAAAAGATTCGTTAGTCTTTTGTACACTAGTTGGCATGTTGTTCCTCCTAAAGCTAAGAAGTTCATGTGGGACTATGTTAATGTAAGACACTTGCTAATTATTGATTTCAGTTTTTTTATTCAGCACAAGAGCATATAACAATTATCTATAATCATGCAGACCAAGTTTCTCCTCCCAGACAGTGGAGAAAAGTGGGTAATGCAAGCGATTCGAGATGCTTGGAAGCGGTTCAAAGGAAGGATTAAGCAAAAGCACTTCGTTCCCTATGATACTATTGAAGATATGGTGAAGAATCGACCCCCACAAGTACCAGAAAGTGGTTTCATAAAATTGATCTATTATTGGAGTCATCCTCTAATCCAGGTAAAAGACTATATATGTCGAATTTTCATGTGAAACTATTTGACTGTTGAAAGAGCAATATGGTATTTAGTTATTAATGTGAAGCATCTCTACTGATTGGATCTGAATGATTGTTATTAAAAGAAAATTTATTAAGTGTTTTAGCATTATGTGATGTCTATATGCCTTTTTACTTGGCTAGCTACTTTTTTATCTCATTGATCTACTATTATTTTTTATCTGAAAGTTATTTGCATAGCTTCTGGTGAATGGCAGAATAGCGTTTTAGACCATACTGAATCTATGGTTTGGAAGTGGGGTTCTGTTTTGTTTCTTGAGTTGGGGACCTGATTCTTTAAGCCTTCAATCTGGAAACAGTTATAAATTTGGTACAGTTCTGCATAGGATGCAACTGATATAACACATATAACTAAATCAATTTAATGGTGCTAAGAGTTTCCAAAGATGATTATTCACTAAACAACAAAGTCATCAATATATATTGGTACTACGTCATAATATAGACTCATCCATGTTCTTCATTTCATGTAATTAAAATGCTCAGAGAATCACACTGCTAGTAGGCAGAAATTTAATTAGTTCAGACTGAATAATACTGTCCCACCAACAAATTTGTAACAATTCAAGTATATGCCAACCATTATTTGATAATAATAATTATTAAAAGATAGTAGTACTATATATATGATATCCCAGTACTATATAGCAGCCCACAGTTTTCCTGTTGTATTTATTCTCTAACATCAAAATCTTATAACAGAAGTGCAGGATTCTTGGTTCCAAATGAATAATAAAGTTGGGGGAGTTTTATACTCCTGCTGTATTCTTAGTTACCCATTTTTAGGAAGGGAAATATAATTAATGTTACCGTACCTAGTTGGCACTTAAAATCTTTAGATTTTGATTATGGGTATGCTGTATGCTAACTTTTTATTCACTTCCAGTCAATAAGTCAAAGAAACAAGAAACACAAGGAAAATGTGAAGTTTCCACATCGCATGGGGCCAATTAATTTCGGAAGAGTACGAGTGGCTATGGTAAATAGTAGATTTATATTTATTAGAATTTATATTTGCATAAATTGAAGGAAGAAATCGAAGTATGATCTTATTTTGCAGCGAGCAACAAAGGAAACAAAGGAGGAACCAAAAAGGTTTGAGATGTTCATTGCTACCCGAACAAGTCGGAAGAGGAAAGAAGTGGATGAGGAAACACAAACTGCTGTTGTAAGAATTCATTCAATCATTCATAATTACAATTCAAATTTATGATACGGTAACTTATTACTCAATTTTAAATGTTTCTTCTATGCAGGAAGACTTCCAACACCGCCAAGCTGCTGGTGAAACAGAAGAGGAAGCATTTGAGGCCATATTCGGGAAAGAACAACCAGGTCGGGTAAGGTTGTATGGAAGATCTGTGACAAAGACTGAATTAAAAAAACATGCTGAAATTAATGAAATCAAGGTTCAACACAAAGAGGAAGTGTCCAGTCTGAAGGATAAACTTGGACACATGGAGGCCCAACAGCAAAAACAAGAGGCCAAACAGCAAAAACAGGACGAAGAGATTCATGGGTTGCGAAATATGATCAAGTTATTACTGCAGCGATCAGAACCTGGAATGAGGCCAGAAGAACTAGAAGCTTTATTACAAGATGCCCAACAGTCTCCTATTGATGCGAATAGCGGCCATGGATCAACACATTTTCCGAACTTAGATGTGGTATGTCCTTATCTATTCCTTGTTTCATAGATTTTTACTTGCATTTACATTAATTGCTATGGCTGAAAATTTTTGTTGGCTTTATTAACACTGAAGTTGTATTGCTATGGGTGAAACTTGTATTCTGAAGTGGTATAGCCATGTTATTTTTTTAGTATATGCTTTCTTGGTTTACTATGACTACGTGTTCTATTTAATTTTTATAATTACGAATGTCATTATGAATATTTCTTTAACTACTTTTCTATATAATTATGCAGGGTAACAATGAAGATTAAGCAATGAAGATAAAGCTGACTATTATTGTGGTTTATTGGCTAAGATAGAATGCTACTTAGAATCTTTACATGTATAGTTGACTAATGATTTTTATTAGAAGATACTTTAATTTTATTGGCTAAGTGATATATTATGGTTTTGATATGGCTATGCTTACTTTAGTTTGACCATTCTATTACTTTTGGATAATGTTATAAATATATTTTGGTTAGAGACAATTTTTATTATATAAAGTAATTATTTAGTATAATTATGTCTTTATTTTTATTTTGTAATATTTAATTATTTTATACATGTAATCATATTAACTATTATGTTGTATTAATAATTATTAGATAATTATATATATATATATATATATATATATATATATATATATATACAGAAAAAAAAAAGAGGGACCTAAGGCTACGCTTATAAAGAGTAGCTATAGTAAACGAAAAAAAAAACAATGAGGGACCTAAAGCTACGCTTATATACAGTAGCTATAGTATACGAAAAAAAAAAGGGACCTAAGGCTACGCTTATAAAAAGTAGCTATAGTATCAACTGTGGCTACGCTTTACAAGTGATGCAGTAGCGTTAAAAAAGCGTTGCCTATTCTGGAAGAACGAAAGCTGAAAAGCGTAGCCTTTGGTCACGGAGAGCATCACTTGAAAAGCGTAGCCTATTCCTAAACGCCAAAAGCGTAGCCCTTGGTGCAGAAAAGCGTAGCCTTTGAGAATAGGCAACGGCCGAATAGGAATCACCCTGAAAAGCGTAGCCGTAGCCTAAGGCATCATTTTTTTTCACTTTTGGCTACACTTTTCAAGTGTACCTGAATGAGTGTTTTTCTTGTAGTGGATTTTAGCATCTCCTCACGCCTATCTGAAATCCCCACCATTAATTTACATAAGTATTTCTATCTTATTTTATTTTCTGTTTATTATTAATTTTCGAAATCCATAACCATTTAATATGCCTAACTGAGATTTACAAGGCGACCATAGCTTGCTTCATACCAACAATCTCTGTGGGATCGACCCTTACTCACGTAAGGTTTATTACTTGGACGACCCAGTACACTTGCTGGTTAGTTGAACGAGATTGTGGAAAGAAAGTGCTGAGTTAATGTTTTTATGCACATGCCAAAGAGCCATTATTGTTGATCACAATTTCGTCCACCAAGTTTTTGGCGCCATTGCCGGGGATTGTTCGAGTATGGACAACTGACGGTTCATCTTGTTGCTCAGATTAGGTAATTTTCTTTTCAAATTTTTTTTCAAAAATCTTTTTCAAAATTTTCTTTTCTTTTTCGTTTTTCCAAAAATATTTTCGAAAAAAATTTTAATAAAAATCCAAAAAAATCATAAAATCATAAAAACCAAAAATATTTTGTGTTTCTTGTTTGAGTCTTGAGTCAACTTTTAAGTTTGGTATCAATTGCATGTTTTAAAAAAGAATTATTATGCATTTTTCGAAAATTCATGCATTCATGGTATTCTTCATGATCTTCAAGTTGTTCTTGGTAAGTCTTCTTGTTTGATCTTGATGTTTTCTTGTTTTGCATCTTTCGTTGTTTTTCATATGCATTTTTCGTTTGTTAGAATCCATGCATTAAAGATTTCTAAGTTTGGTGTCTTGCATGTTTTCTTTGCATCAAAAATTTTTCAAAATTATGTTCTTGATGTTCGTCATGATCTTCAAAATGTTCTTGGTGTTCATCTTGACATTCATAGTGTTCTTGCATGCATCTTGTGTTTTGATCCAAAATTTTTATGTTTTGGGTCATGTTTATGTTTTTCTCTCTCCTCATTAAAAAATTCAAAAATTAAAAAAATATCTTTTCCTTATTTCCCTCCAAATTTTCGAAATTTTGGGTTGACTTGGTCAAAAATTTTTAAAAAATTAGTTGTTTGTTATAAATCAAGTCAAATTTTCAATTTTAAAAATCTTATCTTTTCAAAATCTTTTTCAAAAATCACATCTTTTTCATTTTGTTGTAATTTTCGAAATTTTAAAAAATTTATTTTCAAAATCTTTTTCTTATCTTTAAAAAAAATTGAAATTTTACTAACAATTAATGTGATTGATTAAAAAAGTTGAAGTTTGTTACTTTCTTGTTAAGAAAGGTTCAATCTTTAAATTCTAGAATCTTATCTTTTAGTTTCTTGTTAGTCAAGTAATCAATTTTAATTTTGAAAATTAGATCTTTTTCAAAATATCTTTTTCTTAAAAACCTTATCTTTTTATCATATATTTTTATCATATCTTTTTATCTTATCTCTTATCATATCTTTTTCAAAATTTTATCTTTTTCAAAAAAACATGATTTCAAAATATCTTATCTAACTTCTTATCTTCTTATCTTTTCAAATTTGACTTTAATATCTTTTTCAACTAACTATTTGACTTTTTGTTTGTTTTTTATCTTTTTCAAAACCACCTAACTACTCTTTCCTCTCTAATTTTCGAAAATATCTCACCCCTTTTTCAAAAATTCTTTTTAATTAACTAATTGTTTCAAATTTTAATTTTAATTTTAATTCATCTTTAATTTTCGAAATTACTAACTCCTTTTCAAAAATATTTTCGAAAATCCCTCTCTCATCTTCTTCTATTTATTTATTTATTTACTAACACTTCTCTTCATCTCTTATCACTTCCCCTATCCTTACTCTTTATACAGACTATTCATCCCTCTCCTTCCATTATCTCCTTTCTTCTTCTACTAACATAAAGGAATCTCTATACTGTGACATAGAGGATTCCTCTTCTTTTCTTGTTTTCTTCTCTTTCATATGAGTAGGAACAAAGAAAAAGGCACTCTTGTTGAAATTGATCCTGAACCTGAAAGGACTCTGAAGAGAAAACTAAGAGAAGCTAAATTACAACAATCTAAAGGTAACCTTTCAGAAATATTAGAACAAGAGAAGGAGATGGCAGCCGAACCCAACACCAATAATGCAAGGAGAATGCTTGGTGACTTCACAAAACCAACGTCCAAATTTGATGGAAGAAGCATCTCCATTCCTGCCATTGGAGCCAATAATTTTGAGCTGAAACCTCAGTTAGTTGCCTTAATGCAACAAAACTGCAAGTTCTATGGACTTCCATCTGAAGATCCTTATCAGTTCTTAACTGAGTTCTTGCAGATCTGTGAGACTATAAAGACGAATGGAGTAGATCCTCAAGTCTATAGGCTCATGCTTTTCCCTTTTGCTGTAAAAGACAGAGCTAGAATCTGGTTGGACTCACAACCTAAAGATAGCCTGGACTCTTGGGAGAAGCTGGTCACTGCTTTCTTGGATAAATTCTTTCCTCCTCAAAAGCTGAGCAAGCTTAGAGTGGATGTTCAGACCTTCAAACAAAAAGATGGTGAATCCCTCTATGAAGCTTGGGAAAGATACAAGCAGCTGACCAAAAGGTGTCCATCTGACATGTTTTCAGAATGCACCATATTAGATATATTCTATTATGGTTTATCTGAGTTTTCGAAAATGTCATTGGACCATTCTGTAGGGGATCCATTCACGTAAAGAAAACACCTACAGAAGCTCAAGAACTCATTGACATGGTTGCAAATAACCAATTCATGTACACTTCTGAGAGGAATTCCGTGAATAATGGGACACCTCAGAGGAAGGGAGTTCTTGAAATTGATGCTCTGAATGCCATATTGGCTCAGAACAAAGTGTTGACTCAGCAAGTCAACAGGATCTCTCAAAGTCTGAATGGATGGCAAAATGCATCCAAAAGTACTAAAGAGGCAGCTTCTGAAGAAGCTTATGATCCTGAGAACCCTGCAATAGCAGAGGTAAATTACATGGGTGAACCTTATGGAAACACCTATAATTCATCATGGAGAAATCATCCAAATTTCTCATGGAAGGATCAACAAAAGCCTCAACAAGGCTTTAACAATGGTGGACGCAATAGGCTGAGCAATAGCAAGCCTTTTCCATCATCTTCTCAGCAACAGACAGAGAATTCTGAACAAAACACTTCTAATTTAGCCAATGTAGTCTCTGATCTGTCAAAGGCCACTTTCACTTTCATGAGTGAAACAAGATCCTCCATCAGAAATTTGGAGGCACAAGTGGGCCAGCTGAGTAAGAAAATCATTGAAACTCCTCCCAGTATTCTCCCAAGCAATACAGAAGAGAACCCAAAAGGAGAAAAATACCTTACGTGAGTAAGGGTTGATCCCACGGAGATTATTGGTTTGAAGCAAACTATGTTTATTTTATTAATCTTAGTCAGGATGCCAATAAGATTATTTGGATTTAATTGTAAGAAGTAAAAGTGTTTGGAATAAGGAATTGTTACTTTATTAATGAAGAATATGTTGGCGTTTTGGAGATGCTTTGTCCTCTAAATTTCTGCAATGTAATATTCAACTCAATTGTTTGTAAAGTTCCATCCATGGCAAGCTGTATGTAGGGTGTCACCATTGTCAGTGGCTACTTCCCATCCTCTCAGTGAAAACGATCCAGATGCTCTGTCACAGCACGGCTAATCAGTTGTTGGTTCTCGATCATGTTGGAATAGGATCCATTGATCCTTTTGCGTTTGTCATCACGCCCAGCAATCGCGAGTTTGAAGCTCGTCACAGCCATTCAATCCTTGAATCCTACTCGGAATACCACAGACAAGGTTTAGACTTTCCGGATCCTCAAGAATGGCCGCCATCAGTTCTAGCTTATACCACGAAGATTCTGATTAGGGAAGCTAAGAGATGCTCATTCAATCTGATGTAGAACAGAGGTGTTTGTCAGGCACACGTTCATAGATTGAGGAAGGTGATGAGTGTCATGGATCATCACCTCCTTCACAATTAAGCGCGAATGAATATCTTAGATAGGAACACACACACATTTGAATGAAATAGAAACAATTGCATTAATTCATTGAGACGCTGCAGAGCTCCTCACCCCCAACAATGGAATTTAGAGACTCATGCCGTCAAAGTGTATCAAATTCAGATCTAAAAATGTCATGAGGTACAAAGTAATCCTCTAAAGGTTGTTTAAATAGTAAACTAGTAACCTAGGTTTACAGAATATGAGTAAACTAAGATAATTGGTGCAGAAATCCACTTCTGGGGCCCACTTGGTGTGTGCTGGGGCTGAGACTTAAGTCTCTCACGTGCTTGGGCTGTTTTTGGAGTTGAATGCCAGGTTGTAACGTGTTTTGGGCGCTGAACTCCAACTTGTAACCTGTTTCTGGCGCTGGACGCCAGACAGCAGCATGAAACTGGCGTTGAACGCCAGTTTACGTCGTCTGTCTTCACGCAAAGTATAAACTATTATATATTGTTGGAAAGCCCTGGATGTCTACTTTCCAACCCAATTGAGAGCGCGTTAATTGGACTCTTGTAGCTCCAAAAAATCCATTCCGAGTGCAGGGAGGTCAGGATCCAACAGCATCAGCAGTCCTTTTTCAGCCTAACTCAGATTTTTGCTCAGCTCCCTCAATTTCAGCCAGAAATATGATTTTTGCCTAAAACTAATAATATTCTACTAAAAACTAATTAAAACATGCTAAAATCTACATGAAATTACCCCCAAAAAGCGTATAAAATATCCGCTCATCACAACACCAAACTTAAACTGTTGCTTATCCCCAAGCAACTAGATGAACAAAAGAGGATAAAAAGAAATCAAGAAGCAATAAAATCTCCGAGTTTTAAGTGAAGCTCAGATTCTAATTTAGATGAGTGGGGTTAGTAGCTTTTTGTTTCTGAACAGTTTTGGCATCCCACTTTATCCTTTGAAATTCAGAATGATTGGCATTCATAGGAACTCAGAATTCAGATAGTATTATTGATTCTCCTAGTGTAGTATGTTGATTCTTGAACACAGTTACTTTATGAGTCTTGGCCGTGGCCCTAAGCACTTTGTTTTCCAGTATTACCACCGGATACATAAATGCCACAGACACATGACTGGGTGAACCTTTTCAGATTGTGACTCAGCTTGGCTAAAGTCCCCAGTTAGAGGTGTCCAGAGCTCTTAAGCACACTCTTTTTGCTTTGGATCACGACTTTAACCACTCAGTCTCAAGCTTTTTACTTGGACCTGCATGCCACAAGCACATGGTTAGGGACAGCTTGATTTAGCCGCTTAGGCCTGGATTTATTTCCTTGGGCCCTCCTATCCATTAATGCTCAAAGCCTTGGATCCTTTTTACCCTTGCCTTTTGGTTTTAAGGGCTATTGGCTTTTTCTGCTTACTTTTTCTTTCTCTCTTTTTTTCTTCTTTTTTTTTCACTGCTTTTTCTTGCTTCAAGAATCAATTTGATGATTTTTCAGATCATCAATAACATTTCTCTTTGTTCATCATTCTTTCAGGAGCCAACAATTTTAACATTCATAAAATTCAATATCAAAAATATGCAATGTTCAAGCATTCATTCAGAAGACAAAAAGTATTGCCACCACATATAAATAATTAGAATTTTCCTTATTAAGAACTCAAAAAAATTAAATTGCCTCTTTATTCTAAAAATCTACTATTTTATTCATGTTTGATGATGATGAGAAAAAAATAAATTATAACTTAATTGGAAATAAAACCAAAATAGACATGCTAATTACTACTACTCCTATATAACTTCTAAGGTAAATTTCTATAATAATACTATCACAGAGTTAAAGCTTAAAATTAGAACTTAACAACCTGTATTTTGGGAAGTGGATGTTCCTCTAGTCTGTGGGGTGCTTGGTCCTTCAAGGAATAGCTTCTGACACTTTAGTTCCTTTAGTTCACATCCTTGCTCTTCCTGTTCCCTTAGAGGTGTGCTTGTCCTCAAGCAAAAGAAAGGAAAGGAGAGGAATAGAGGGAGAGGCAATTTCGAAATCCAAAAGATATGATGAGTTGAAAGAGATTTGAAAAAGATTTGGATTAGAAAAAGATTTGTGTTTATGAATTAAGATACATTTGATATTTTTGAAAAAGGGATTTTAGAAATTAGGGTTTTTAGAAATTAGGATTAAAAATTTT
This sequence comes from Arachis hypogaea, assembly GCF_003086295.3. Taxonomy (NCBI): domain Eukaryota; kingdom Viridiplantae; phylum Streptophyta; class Magnoliopsida; order Fabales; family Fabaceae; genus Arachis; species Arachis hypogaea. Next base: position 70,911,479 of record NC_092045.1, on the reverse strand, counting down.
TGGAATTGAAGGATGATATTTTGAAACATGTTTATGCAAGAAATCATGAATTGAAACATAAAAATTAGAAAATTTGTTAAGAAAAACGAATTTTACCTCCTCCCCACCATTCTGGCGTTAAACGCCCAACTGCTGCATGTTTTGGGCGTTTAACGCCCAATTGCTGCTTCTCCTGGGCGTTCAACGCCCAGCTGTTGCTTCTTTCTGGCGTTCAACGCCCAGAAGATGCTCCTTTCTGGCGTTCAACGCCCAGATGGCTATCCTTACTGGCGTTGAACGCCCAGTGGATGCTTCTTTTGGGCGTTCAACGCCCAAAACGTTTCTTACTGGCTTTTTCACGCCAGTGAGCTTCTAAATTCCCTTGTAACTCTGTGAATTCAATCAATTTCTATTTTACCCTTTTGAAGATACTTTGACATATACCTGTAAAAATTAATTAGCAAAAACAAATAGAATTAAATTTTGTGAATGGCTGGGTTGCCTCCCAGCAAGCGCTTCTTTATTGTCCTTAGCTGAACTATTACTGAGCTCTAATTAAGTCTCAATTTTGAGCATTCTTGCTCAAAATTACCTTCAAGATAATGTTTAACTCTCTGTCCATTAATAATGAACTTTTTGTTAGAGTTATTATCCTGAAGCTCTACGTATCCATATGGTGATACACTTGTAATCACATATGGACCTCTCCACCGGGACTTCAATTTCCCGTGGAATAATTTGAGCCTAGAATTGAATAGCAGAACTTTCTGCCCTGGCTCAAAGACTCTGGATGACAATTTTTTATCATGCCATCTTTTTGCTTTCTCTTTGTATATTTTTGCATTCTCGAAAGCATTGAGTCTAAATTCCTCTAGCTCATTTAACTGAAGCAATCGTTTTTCTCCAGCTAACTTGGCATCAAGGTTCAGGAATCTGGTTGCCCAGTAGGCCTTATGTTCCAGTTCCACTGGCAAGTGACATGCCTTTCCATACACAAGCTGGTATGGAGAGGTCCCTATAGGGGTCTTGAATGCTGTTCTGTATGCCCACAGAGCATCATCTAAGCTTCTTGCCCAATCCCTTCTATGGTTAATTACAGTCCGTTCCAGGATTCTTTTAAGTTCTCTGTTAGAGACTTCAACTTGCCCATTTGTCTGTGGATGATATGGAGTGGCTACCCTGTGGCTAACTCCATAACGAACTAAAGCAAAGTAAAGCTGTTTATTGCAGAAATGAGTGCCCCCATCACTGATTAATACTCTAGGGGTACCAAATCTGCTGAAGATGTGTTTTTGGAGGAATTTTAACACTGTTTTAGTGTCATTAGTAGGTGTTACAATAGCTTCCACCCAGTTGGATACATAATCCACTACCACCAGAATATAAGTGTTTGAGTATGATGGTGGGAAAGGTCCCATGAAGTCAATGCCCCATACATTAAACAACTCAATCTCCAAGATCCCTCGTTGAGGCATGGCATAACTGTGAGGTAGATTGCCAGATCTTTGGCAACTATCACAATTAAGCACAAACGCTCGGGAATCTTTATAGAGAGTAGGCCAATAGAAGCCACGTTGGAGGACTCTTGTGGCTGTTCGCTCACTTCCAAAATGTCCTCCATATTGTGATCCATGGCAATGCCATAGGATTCTCTGTGCTTCTTCTTTAGGCACACATCTACGGATTACTCCGTCTACACATCTCTTGAAGAGATATGGTTCATCCCAAAGATAGTACTTTGCATCTGTGATCAACTTCTTTGATTGCTGCCTACTATACTCTTTGGGTATGAATCTTACTGCCTTGTAGTTTGCAATGTCTGCAAACCATGGCACTTCCTGGATGGCAAAGAGTTGCTCATCCGGAAAGGTCTCAGAGATCTCAGTGAGAGGGAGGGATGCCCCTTCTACTGGTTCTATTCGGGACAGGTGATCTGCTACTTGGTTTTCTGTCCCTTTTCTGTCTCTTATTTCTATATCAAACTCTTGCAGAAGCAACACCCATCTGATGAGTCTGGGTTTTGAATCCTGCTTTGTGAGTAGATATTTAAGAGCAGCATGATCAGTGTACACAATCACTTTTGATCCTACCAAATAGGATCTGAACTTGTAATTGGCGTAAACCACTGCAAGCAGCTCTTTTTCTGTGGTTGTGTAATTCTTCTGTGCATCATTTAAAACACGACTGGCATAGTAAATGACGTGCAGAAGCTTGTCATGCCTCTGTCCCAATACTGCACCAATGGCATGGTCACTGGCATCACACATCAATTTAAATGGTAATGTCCAGTCTGGTGCAGAGATGATTGGTGCTGTGACCAATTTAGCTTTCAGAGTCTCAAATGCCTGCAGACACTCTTTAACAAAGATAAATGGCGTGTCAGCAGCTAGCAGGTTGCTCAGAGGTTTGGCGATTTTTGAAAAATCCTTTATAAACCTCCTATAGAATTCTGCATGCCCCAGAAAGCTTCTGATTGCCTTAACATTGGCAGGTGGTGGTAATTTTTCAATTACCTCTACCTTAGCTTGATCCACCTCTATTCCCTTGTTCGAAATTTTGTGCCCAAAGACAATTCCTTCAGTCACCATAAAGTGACACTTCTCCCAGTTTAAAACCAGGTTAGTCTCTTGGCATCTCTTTAGAACAAGTGTTAGATGGTCAAGACAGGAGCTGAATGAGTCTCCAAATACTGAAAAGTCATCTATGAAAACTTCCAGAAATTTTTTCACCATATCAGAGAAAATTGAGAGCATGCACCTCTGAAAGGTTGCAGGTGTATTGCACAGGCCAAATGGCATCCTTCTGTATGCAAATACTCCAGATGAACATGTGAATGCCGTTTTCTCTTGATCCTGGGGATCTACTGCAATTTGATTATAACCTGAATATCGATCCAGGAAGCAGTAGTATTCATGACCTGCTAGTATTCATGACCTGCTAGTCTTTCTAGCATCTGCTGTATTGAGCCTTCTATAATCAATACACAAACGCCACCCTGTAACTGTTCTTGTAGGAACCAGTTCATTTTTTTCATTATGAACCACTGTCATGCCTCCCTTCTTAGGGACGACTTGGACAGGGCTTACCTAGGGGCTGTCAGAAATAGGATAAATAATCCCAGCCTCTAGTAATTTAGTGACCTCCTTCTGCACCACTTCCTTCATGGCTGGATTCAGCCGCCTTTGTGGTTGGACCACTGGCTTGGCGTCACCCTCCAATAGGATTTTGTGCATGCATCTGGCTGGGCTAATACCCTTAAGATCACTGATGGACCACCCAAGAGCTGTCTTGTATGTCCTTAGCACTTGGATTAGTGATTCCTCTTCTTGTGGCTCTAAGGTAGAGCTTATGATTACAGGAAAGGTATCACCTTCTCCCAGAAATGCATATTTCAGGGATGGTGGTAATGGTTTGAGCTCGGGTTTGGGAGGTTTCTGCTCTTCCTGAGGGATTTTCAGAGATTCTATTATTCTCTTTGATTCCTCCAAATCAGGCTGAACATCTTTAAAAATGTCCTCTAGCTCTGATTCGAGACTCTCAGTCATATTGACCTCTCTTACCAGAAAGTCAATGATATCAACACTCATGCAGTCATTTGGGGTGTCTGGATGTTTCATAGCTTTGACAACATTCAACTTGAACTCCTCCTCATTGACTCTCAGGGTTACTTTCCCTTTTTGGACGTCAATGAGGGTTCGACCAGTTGCTAGGAAAGGTCTTCCTAAAATGAGAGTTGCACTCTTGTGCTCCTCCATTTCCAGCACCACAAAGTCAGTAGGAAAGGCAAATGGCCCAACCTTGACAATCATGTCTTCAATCACGCCCAATGGGTATTTAATGGAGCCATCAGCAAGTTGAAGACATATCCGGGTTGGTTTGACTTCTTCAGTCAAACCAAGCTTTGTGATAATAGATGCAGGTATTAGGTTGGTACTTGCCCCAAGGTCACATAGAGCTTGCTTGGTGTAATTACCCTCTAATATGCATGGTATCATGAAGCTCCCGGGATCTTTAAGCTTCTCAGGTAAGCTTTTCAGAATGACTGCACTGCATTCTTCAGTGAGGTAAACTTTTTCAGTCTCCCTCCAATCCTTCTTATGACTTAAGATCTCTTTCATGAACTTAGCATAAGAGGGTATTTGCTCAAGTGCTTCTGCAAACGGAATCTTTATTTCAAGAGTCCTGAGATAGTCTGCAAAGCGGGCAAATTGCTTATCCTGTTCTGCTTGGCAGAGTTTTTGAGGATAAGGCATTTTGGCTTTGTATTCCTCAACCTTAGTTGCTGCAGGTTTATTACCTATAGAAGTGGGTTGGGAAGCCTTTTTAGAAGGGTTGTTATCAGCACTTGTATGTGACTGATCCCCCACTGGCGTTTGAATGCCAGAGGTGGAAGCTAGAGTGGCGTTAGACTCCAACTCCTTATCTGTTACTGGCGTCTGAACGCCAGAACTGTGCTTCCCTTGGGCGTTCAACACCGGATTCATGCTTGTTTCTGGCGTTGAATGCCAGAAATGAGCATGGTCTGGGTGTTCAGCGCCATCCTTATTCCTCTCTGGGCTCTGATTGTCCTCAGAGGGATTTTGAGTAGCCATTTGTTCCTTTCTTGGCTTCTTGCTGCTTTGAAGTGAGATATTTAATGTTTTCCCACTTCTTAATTGAACTGCTTGGCATTCTTCTATTATTTGTTTTGACAGTTGCTTTTCTGTTTGCTTTAACTGTACTTCCATATTCCTGTTAGCCATTCTTGTTTCCTGTAGTATTTCCTTGAATTCGGCTAGCTGCTGAGTTAGAAAATCTAATTGCTGATTGAACTCATTAGCCTGATCTACAGGACTGAGTTCAGCAGTTACTGTTTTAGCTTCTTCTTTCATGGAAGATTCACTGCTTAGGTACAGATGCTGGTTTCTGGCAACTGTATCAATAAGCTCTTGAGCTTCTTCAATTGTTTTTCTCATATGTATAAATCCACTAGCTGAGTAATCTAGAGAAATCTGAGCTTTTTCTGTAAGCCTATAGTAGAAGATGTCTAATTGCACCCACTCTGAAAAAGGACCATATTAGATATATTCTATTATGAGGGAGGAGCATCCACTCTAGGCAATATTTTATACGCTTTTTGGGGGTAATTTCATGTAGATTTTAGTATGTTTTAATTAGTTTTTAATAGAATTTTATTCGTTTTTTAAGCAAAAATCATATTTCTGGACTTTACTATGAGTTTGTGTATTTTTCTGTGATTTCAAGTAATTTCTGGCTGAAATTGAGGGAGCTGAGCAAAAATCTGGTTTAGGCTGAAAAAGGACTGCTGATGCTATTGGATTCTGACCTCCTTGCACTCGAAATTGATTTTCTAGAGCTATAGAAGTCCAATTGGCATGCCCTGAACGGCGTTGGAAAGTAGACATCCAGGGCTTTCCAGCAATATATAATAGTCCATACTTTGCGCGAAGATAGATGACGTAAACTGGCATTCAGCGCCAGAAATAGGTTACAAGTTGGAGTTCAACGCCCAAAACACGTCACAACCTGGCGTTCAACTCCAGAAACAGCCCAAGCACGTGAGAAGCTTTAGTCTCAGCCCCAGTACACACCAAGTGGGCCCCAGAAGTGGATTTATGCACCAATTATCTTAGTTCACTTAATTTCTGTAAACCTAGGTTACTAGTTTACTATTTAAACAACTTTTAGAGGATTACCTTGTACCTCATGACATTTTCAGATCTGAATTTTGTACACTTTGACGGCATGAGTCTCTAAACTCCATTGTTGGGGTGAGGAGCTCTGCAGCGTCTCGATGAATTAATGCAAGTGTTTCTATTCCTCCATTCAAACGTGTGTGTTTCTATCTAAGATGTTCATTCGCGCTTAATTATGAAGAAGGTGATGATCCATGACACTCATCACCTTCCTCAACCCATGAACGTGTGCCTGACAAACACCTCCGTTCTATATAAGATTGAATGAGCTTCTCTTAGATTCCTTAATCAGAATCTTCATGGTATAAGCTAGAATTGATGGCGGCCACTCTTGAGGATCCGGAAAGTCTAAACCTTGTTTGTGGTATTCCGAGTAGGATTCAAGGATTGAATGGCTGTGACGAGCTTCAAACTCACGATTGCTGGGCGTGATGACAAACGCAAAAGGATCAATGGATCCTATTCCAACATGATCGAGAACCAACAGCTGATTAGCCGTGCTGTGACAGAGCATCTGGACCGTTTTCACTGAGAGGATGGGAGGTAGCCACTGACAATGGTGACACCCTACATACAGCTTGCCATGGAGGGAACTTTGCACTTTGCCATGAATGGAATATTACATTATAGAAATTCAGAAGACAAAGCATCTCCAAAACTCCAACATATTCTCCATTATTAAAGTAACAATTATTTATTTCACGCTCTTTTATTTATCTAATAATTCCTACTGATAATTTCAATTGAGATCCTAACTAAGAATAATAAAATAAACATAGCTTGCTTCAAACCAATAATCTCCGTGGGATCGACCCTTACTCATGTAAGGTATTACTTGGACGACCCAGTGCACTTGCTGGTTAGTTGTGCGGAATTGTCAAGAATTGTGATTTTCAATTTCCTGCACCAAGTTTTTGGCGTCGTTGCCGGGGATTGTTCGAGCTTGAACAACTAAAGGTTTATTTTATTTCTTAGATTAGGAATAATTTATTTTTGTTGTTATAAAGTCATTAAATTCTGATAGGATAATTTCTTTTTTTAAAAAATATTTTTTCAAAAATATTATTTTTCTTTATCAATTTTAATCTTTTTCGTGAGTCTAGTGTCTTGTTATAAGTTTGGTGTCAATTGTATATTTTATATTTTTCTTTAAAATTTTCGTATTAGTGTTCTTTGTTCTTCCCTGATCTTCAAGTTGTTCTTGTTTATTTTTCTTGTTTGATCTTTAATTTTTCTTGTTCTGTGTCTCTACTTGTTTCACTTGTGTTCTTTTTAAAGCATTAATCTTCCAAAAGGAATATATATATTTAGAACAAGTGTTACATTTACTCCCAATTGGCTAGAGCGTTGGTCTATGTTCTTGGCAATTGGGCATCTTATTTTTAAATTTTTTTTTCAAAAATAATTTTTCTTGATTTAATCTTGTGCCAAACTTTAAGTTTGGTATTTTCTTCTTAATCTTTTCATAATTTTAGAAAATTTTATTAAAGTCTTCTAAAAATTTTAAGTTTGGTGTTCTTTCTTTTGTTCTTGGTGTTCTTGTGAATCTTCAAGGTGTTCTTGAGTCTTTCTTGTGTTTTGATCTTAAAATTTTTAAGTTTGGTGTTCCTTGGTGTTTTCCCTCCAAAATTTTTTAAAATAAGGAGCATTAGATCTAAAAATTTTAAGTCTTGTGTCTTTTATGTGTTTTTCTCTTTCATCATAAAATTCAAAATTCAAAAAAAAATCTTTTCTAACTAATTTTAAACTATTTTTTTCGAAATTTTCATATAAAAATTCAGATTTCAATTTCAAAATTTTTCAATTCTTATCTTTTTTAAAAAAATTTATTATTATTATATCTTTTTCAAATATCTTTTATATCTTTTCAATTTTCAATTACATCTTTTTCCTATCATATTTATCTTTTAAAATCTTATCTTTTTCAAAACTCCCTAACCACTTTTTCTCTCTCTTCAATTTTCGAAAATTATATCCAATTTTTTTTAAATCTTTTCAATTAATTAATTATTTTTGTTTTCAATTTTTTTCTATTTGGTTTTCTAATTTTCAAATTTTTATTTAGTTTTTCACTTACTTTATTTTATCTCCCTTTTAATTTTTGATATTCAAAAAAAAAAAATATTTTTAATAAAATAGACAATATCAACATACATACCATCTCCCTTGCTCCATCATGGAACCAAGTGGAAATGAACAGTCCAGGAGGACTCTGGGGTCATATGCTAACTCCACTACTGCTTCGTATGGGAGTAGTATTTGTATACCTTCCATTGGAGTTAGTAGCTTTGAGTTGAATCCTCAGCTCATTATCATGGTGCAGTAAAGCTGCCAGTATTCTGGTCTTCCACATGAAGAACCTACAGAGTTTCTGGCACAATTCTTACAAATTGCTGACACAGTACATGATAAGGAAGTGGATCAGGATGTCTACAGATTATTACTGTTTCCATTTGCTGTAAAAGATCAAGCTAAGAGGTGGTTAAATAACCAACCTAAGAACAACATAAGGACATGGAAACAGCTGTCAGAAAAATTCCTGAATCACTATTTTCCTCCTAAGCGGATGACATAGCTAAGGCTGAGCATCCAAGGCTTCAAACAAGGAGATAATGAACCCTTTTATGATGCTTGGGAGAGATACAGAGAGATGCTGAGAAAATGCCCCTCTGTAATGTTTTCAGAGTGGATGCAATTAGACATCTTCTACTATGGGCTTACAGAAAAAGCTCAGATTTCTCTAGATCACTCAGCTGGTAGATCTATACATATGAGAAAAACAATTGAAGAAGCCCAAGAACTCATTGATACAGTTGCCAGAAATCAGCATCTGTACCTAAACAGTGAATCTTCCATGAAAGAAGAAGCTAAAACAGTAACTGCTGAACTCAGTCCTGTAGATCAGGCTAACGAATTCAATCATCAATTAGACTTTCTAACTCAACAGCTAGCCAAATTCAAGGAAATACTATAGGAAATAAGAATGGCTAACAGGAATATGGAAGTACAGTTAAAGCAAACAGAAACGCGACTGTTAAAACAAATAACAGAAGAATGCCAAGCAGTTCAATTAAGAAGTGGGAAAACATTAAATACCTCACTTCAAAGCAGCAGGAAGCCAAGAAATGAACAAACGGCTACTCAAAATCCCTCTGAGGACAATCAGAGCCCAGAGAGGAATAATGCTGGCGCTGAACGCCCAGATCATGCTCATTCCTGGCGTTCAACGCCAGGAACAAGCATGAATTCGGCGTTGAACGCCCAAAGGGAGCATAGTTCTGGTGTTCAGACGCCAGTAACAGATAAGGAGTTGGCATCTAACGCCACTCCAGCTTCCACCCCTGGCATTCAAATACCAGTGGGAGATCAGACACATACAAGTGCTGATAACAACCCTTCTAAAAAGGCTTCTCAACCCACTTCTGTAGGTAATAAACCTGCAGCAACTAAGGTTAAGGAATATAAAGCCAAAATGCCTTATCCTCAAAAACTCCGCCAAGCAAAACAGGATAAGCAATTTGCCCGCTTTGTAGACTATCTCAGGACTCTCGAAATAAAGATTCCATTTGCAGAGGCACTTGAGCAAATACCCTCTTATGCTAAGTTCATGAAAGAGATCTTAAGTCATAAGGAGGATTGGAGAGAAACTAAAAAAGTTTACCTCACTGAAGAATGCAGTGCTGTCATTCTGAAAAGCTTACCTGAGAAGCTTAAGGACCCCGGGAGCTTCATGATACCATGCACATTAGAGAGTAATTGTACCAAGCAAGCTCTATGTGATCTTGGGGCAAGTATCAACCTAATACCTGCATCTATTATCACAAAGTTTGGTTTGACTGAAGAAGTCAAACCAACCCAGATATGTCTTCAACTTGCTGATGGCTCCATTAAATACCCATTAGGCGTGATTGAAGACATGATTGTCAAGGTTAGGCCATTTGCCTTTCCTACTGACTTTGCGGTGCTGGAAATGGAGGAGCACAAGAGTGCAACTCTCATTCTAGGAAGACCTTTCCTAGCAACTGGCCGAACCCTTATTGACGTCCAAAAAGGGGAAGTAACCCTGAGAGTCAATGAGGAGGAGTTCAAGTTGAATGTTGTCAAAGCTATGCAACATCCAGACACCCCAAATGACTGCATGAGTGTTGATATTATTGACTCTATGGTAAGAGAGGTCAACATGGCTGAGAGTCTCGAATCAGAGCTAGAGGACATCTTTAAAGATGTTCAGCCTGATCTGGAGGAATCAGAGAGAATAATAGAACCTCTGAAAATCCCTCAGGAAGAAGAGAAACCTCCTAAACCCGAGCTCAAACCATTACCACCATCCCTTAAATATGCATTTCTGGGAGAAGGTGATACCTTTCTTGTAATCATAAGCTCTACATTAGAGCCACAGGAAGAGAAAGCACTAATTCAAGTGCTAAGGACACACAAGACAGCTCTTAGGTGGTCCATCAGTGATCTTAAGGGCATTAGCCCAGCCAGATGCATGCACAAGATCCTATTGGAGGGTGATGCCAAGCCAGTGGTCCAACCACAAAGGCGGCTGAATCCAGCCATGAAGGAAGTGGTGCAGAAGGAGGTCACTAAATTACTAGAGGCTGGGATTATTTATCCTATTTCTGATAGCCCCTGGGTAAGCCCTGTCCAAGTCGTCCCTAAGAAAGGAGGCATGACAGTGGTTCATAATGAAAAAAATGAACTGGTTCCAACAAGAACAGTTACAGGGTAGCGTATGTGTATTGATTATAGAAGGCTCAATACAGCCACCAGAAAGGATCATTTTCCTTTACCATTCATAGACCAGATGCTAGAAAGACTAGCAGGTCATGAATACTACTGCTTCCTGGATGGATATTCAGGTTATAATCAAATTGCAGTAGATCCCCAGGATCAAGAGAAAACGGCATTCACATGTCCATCTGGAGTATTTGCATACAGAAGGATGCCATTTGGCCTGTGCAATGCACCTGCAACCTTTCAAAGGTGCATGCTCTCAATTTTCTCTGATATGGTGGAAAAATTTCTGGAAGTCTTCATGGATGACTTTTCAGTATTTGGAGACTCATTCAGCTCCTGTCGTAACCATCTAGCACTTATTTTAAAGAGGTGCCAAGAGACCAACCTGGTTTTAAATTGGGAGAAATGTCACTTTATGGTGACTGAAGGAATTGTCCTTGGGCACAAAATTTTGAACAAGGAAATAGAGGTGGATCAAGCTAAGTTAGAGGTAATTGAAAAATTACTTCCACTTGCCAATGTTAAGGCAATCAGAAGCTTTCTGGGGCATGCAGGATTCTATAGGAGGTTTATAAAGGATTTTTCAAAAATCGCCAAACCTCTGAGCAACCTGCTAGCTGCTGACATGCCATTTGTCTTTGATAAGGAGTGTCTGCAGGCATTTGAGACTCTGAAAGCTAAATTGGTCACAGCACCAATCATCTCTGCACCAGACTGGACATTACCATTTGAACTAATGTGTGATGCCAGTGACCATGCCATTGGTGCAGTGTTGGGACAAAGGCATGACAAGCTTTTGCACGTTATTTACTATACCAGTTGTGTTCTAAATGATGCACAGAAGAACTACACAACCACAGAAAAAGAGTTACTTGCAGTGGTTTACGCCATTGACAAGTTTAGATCCTATTTAGTAGGATCAAAAGTGATTGTGTACACTGACCATGCTGCTCTTAGGTATCTACTCACAAAGTAGGATTTAAAACCCAGACTCATAAGATGGGTGTTGCTTCTGCAAGAGTTTGATATAGAAATAAGAGACAGAAAAGGGACAGAGAATCAGGTAGCAGACCACCTGTCCCGAATAGAACCTGTAGAAGGGGCGTCCCTCCCTCTTACTGAAATCTCTGAAAACTTTCCAGATGAGCAACTCTTTGCCATCCAGGAAGTGCCACGGTTTGCAGACATTGCAGACATTGTTAATAGACAGAGAGTTAAACTTTATCTTAAAAGCAATTTTGAGAAAGAATGCTCAAAACTGAGACTTGATTAGAGCTCAGTAATAGTCCAGCTAAAGACAATAAAAAAGCGCTTGCTGGGAGGTAACCCAGCCATTTACAAAATTTAATTTCATTTGTTTTTGTTAATTTTTGCAGGCCTGTGTCAAAGTATCTTCAAAAGGTAAAATAGCAATTGCTTGAATTCACAGAGTTACAGGGGAATTTGGAAGCTCACTGGCATGAAAAAGCCAGTAAGAAACGTTTTGGGCGTTGAACGCACAAAAGAAGCATCCACTGGGCGTTCAACGCCAGTAAGGATAGCCATCTGGGCGTTGAACGCCAGAAAGGAGCATCTTCTGAGCGTTGAACGCCAGAAAGGAGCATCTTCTGGGCGTTGAACGCCAGAAAGAAGTTCCTTTTGGGTGTTTAACGCCAGAATTACAGCATCTTGGGCGTTTATAAAAATGCCCAGTGACAAAGGACTTCATGGCATTCAACGCCAGAAAGAAGCAACAGCTGGGCGTTGAACGCCTAGGAGAAGCAGCAATTGGGCGTTAAACGCCCAAAACATGCAGCATTTGGGCGTTTAACGCCAGGATGGTGGGGAGGAGGTAAAATTCGTTTTTCTTCACAAATTTTCTAAATTTTTATGTTTCAATTCATGATTTCTTGCATAAACATGTTTCAAAATGTCATCCTTTAAAAAAATTTTAATCCTAATTTCTAAAATCCTTTTTTCAAAAATATCAAATATATCTTAATCCATAAACACAAATCTTTTTCCAATCCAACTCTTTTTCAAATCTTTTTCAAACTCATCATATCTTTTGAATTTCGAAATTACCTCTCCCTCTATTCCTCTCCTATCCTTTCTTTTGCTTGAGGACAAGCAAACCTCTAAGTTTGGTGTGATTTGCCATGATCACTGAGCTAAAACTCATCAAGATCATGGCACCTAAGGGAACAGAAAGAGCAAGGATGTGACTTGAAGGAACTGAAGCGTCAGAAATTATATCTTGAAGGACCAAGCACCCCACAGACTAGAGGAACATCCACTTCCCAAAATAAAGGTCGTTGAGTTATAATCTTTGCCTTAACTCTGTGATAACTGTTCTTATTAGAAATTTACTTTAGAAGTTATATATTAGTAGTAGTAATTAGTATCTCTACTTTGTTTTTAATTCCAATTAAGTTATAATTTATTTTTCTGATCATCATCAAACATGAATAGTAGATTTTTAGAATAAAGAGGCAATATTTTTTTCGAGTTCTTAATAAGAAAAATTCTAATTATTTATATGTGGTGGCAATACTTTTTGTCTTATGAATGAATGCTTGAACAGTGCATATTTTTGATCTTGTTGTTTATGAATGTTAAAATTGTTGGCTCTTGAAAGAATGATGAAAAAGAGAAATGTTATTGATGATCTGAAAAATCAAAAGAAATTGATTCTTGAAGCAAGAAAAAGCAGTGAAAAAAAAAATTTGAAAAAAAAAAAGAGAGTGAAAGAAAAAGTAAGCAGAAAAAGCCAATAGCCCTTAAAACCAAAAGGCAAGGGTAAAAAGGATCCAAGGCTTTGAGCATCAATGGATAGGAGGGCCCAAGGAAATAAAATCCAGGCCTAAGTGGCTAAATCAAGCTGTCCCTAACCATGTGCTTGTGTCATGAAGGTCCAAGTGAAAAGCTTGAGACTGAATGGTTAAAGTCGTGATCCAAAGCAAAAAGAGTGTGCTTAAGAGCTCTGGACACCTCTAACTAGGGACTCTAGCAAAGCTGAGTCACAATCTGAAAAGGTTCACCCAGTCATGTGTCTGTGGCATTTATGTATCCGGTGGTAATACTAGAAAACAAAATGCTTAGGGCCATGGCAAAGACTCATAAGTAGCTGTGTTCAAAAAATCAACATACTTAACTAGAAAAGTCAATAACACTATCCGAAATTCTAACTTCCTAGAGAAGCCAATCATTCTGAACTTCAAAGGAAAAAAATGAGATGCCAAAACTGTTCAGAAGCAAAAAGCTACAAGTCCCGCTCATCTAATTATAATTAATATTCATTGATATTCTGGAATTTATAGTATATTCTCTTCTTTTATCCTAATTGATTTTCAGTTGCTTGGGGACAAGCAACAATTTAAGTTTGGTGTTGTGATGAGCGGATAATTTATACGCTTTTTGGTATTGTTTTTAGGTAGTTTTTAGTAAGTTTAAGCTACTTTCAGGGATGTTTTCATTAGTTTTTATGTTAAATTCACATTTCTGGACTTTACTATGAGCTTGTGTATTTTTCTATGATTTCAGGTAATTTCTGGCTGAAATTGAGGGACCTGAGCAAAACTCTGAGAAGGAGGCTAACAAAGGACTGCTGATGCTGTTGGAATCTGACCCCCTTGCACTCGAAATGGATTTTCTGGAGCTACAGAACTCCAAATGGCGCGCTCTCAATGGCGTTGGAAAGTAGACATCCATAGCTTTCCATAAATATATAATAGTCCATACTTTATTCGGGAATTGATGACGTAAACTGGCGCTCAACGCCAGTTCCATGTTGCTGTCTGGAGTAAAACGCCAGAAACACATCACGACCCGGAGTTGAACGCCCAAAACACGTTACAACTTGCCGTCAACTCCAATAAAAGCCTCAGCTCGTGGATAGACCAAGCTCAGCCCAAACATACACCAAGTGGGCCCCGGAAGTGGATTTATGCATCAATTACTTACTCATGTAAACCCTAGTAGCTAGTTTATTATAAATAGGACTTTTTACTAGTGTATTAGACATCTCGGGACGCCTAGTCCTTAGACCATGGGGGCTGGCCATTCGGCCATGCCTGAACCTTTTACTTATGTATTTTCAACGGTGGAGTTTCTACACACCATAGATTAAGGGTGTGGAGCTCTGCTGTACCTCAAGTTTCAATACAATTACTATTATCTTCTATTCAATTCTCTTTTATTCTTATTCCAAGATATACGTTGCACTTCAACTTGATGAATGTGATGATTCGTGACACTCATCATCATTCTCACCTATGAACGCACGTGACTGACAACCACTTCCATTCTACCTTAGGCCGGACGCATATCTCTTAGATTCTCAAACAGAATCTTCGTGGTATAAGCTAGATAGATGGCGGCATTCATGGAAATCTGGAAAGTCTAACCTTGTCTGTGGTATTCTGAGTAAGATTCCGGTATTGAATGACTGTGACGAGCTTCAAACTCCTGAAGGCTGGGCGTTCGTGACAGACGCAAAAGAATCAATGGATTCTATTCCAACCTGATTGAGAACCGACAGATGATTAGCCGTGCTATGACAGAGCATTTGGACCATTTTCACTGAAAGGATGGGATGTAGCCATTGTCAAGGGTGATGCCTCCAGATGTTTAGCCGTGTAGTGACAGCGCATAGGACCATTTTCCCGAGAGGATGAAAATTAGCCATTGATGACGGTGATGCCCTACATATAGCTTGCCATGGAAAGGAGTAGGAAGGATTGGATGAATGTAATAAGAAAATAGAGATTCAAGAGGATTTTAGCATCTCCACACGCCTATCTGAAATCCCCACCATTAATTTACATAAGTATTTCTATCTTATTTTATTTTCTGTTTATTATTAATTTTCGAAATCCATAACCATTTAATCTGCCTAACTAAGATTTACAAGGTGACCATAGCTTGCTTCATACCAACAATCTCTGTGGGATCGACCCTTACCCACGTAAGGTTTATTACTTGGACGACCCAGTACACTTGCTGGTTAGTTGAACGAGATTGTGGAAAGAAAGTGTTGAGTTAATGTTTTTATGCACATGCTAAAGAGCCATTATTGTTGATCACAATTTCGTCCACCATCCAGCATGGCCAAATTCGAAACCAGCAAATTCTAGACTGTTTCTGACCCAGTTTGCGGCCCAGAAAACACAGATTAAAGGCTATAAAGTGGAGGAATGCATCCATTCATAGGATTGACTCATAATTCACTTTCCATGATTTAGATTTAATTTTGAGAGAGGTTCTTTCCTCTCTCTCTTAGGATTAGGATTAGGATTAGAAATTAGGATTTTTAGAAACTAGGATTTAGAACTTCTCTTAGCTTTCTAGAGTGACTCTCGATCCAGGTTCAATATTCCTTTTTCTATTTAAATCTCTCTTTTATATTTTGATTACTCTGAAGCTTTTATTTTGTTTGATTGATGTTGCCCAATTGGCTGTTGATATTTTCCGTGTTAGAATTGACATTTTTATTTAATGATATTTGAAGAATTTCAGTTTATGATTAAAAATTGGAATTAATTCATCCACTTAACTTACCTTCATAGTTAGAGGTTAACAAAGTGGGAGAAAAATCCAATTCTCATCACAATTGATAAGGATAACTAGGAAAGGACCTCCAGTTCTTATACCTTGCCAAGGGTTTATTTTACAGCTATTATTATTTTATTTTATCATATAATATATTCGCACCTTACTTCCAAAACCCCAATTTACAAACTCATAACCAATAATAAGAACATACCTCCCTGCAATTCTTTGAGGAGCGACCCAAGGTTTAAATACTCGGTTATCAATTTTAAAGGGGTTTGTTACTTGTGACAACCAAAACGTTTGTACGAAGGGATTTTTGTCGGTTTAGAGACTATATCTACAACGCGACTATTTTTATGACATTCTTTACTGGCAAAAATCCTAACGTCATTACTCGCCTAATCAAGGATTCGACCTCACTCTATTGTGAGTTTTTACTTGATGGCAATTCGGTATACTTGCCGAAGGGAAACTTGTTGAGAGACAAGTTTTCGTGCATCAATGGATAATAGGGAATGTTGCTTTGTGTTGGAATAATTGGAGAATGCTATGATTATTGAAGAAAAGGAAGACGTGGTTGAAGACTTAGGAGATGTGGAACCTCCATGGGAACCTAGAGTTGAAGAAAACCCCTCCAAGAAGATTGAATTTGATATTGAGGAGGAAAGTGCACAACTTCCAAGGCATATTCCATATGAAGAATTGGACGGGATAGAGCAAGAATTGAGTTCCCATGGCAATGAAGATCATGCGTCAAACCTCCTTGGTGGTGAATCCTTTGAACTTGAAGAACCGTCTCCCGGTAAATTTGAAAGTGTTGTAGATGTAGACTTCTCTCATCCTCCCAATCATGGTTTGAATAAGGGAAAAGAGTTGGGTAAAAGTGATGAGCAAAGGATTGAAAGTAAGAAATCTTGTGAGGAGGTGGAAGTCCTTAGAAAAGAAGGACGGGAGTTGAATACGCTTTGTCAAAATTCTTGGAAGCCTCTTTACCTAGGTTGCTGTCTACTCCTTCACTTGAGTGAGTAAAACTCATCTCTATTAGCTTTATTGTCCCACTTGAGTATGGCTTGCTTGAAACGGATGGTCAACTTAGGGTGCTTTGTGGGATGAAGCGTAAGAGAAGGATTTTAGTGGTTGGCGTTGCAAATCAAGGCTCATTTTGGTTGATACTTCAAGGAATAGATGTAAGGGTTGGGCTAGTGCTCAATTAGATGGGTCTAGAATGAGAATTTGGTATTATATTGAGAATTCTTCTTGCTTGCCACCCAGATGGATTAATGATGATCAACTTGAAGACGGGTGTAGAAATAAGATATGGGATCCGGGAATACATGAGGATCACCTTTGGGAGCCCTTAGCTTCTGAAGAACTCCATCAATGCTTGGAGGCATTACTTTTGAATGATGGAGCTTATTGGAGATCCAAGAATTGGTGGATGTTTAAGGATGGATTCAAGCACAAGCCACCTTGATGAGAAGCTCCCCATAAGTCCAACTTAAGGACAATAAATAAAAGTGCTAGGTGGGAGACACCCCACCATGGTAACATCTTTTCATTTTTCTCTTTTGTAAATATTGGTAAAATAGGTTTGAATTCATGTTTTGTTTAGTTAGTTGAGTTTGTTTTGGTAGCTGTTTGGAGGTTTAAAATGCTTGGTTTGGTGCAAAAACATGGAGAAATTTTGAAAAACAGAGCACCAACCCACGCGTACGCGTGACCTAAGTTTTTTCGACCATCCATGCGCACGCGTCACCCACGCGTATGCGTGGATCCGAAATTCCACCCCCATACAAAAATCCGAGAGTTGTGCCTACTTCATGCCAACTTTGTACTCAAGGAATAAGCCAACCCACGCGTACGCATCACATCTCGTGTACGCGTCGACTCTCTGAATAACCCACCACGCGTACGCATCGCTGCCATTTCACCAACCCACACGCACGCGTCACCCAATGCGTATGCATGGATAGCCTTCTTTCATCATCATCTTTCCTTTTCTCCTTTCCATTTCTTTCATTCTTCCTTCTTCTTCTCTTTTCTTTCCACCCTTCAACCCATCACCCAACACTACCACACACCATCAACCATTAGTTAGTTTAATTAGTTAGCTATTTGGTTAGTTTAGTTTATGTTTAATTTTCTGCTTTTCATACTAAGTGTTGGATTATTAACTCTATTTACTGTTTATTGCTACTGATCACTAATAGGATGTTAGTTTAACATCATTTTTGTTAATTGTCATTGTGGATCTTATTGATGAGGTTATATTTTGCTACTTGGTTTTGAGTTCTTAATGCTTAATTTTGTGAATACCAAGTGAATGTGACATTGCCTCCAAGTTTTCTAAACCTTTTGAGTTGCATGATTTAGCCACCATGTGATTTGAATCCTTTTCTTTGATTAGGTAATTTTTTGATGGATGTTGTGTATTTATCTTCATGCATTGCGTTTCTTGATCATATGCATCTATATATTTTCAGCTTGAATGCTTTCATGCTTCTTTATTGCTTGTTTGGTTGCTTTAACCTACGAGTTTAGAGTATTTCAAGCACACTAGAATGAGTGAAGTGCATGCTTCTTTTGTGTACTTGTGACATAGTTCCTTTTTATGCTAGTGTGTGTGTTCTAAACTGCGCGCAAACTTAGAACTCACACACTTGTTTCATTAATGTCACACTAATTCACTCGCTTCGTTCTAGTAATTTACCTCATTCCAACAATTTGCGCTTCCTTGCTTTTGTATTTTCTCATCTTACGGTGTTATTTTCTATTTTTCATGAATGATGCACCACAAGCAAGAATGGAAGCGGAAAATAGAATATGCAGCAACCAGTTAACCTACCAGCTGAAGGTAGCAACTCGGAGAGTCGACATACCCCTTTGTTAATCTTTGGATGCACCAAGGACGGTGCAAACTTTTAAGTGTGGGGAGGTCGTCCGACTAGTCGGCGTTTTTGGGTGACAAGTTTCTAATCCCAACACTTTTGCATTTCATTTTTTTAGGTCTTTTAGGTAGCGTTTGGTGGAGAGACAGAGACGGAAATACTGAGACTGAGAGACAAAGATTGAAATAAATCTCAGTATTCTGTTTGGTGTAAAATGTGAGACAAAAATTGAAAAAAAAGAATGAAACTCTAATTTAATTTGCACAAAGGGTAAAACTGGAATTAATTAATTAAAATGAAGGTATTTTAGGTATAAAATGTTATTAAAGTTTCAGTCTCCATCTCTAAAAATTTTAGTCCTCAGTGTCCTTACCTTTTAGAGGTACTGAAATGCTGAAATTTTGGAGACAGAGATAGAAATTTTAGTACCAGTCTCTGAACCAACAAACATGATACTAAGTCTCAATCTCTCAGTCTCTATCTCAGTACCTCAAAACAAACACTACCTTAGGATTTTTAGTCACGTTTTCTTATTTTGCATATATATGTATAATAAGCTTAGTCAAAATCATGATATTTTCCAAGGATTTATTCTATAGGGCATCCCAATTGATTTGAGTGAAAAAAAAACTTTTTATAGAACTTGCTCAAATTCTATACATTGTGGATCATGTTTTTGAGCTAAGAACACAAGCTTGTGAGTCTTGAGCCTAATTGCGTGGTTACATTATATAACCACTTACTTTCCTTCTTGTGTGCATTATTCTCTTTCTATGATTGTAATCTTTGATTTGTTTGATTCTTTATATCCATTAGTCCATGTATACATGCATTTATATGATTGAGGCCATCATTTCATTTAGCTCACTTACCCAAATAGCCTACCTTTCATCAACCATTGTTAGCCAACTTTGAGACGGCAATTAACCCACTTTGTTCTTTAATTTAGCACATTACAAGCTTTAAAGCGAAAGACAATAAATATCCTTAGTTTGGATCTTTGATTAGCTTAGGCTGGTGAATGTGTGTATCATTCAAGTATGGGAAACATGGGACATTGGTTGAGGTAAAAGGGTGCTTTTGTATTTTGTTGAAAATATTGGGAATTGGATACATACTCATATATTAATTAAATGTTTAAACCATATGCATTGATACCTTTGTATATACTTTATTGCAAAAAGAAAAAGAAAAAAAAGAGAAAAACAAAAGAAAAATAGAAAAAGAAAAAATATATACAAAAAAAAGAAAACCAAAAGAAAGAAATAAAAAAAAGGGACAAAATGCCCCAAAGTAAAGTTCAATAAAAATCAATGCATATTGATAAACCCCATTTGTAGGGTTTATCTTGTATTGATTTTAAGGGATTTTATGACCTTTTACCCACATTTATTAAATGAATTAGCATGTTTTGTGATTGTCTCCTTATTTGTGCTTAAATATGAAAACATGCTTTTTAGGCCTTTAACTTGATGATTTTAATCTCCCTTTGATTCCACTAGATGCCTTGATGTGTATGTTAGTGATTTCAGATTGAAAAGGCTAGGAATGGATCAAAGGAGTAAAGAGGAAAGCATGCAAAGTAGAGAAATCATGGAAAAAGCCAAAGAGTTGAACTCGCCCATGGACGCGCGCGCACACCAGGCGCTTACGCGCACCTTGCGAAATGGCCCATGGACGCGTACGCGTGCTGTGCGCATACACATCGGTGCTGATATATGATTTTTTAATGAATTCAAAACCAATGAATTCTGAGGAGTTGTGGGGCCCAATCCCAACCAACTTTGGCACTTGAACTACTATTTAAAGCCAAGGATTGAAGAGAAAAGGAGATTAACTCACTTTCAATCATTCACACTCATTAGGATTAGTTAGAAGTAGTTTCTAGAGAGAGAAGCTCTCACTTCTCTCTAGGATTAGGATTAGGATTAGGTTTAGTTCTTAGATCTAGATTTAGATTCACTCTTTCTTCTACTTCTACCTTTCAATTCCTTGTTATTACATTCATTCTTCTTCCATTCTTTTGTTGTAATCTCTTTCATGTTGTTCTTGTATTTTGTTGTAGATCTACTTTTGTTTCTTCCACTCTCTTTCAATTCAATCAAGGTAATTCATAATAAATGTATTTCTTTTGATTGTTGTTGTTAATTCTTTTCAATAATTGTTGTTAGATTCTACTCTTGTTATCAATTTACTATGCTTTTCTTTTGTACCTTCAAAGTGTTTGATGAAATGCTTGGTTGGATTTTAGTGTAGGTTTTGTTCCTCTTGGATTTGGTTGAGTGATTACTGACTCTTGAGTTATCTAATTCCTTTGTTGATTGATAATTAGAAGTTGCTAATTGATTTGAATGCCTCTAAATCTAGTCTTTCCTTTAGGAGTTGATTAGGACTTGTGGAATCAAATTGATTCATCCACTTGACTTTCCTCCATGAGTAGAGGTTAATTAAGTGGGAGCAATGGACAATTTGTTGTCACAATTGAGGAAGATAACTAGGATACCAAGAGCTTTGTTAGTTGTTAGTTTATTTTCCTTGCCATTTATAATTCTTGTCTAAAATCTTAAAAACCTCAAAATATGACTCATAACCAATAACAAGACACTTTATTGTTACTTGTGACAACCAAATTTTTGTATGAAAGGATTATTGATTGATTTAGAAACTATACTTTGACGAGAATTCAATTGTAAAATTCTAAACCGTCAAAAATCCAATCATCACATATGTATGGTGATCAAAAAGAGAATGCATGAGTATGTGAAAAAGTGAAGAATGGGTAGTTAGGTTAACACTTAAATTGTATAGGTTGTCATAGGTTAGGTAGGAAGCTTAAGTTAATCAAAGATTCAAATTGCAAGCTCACTTGACCATATACATCCTACCTTGACCCTAGCCCCATTACAACCTTGTGGAAAGTCCTCATGATATTTGTATGCATGCATGAAATAACTGTTAATTGTTAGATGAAAAACAAATCTTGGGAAGCATGATTAGGGGAGAATTGAGTGAATTGGCCCTATACACTTGAGCGACTAGAGCGGATACACATCCGGTGAGGGTTTGACTGCTCAATTACATGTCTCCACTCAAAATCATCACTTTTCTTGCAAGTTTGTAAAAGTATTCAATAACTCACTTCAATTGTGGATTTGATGTGATTGCTATTACTTTAGCCCTTGTGCTTATATATGTCTTCTTGGGAATTGATTTATTTTGGCCAAGTGGTTGCATTCATTTAAATAGATTGCATGTAGATATGTTGCATATAGATTGGTTTACATTGAATAAATGTCGATACCTTTTATTTCTTTCTTGATTCTAGCATGAGGACATGATTGGTTTAAGTGTGGGGAGTTTGATAAACCCCATTTTTAGGGTTTATCTTGTGCTTAATTTAGGGAATTTTATCAACTTTTCTCACACTTATTCAATGAAATGGCATGTTTTCATGATTTTCTCCTTAATTTGTGCTTAAGTGTAAAACATGCTTTTTAGGCCTTAATTTGCTAATTTTGATTCACCTTAATTCCAGTCGATGCCTTGATATGATCGTTGAGTGATCTCAGGTTCATGAGGCAAGTATTGAATGAAAGAAGTGAAGAGAAAAGCATGCATAATGGAGAGTTTACGAAGAAACAAGGATTTGGGATGCTGAGATCAACGCGCACGTGCAGCAGACGTGCAAGCGTGGAAAGTGAAGTCGCATGGCGACGTGTACGCGTGACAGACACGTACGCGTCGATGCTCGCACGTGACCTCATTAAAGTGAAAATGTTAGGGGCAATTTCTGAGCTTCCCAGGCCCAAATCCAACTCAGTTTCTGAGCCTATTACATGCAGAAATCAAGAGGAGTCTAGGGGGAAGCACATAGTTGGGAGTTTTCATCATGCTTTAGTTAGTTTCTAGAGAGAGAAGCTATCCCCTCTCTCTAGAATTAGGTTAGGTGTATATTAGAATTTCTTAGATCTAGATTTAATTCATGCTTTGATTTACTTTTCCTCTCTAATTTCTTGTTCTTCTACCCTTGCTTCTCTAGTTTAATATTCTACTTCTTGTAATTGTTTACTTTGTTGTTAATGCACTCTTGTTCCTTCTATTTTCCTTTTAAAGCAATTTACGTTTGATTTTCTTTATTGTTGATTTAAGTTGTTGTTGTTAATTCCATTGCAATTAGTAGTGGTAGATTTATATTTCTTGCAATCTTGTTTACTTTTCTTTTGTGCCTTTCAAGTGTTTGATAAAATGTTTAGAAGGATGTTAGAGTAGATTTTTATGTTCTTGTCTTGGGATGGTAACTTAGGTGAAATTAAGTTGCTAATGTCCAAGTCTTGATAATTAGTGAGAAAGTTAGGATTTATGGATTAGAATTGGTATAGCTCATTTGACTTTCCTTCACATGTTAGAGGATGACTTAATGGGATTAATCCTTGCAATTATCGTGTTGTGGTTAGTAACAAGGGTATAGATCCTTAATCATCAACCCTTGCCAATACCTTTTATCATTTGAGTTTCTTTTACTTTCTTGTCATTTACCTTTCATGTCTCTTATCAAAACCCTAAAATATGCATTTTGTAACCAATAACAAGAACACTTCCTTGCAATTCTTTGAGAGACGACCCGAGGTTTAAATACTTCGATTATTATTTTTATTGGGTTTTGTTACTTGTGACAACCAAATTTTTGCCTAAGAGGATTGTTTGTTGGTTTAGAAACTATACTTTCAATGAGATTTTATTTGTGAAATTCTTTACTGACCGACAATTTCAGCTCATCATGTCATGTGATCTCATTAAAGGAACACGCTAGGTGCGATTTCTGAGCTCATGGAGGCCCAAATCCAACTCAATTCTGAAGTATTTGAGGCAGAATTCAAGATGGAAAACATGGGGAGAGAGCAATTAGGTTTAGTTTTAGAAACATGCTTTGGGTTATATTCTAGAGAGAGAAGCTCTCCATTCTCTCTAGAATCTGGGTAGATTTAGGTTAATCTCTCTTAGATTCAAGCTTTAATTCTTGTTTTTATCTAGTTTCTTTTATCTTTCCTTGTTTTTCTGCCTTAATTTTCTTAGTTTATCTTGTTAATTTCTCACTTGTGCCACTTTTTATGTTCATGAATTCTTGTTACTTTTAATTTCCTTTAATGTAATTGATGACTTTTTATGTTTTTTATTGTTTAATTGAGTTGTTATTGTTATTTTCTTGCATTTAGTAGTAGTAGCTTTTATTATTTTTGCAATTTGATATGCTTTCTTTTTATGCACACCAAGTGTTTGATAAAATGATTGGCTTAGTTTTAGAGTAGATTTTGAGCATTCTTGGCTTGGAAAGAGAAGTTTGGTAATCTTGAGTCATTAATACCTAATTTGGATTGGTGATCTAATGTTGTTAGTTAATCTTGTTTCCATTGACATTACTTATGGATTGGGGTTAACTAGGCATATTTGACTTTTTTTCGATGCGAAGATAACGTAATAGGCTTAACTCTTGGTAATTGTTGTGTCATAATTAATGACTAGGATAGAAAACCTTGATTTTCAATCCTTGCCATGAATGCCTCTTTAGTAGTTGTCATCTTTAGTTGTTTGATTTATTTTCTTGTCATTTAGATCATTGCTTTTTATCATTAACCCACCCTGTGAAACTCATAACCAATAATTAAATATTCGATTGCAATTCCCCTGGAAAATGACCCGGGAATAATACTCTCGGTATTTTTATTGGGTTGAACTTGTGACAACCAAATTAAACTTTGATAGAGAATCCATTGCTGGTCTAGACTATGCTTGCAACAAAGTGATTCAATTATTTTGAGAAATTCTAGACCGACATAAATTCTATCATCAAGTTTTTGGCGCCGTTGCCGGGAAATTGCAATGTGCACTTGTTATTGGTTATTGTTCATGAATATTGTGAATATGTTTACTTTTTGTTTCTTTGTTAGTTCTTGCTACTTTTAGTAATTATTTTCTTTGTTTCTTATGAGCTTTTGTTTTTATTTTTCCTTTTCTACTATGAATTCTCATATCTTTGGCTATGAGTTTGGTTACAATTATGTTGGAGGAAATGAAAGCTTCAATGAAGAATCACATTATGGGAAAGGAGGAGCCACATGCTTACATTTAACCTTCATGGCAACAACCTCCTCCGATCTCTTATGGTAACAATCCACCCCATAATGTACACATTTATCACTATAAAAAAATAGGGTTAAAACGGCGGTTATTTTTGGTAATTACGGCGGTTAGAACCGCCATTATTACCGAAAATGGTGCCTCCAAGAAACACCGTTATTCTGGGCGCCATTCTGGTTATTACGGCGGTTTTCAAAAAACCGCCACAATTACCTGAGGTTAATACGGCGGTTTTTTTAGGGTTAAAATGGTGGTTTAGAACCGCCATTATTTCCGTATAAAATGGTGGTTTTTGAATTGTTTAAAATGGCGGCTATAACCGCCGTTTTTACCGGGATGTTGTGGCATCATTTCTGTTTAAAATACCGATTTTTAACCGCCATTTTTACCATTATAACCGCCATTTTTACCAGGTTATAATGGCATCTTGTGTGTTTAAAATGGCAGTTTCTAACTGCCGTTTTTACCAGGTTATAATGGCATCATTTTTGTTTAAAATGGCAGTTTTTAACCGCCATTTTTACCAACGTATAATAGCATCGTCTTCATTTAAAATGAGGGTTTCTAACCATTGTTTATACCTAATTATGATGACAATTTTATGCTTTTCAAAATAAGATTGAAACCACCAATTTAAAGTGATATTTTCGAAACTCACTTAAAAATCTCATAATAACCAAAAAAGGCATAACCATAAATCAAACATCAAGTAGTTGTATATATGCAAATTAATAGAATATTGTTAAACACACCACAATTGAAGAATTACAATGGTGTATGTCACTGACTCCACAATACAAATTCATAGGTTTAAACAGTAGCTATTGAATCATAGTAGTGTGTTATTGTTAAACTTGATTGTCGTGTTAAAATCATGGTTCGTCTTTACTAAGAGAAGCTTGTGAATCTCTCCTAGAGGGGATATTTGGGTTGATGTTCTTGGTTGGTATCTCGTGATTGTGCTTTCCCTCATATGTAGTGACAAATGCTCTTGGATCATTTATTGCTCTCTCCACATGCTTTCGAACATTACACCTCACATTTGTACATCTGTAGTAACTTCTGCAATATATGTCAGTTTATGTTATCAGAATAAAATTAATGAGAAAAGAAAAAGAACAAGATGCTAGTTAGTAGTCATATGAGTATGATTTTAAACTTTCTTGAGTCCTTAGTTTTAACTTACATTTTAGAAGCAGGAAGTAAAACTTGTAATCACCAACCTTTCAGGGATCATTTTATTAGCAAATTAATCTTTGGAGAGTATACGGTGAAGAGATGGTGGGAAATCTCACATCCACCATCTACATTACAGCCATACAGCAATACAAAGAAATGAAAAGATCATTAAAGCACTACAAAGCAGAACCGAAAATTCATTTTTTTTCAAAGATTTATTCTGATAGTGTATGCAACTTTAATTATTGGTACTAAAGAACAATCAATAAGTACAAATCGGGGATATGGATTGCCCTTCACCACTGGTGCGCGAAATTGTGAACAATACTTTTCACAACTCTCATAATCCCCGGTCATGAACCCCAAAAACTTGGTAGCTCAATACCATGGCATTACACAACTTCGCACAACTAACCAGCAAGTGCACTGGGTCGTCCAAGTAATAAACCTTACGCGAGTAAGGGTCGATCCCACGGAGATTGTTAGTATTGAAGCAAGCTATGGTCATCTTGTAAATCTTAGTCAGGCAAACTCAAATGTATATGGTGATGAACGAAAATAACATAAAAGATAAAGATAGTGATACTTATGTAATTCATTGGTAGGAACTTCAGATAAGCGTATGAAGATGCCTTCCCTTCCGTCTCTCTGCTTTCCTACAGTCTTCATCCAATTCTTCTTACTCCTTTCCATGGCAAGCTCGTGTAGGGTTTCACTGTTGTCAGCAGCTACCTCCCATCCTCGCAGTGAAAGCTAATGCACACACTCTGTCACAGTGCTGCCAATCACCGGTGTGGTTCCCTCCCCTACCGGAATAGAATCCAGTGATTCTTTTGCGTCTGTCACTAACGCCCGGTAGGTTACAGGTTTGAAGCACGTCACAGTCATTCAGTCATTGAATCCTACTCAGAATACCACAGACAAGGTTAGACCTTCCGGATTCTCTTGAATGCTGCCATCAATTCTTGCCTATACCACGAAGATTCTGACTTCACGGAATGGCTGGCTCGTTTGTCAGGCGAGCACTCGGTTGTCAGGCGATCAACCATGCATCGTGCAATCAGGAATCCAAGAGATATTCACCAAGCCTCAAATGCTTGTAGAACAAGAGTGGTTGTCAGTCACTTTGTTCATGGGTGAGAATGGTGATGGGCGTCAATCATCACCTTCATCAAGTTGAAGAACAAGTGATATCTTAGATAAAGAACAAGCGGAATTGAATGGAAGAACAATAGTAATTGCATTAATACTCGAGGTACAGCAGAGCTCCACACCTTAATCTATGGTGTGTAGAAGCTCCACCGTTGAAAATACATAAGCATAAGGTCTAGGCATGGCCGAATGGCCAGCCTCCCAATGATCTAAGATCTAAAGTGATCAAAAGATATAAAGATCCAAAGATCTAAAGATCCAAAGATTTCTAATACAATAGTCAAAGGTCCTATTTATAGAAAACTAGTAACCTAAGGTGTACAGAAATGAGTAAATGACATAAAAATCCACTTCCGGGCCCACTTGGTGTGTGCTTGGGCTGAGCAATGAAGCAAATTTCGTGCAGAGACTCCTCTTGGAGTTAAACGCCAGCTTTAGTGCCAGTTTGGGCGTTTAACTCCCATTTGGGTGCCAGTTCCAGCGTTTAACGCTGGAATTTCCTGAGGTGACTTTGAACGCCGGTTTGGGCCATCAAATCTTGGGCAAAGTATGGACTATCATATATTGCTGGAAAGCCCAGGATGTCTACTTTCCAACGCCGTTAAGAGCGCGCCAATTGGGCTTCTGTAGCTCCAGAAAATCCACTTCGAGTGCAGGGAGGTCAGAATCCAACAGCATCTGCAGTCCTTTTTGGTCTCAGAATCAGATTTTTGCTCAGGTCCCTCAATTTCAGCCAGAAAATACCTGAAATCACAGAAAAACACACAAACTCATAGTAAAGTCCAGAAAAGTGAATTTTAACTAAAAACTAATAAAAATATACCAAAAACTAACTATATCATATCAAAAATATACTAAAAACAATGCCAAAAAGTATACAAATTATCCGCTCATCAACCACCTTCTGCCCGTACTTCCTCCAGTGGAAGCCATCTCCAATTATCTCCGAATCTGTAGAACTCTGCAGCACAATGCGTGGCTCGATTAATGCTTCCTCCGACACTGCTGCTTCATTGGATCAACTCTCATTCCTCCTAAAGGAAGAGAAGCATTAAGCATAAAGTATATACTTTAATTAAAGACATGATGATGACAGTGAACTCAGGTCACAATTCAAAAAATAGAATTACTAATATCTTACTGGATTGAGAGTTTTACAATAATGAAAAATGTATCAAGTTAATTTGTGCTAATTTCTCATGTGACAAATCACTTATCCATTTTTCAAATTAGTGTTAGAATATCTATTTATCCAATTCGACATTACAATGGCTGTAACAGTGGCTTTGTGAACTTTTTCTTCTCAAGTAGTTGTTAGAATATCTATTTAGCTCAGAGATGTTAAAGCCATAAACATAAAGATAAAGAAAATACATTGCAGCTATTTACAAAGAACAGAGACCAACCTCGCAACGTTACGCCTGAGGCCACTAAAGCCTAGTACTATTTGAAGTGTTGAAGCAATAATAAGAGCACCCTGGATTGCCCGCATTATTCTCTTGAATTTCAATGAACATATAGAATGAGAGAAAAATAGAGTGGTGGAGTTTACCATAACTGTGATCATATTCCTTACAATCTCAGCAACACTTACCCCATGTATTACATAGTGAGAAATTATCTCAGAAGCAAGATATTCCTGTAACAAGAATAGCCAAATGTTTGCTATCAAAATAGATTTACCAGCCAAAAAAGAATAAGAAAAAGACCGCCAATAGTTCTTAAACAAAACAATTTACCTTTGCAACAACATCATTAGCAATCAGTTTTCCAGCAGCAAGCATAACAACATCTCTATTTAACTCCTCGGCATAAAGTGGTATAAAGTGAAGAGGAGTGTGAGACTACATCTCTGTAACTCGATTGTTTGAGCATGTTATGCCTTTCCAATATTGTCCACACGGATCATCACCACTCGCTTGCCAACCTAGCTGTGAAGGTGAGTTCATAGATTGAAATAAAATCCTTAATAAAATCCTTATAGCGGCCGCTGCATCAAACATCAGAAAAGAGATTGATATTCATCTAATTGGTGGCCTATATATGATATGATAAAAGCTATGAATGTACTTATGTACATATATATAGATTCTAATTGGTGGCCTATCTCTTATCAAATTTTCAAACCATTTCCCGTACTAATGAAAGTAACAACTAACAAGTATGGCATATTTATGCTTCCCATAATGGATCAATTTTTCCTTTAGTCTTGTAGGGGTATTAAGAGACGAGAAGGGAAGGAAATTAATGATCACAAGAATCTTATAATGTTAAATAGTAAGCATCCTTTTTGAGTGCTTAAAATACTATAAAGTTGATGGTGCTTAAAATACTATAAAATACTATAACGCATAAATTAAACAAGAGAATAAGGGTGGTCATTTGATTAAACAATTTATATGACATTCTTCATTTCAAAAATATCATGTAATAATTAAGGACATAATAATAACGGGACTCTATTATATATTCATTTTTTTGTTTTTATATAATATTTAGGGCATAAAGATGAATATCAATAATCCAATGAAAATAGTATTGCATGAGAATTTCAGAGAACTTATCAGCAGTGTAAACCTTGTTAAGCAGAGGGTTTATGTAATAATTCTGAATGAAGTCACTGTTGCCAGCACTAACAAGATGTGTAGCACCAGATATGATGGATGAAGCATTTGATTGTCCTGCTACTTTCACCAATATATTCTGACATTCTTTGTAGTGTTCCAATTGCTGGCTCAATGGAATTGCATCCTGCATCCAAAGGGGAAAAAAGACTAAATTTGAAAACCACACACAGACACACACACAAAAACATAATAAGAGACTTATATGGAGTTTATAGGAGCCTATTTGCTTTCTCAAATAAATTTTTTTTCATGCTTCACATTAATATTAACATCACAATAATAAAAAGTTGAGTTTGCAGTTAAAGAAACCTTAATGAAGTAAAAGATTCTTGTTCTATAGAGAATGATAGAAGCATCAAGAGGGTTTTTTCTTCTTGTTCTCTCTACAGCTAAGGGAAATGGAGGGCTCTCAAATGGTTCTGCTGCAATTTCAAACCTAATATACCTCTCTCAACCATGACAGATATATTTAGGAAAGACTGGACTACACTTTCAGAGTTCAATCATGCAAGAGGAAAAAATTACAACAGTAAAATACCTACCTCAACCCTTTTTTTCTCTATAGATAATATTGATGGAAGGGAGATTGTATAGTCTTTTCTCATGATCCTTCTCCCTCTATTTCCTTCACTCTTCTTCAACAGCCTTCTCTTTGGCAGCCTGATATTTAAAATCAACCTTTATTTTTATTTTCCCACACAGGAACAAGATACACACACTAAATTCATCAACTTGGAAGCATCAAATATCGAATTTTTATTTTCCTCAGTTTAGAAATAATGAGGAAGTAAATGATTTGGGGAACCAGGAATGAGAGAATAAAATTACAAAGATAGCACAGAAGAATAAAACTATTTTGCTTCTATACTTCTATTATGTGTACAAACTATGACTAAATCTAACAACAGAAACATGTCAAATTTCAGCAGATGCTCTATACCTCTTCCTTGAGTCTATTCTCAACATGGAAACTAGACAATTGCTACATGCTGAACTAACACACTAGCCTCTGACTTGTTCTTATTGCGGCACCAACTTGGATAGCAGATTTTACCCTTTTTGGAAAGCACTAAGGTTGACAATGGCGATCGCTCGGACCATTGCAGAAGCTTTAATAGTTTCTGAGGAAAGAAAACACAACAACAATAAATAAATAGTAATCAGTGTTGTTTGATGAGAGGTCTTCCTTATAGGAAGTTCCTAGCTCTCTAATTATATATAAATAGATTTAGATAGAGATCTGCAGAAGTTGATATATATCGCAAAACACAAGAAACAGAAACAACACAGGTATCATTGTAATTGCAGTGATTATTTCAAATGTAGCAATTATATTTGAGATGACAATTTCATACAGTTCCAGTAGAAACACCGGATTCAATATTTGAGGATCCATCCAAAGGATCAAATACAATGATGTATCTGCAAAATGGATAGGGAAATTGTTACTTGGAAATGGTGAATAATGGGTATTAGTTATTTCTAAAGCTCTATAACTCACTTTCCCTGCTGTTTTGGCTTCACAAAAACAACATCTTCAAGCTCTTCTGAAACAAGAAGGCATTGAAAAGAAAACAAATTGCAGTAATTTATATGTAATAGGTAGATTAGACTTGGAGCATTTGACAGTTACAGAGATAGAGAGACTTACAGTGAACAAGGAAAGATAGGGGGAGAAAACTCTAACTTGCTGTCTTTACTTGTTTCACTTTTGCTATCAACAACTCTCAATTTTTGCATGTGTGGCTTTGCCATACTGATTAGATAATCACATTCCTCTTTGATCTGCTCAGATTAAAAAGCTAAATTTCAGTATTTGAAAAGTGATGACAATACAATCCATCAAATTAATGCTCTTAAAAAACATGAACATCAACCAGGATTTAAACACAATGTCATTGCATCATGTAAAGCTCACAAGCAAATTGTAAATACTAATTTAAATGCTACGATTAATCATCATGCAGCCAAAGAAAACAGAAACACAATTTGCACAATTTATTATCCTAATCTTTGAATTGAAAATATAACAAAAGAGAGGAGGATTCATCAACATGAGCTACCAGTAACTAGAGATCAAATCATAATACCACCAATTTTATTGAACAACATTCAAGGTATTACGCATTGTCACAAACAAGAAAAACAGAATCACTAGTGATAGGAAACAGAGCATATATCAATATAGTTAAGCTAGTTTGGATTTGTTATCAAATCAGTCCAAAATTATAAGTTAATATAACTAAATGATAAACATCAAAGCTAATTATAAGTCCAATTTCTAAGTTAATAACCCCCTGGCCAAAATCCTACCTAAAAACCCTACCTCGTAAAACCTAAGAATCTTGACGGAAGGAAAAACTTGAAGCATAGTAGCTCGATAAAGGAGGCTGTAGTCGGAGAACACCGCCGAAGGAGATCGTCACTGGAGGAGAATATCGTTGGAAGAGATCTTTGTTTCAACCTTGCTCTCACACAGTGACATCGTTTCAGTTCGCGGCACGGTAGCTCAATTGAGTATATTGTAGCCGGAGGAGAACGCGTCGCCGGAGGAAAATGCGCCATCGGAGGAGAACATTGCCAGAGGAGATCATCACTGGAGAGATCGTCACTAAAGGAGACAACAAGGAGAGCGTCTCAGTTTATATCACACAATCTCGATGGAGGAGTTTCTAGTCGATCAAGGGTGAACGCCGCTGAGAATGAAGACCGTTGCTGGAGCAGATCGTCGCCGGAACAGAGCACAGTGGTAGCATCATTTTTGGGTTTCAGTGGTGGCAGCGTTAGTTTCGGTGCATAGTTTTAGGGTTTTCATCGTTGGAGAAGAGTTTTAGGCCATTTTAGTGTGAAGTTTCAGGGATTTTGTTGTTGGAGAAGAGTTTTGGGCCTTTTATTTTTTTAAATCATGGATCTAGTTAACGGTGGCTTAAAACCACCGAAATCACCAAAAACGGCCATTTTATGCAAATAAATTATGGCAACACCATAAAATGCCATAATACTCAAATATTATGGCAGTTTTTTAAAACTGCCATAATATAAATGCCGTTTTAAACAAGTTTTTTTTGTAGTGTATGACCCAACTCCTCAAGTTGTCAACCTTACTCACAAGTCCCATACCACCATTCACCTCCATATGATCCTAAACCATATCCACCATACCAACAATCATATGAGACATATTTAGAGCCACCACCATTCCAACACCAATACTCCCAAGAACCACAAATTTTATATACACCACCTCAAGACTCTCACCAATATGAACCACCTTCTAACTATGGCACCTTTCTCCAAAATAATGAAACCTCTCTTCCACAACCGCCTTCATTGGATGAAGTTCTCTAACCTTTAATGCAAGAACAAAGAGAGCTTCTTTCCATTCTTCAAAGATGAGAAGAAGACCTCCAAAAGATGGCTACTATAGCCGAAGCAATGGAGCACTTGATCTCATTGCACTCATACAATCAAGACACTTCCATTTACGAATTTGGAGAACTAATTGAGGAGTGTGATGAGAAAGAGAACATGGAGATTCAAGGTGAAAAACAGGAGTTGGAGCACAAATTGGAATAAGAGGAGGTAGTTGAGATCATTGGAATTGAAGAAGTGGTTGGAAAATTAAGGAGATTGATCAAAAAGTGGATTTCATCATTAATAATTTTTTGTCCACACATACCAACTCCCTTGATGATCTTGTTTAGCTTTCTCCCATTGAATTTGATTTGATGTTGAGGTAGATTTTACTCAACCTCCAAGGTATGACTTAAGTGATGGGAAAGAGCTAGAAGAAGTTGGTGAGGAACCATTTAAACTTGAGGAAGCTTGGCAAGAGATAGAGCTTGAAGAATCTTGTCAAGTGGTGAAGGCCCTTCAAAGAAGATGGACGGGAGTGGAAATTGCCATGTCAAGACCGTTGGAAGCATCTCTCCCTAGGTCACCATCATCCATTACATCATTCAAGCGGGAAAAATTCATCTCTCTTAGTTTTCTTATGCCGCTTAAATTTGGTTTGCTAGAAACGAATGGTCAACTTAGGATGTTTTGTAGGTTGAAGAGTAGAAGAGAGATGATTAATGGTTGGCATTGTAAATCAAGGTTCATTAAGGTTGAAGCCTCAAGGTCTAAGTGCAAAGGTTGGTATGGTTCTCAATTGATTAGGTCTAGTAGGATGTTTGGGTGTTAGTATGAGAATTTTGAAGTAAGCTTACCACCCAGAGGGAATTATGATGATCAACTTGAAGATGCGTGTGAAAACAAGGTTTGGGATCCCAGATTATTACATGAGGATCAACTTTGGGAGCTTCGAGCTTGTGGAGAACTTCACCAAGGGTTGGTGCACTTGATTGGAAATTCTGGCAATCATTTGAAATTCAAGCATTGGTGGAAGTTCAAGGATGAATTCAAGCACAAGCCTCCTTAATTAAAGCTCTCCATAAGTCCAACTTAAGGACAATAAATAAACGTGCTAGGTGGGAGACACCCCACTATGGTAACATCTTTTCATTTTTTTTCTTTTGTATATATTGGTAAATAAGTTTAAATTCCATGTTCTTTTAGTTTTGTTAAGTTTGTTTGGTAGTTAGTATGTTTAAATAAGGATTGGTGATATTTTGGTGACTTTGAAGGTTTTTAGATTGCTATTATAGATGCTTTTCTTTTATGTTAAAAAAAAGAGACCATGTCCCGTGTACCCATGACCCTCCAAATAACGGCCATGCCAGGACTGTGCGTGGATTGTGCCATCGCACGGTCCAGACAGTGAATCGTACACGTAGCTTGTGGGAGTTGTGCATCTAGCACAAGTTCTTCCCACGCGTATGCGTGACCCACACATACGCGTCACCTTCTTTTTCTCCTTGTCATGCCTACGTGTGATTGACGCATGCGCGTCACTTGCCATTTCTGCCACTAACGAGCGGATTTTCTATTGGTAAAGAAATTCACAAATATAATCGCATTGTAAGTATAGTTTCTAAACCAATGGAGAATCCTTTCGTACAAAAGTTTTGTTTGTCACTTAAGCAAACCCAATAAAAATAAATAACCGAAGTATTCAAACCTCGAGTCGTCTTCTCAAGGAATCGCAACGAGGTGTGTTTTATTATTGGTTATGGAAAAAGATATATTTTATTTTGGGTTTTTGAAATAAGGAACAAGTAATTTAAATGACAAGAAAAATAAATTAATAATTAAGAAAACTCTTGGCAAGGTATGAAAATTAGAAGTCCTATCCTAGTTATTCTTATCAATTATGATGAGAATTTCTCGTTGCTCCTACTTAGTCAACCTCTAACTATGAAGGTAAGTCAAGTGGATAAATCAATATGAATCCTCAAGTCATAGTCAATTCCCAAAGAAAGACTAGAGTTAGTGGAATTCAAGTCAATTAGCAACTTCCAATTATCAATCAACAAAAGAGTTTGATAACTCAAGAGTCTCTAATTACTCAACCAAAGCCAAGAATATAGAAAGCTAAATAAAAATCATATATCTGAAATACCTCAAATTATATTAAATAGAAAGTAAGATTGAACATAGGAATCCATAAACAAAAATTGGCAACATCAAGTAATCAACTAAAGTAATAGAGTAAATAAAAGTAGAAGAAAACATAAAGTAAAGTAAAGGAATATTAAACCTGGAATTGAAAAGACGAAGAAATCCTAATCCTAATCCTAAGAGAGAGGAGAGAGCCTCTCTCTCTAAAAGCTACATCTAAAAACCTAAAATTATGAATTATCAGCTTCTACTTCGTATCCCTTAAGTCTCTACATGTTCCCTGGCTTTATTATGTGTTTCTGGACCGAAAACTGGGTCAAAACATGGCCTGAAATCGCTCCCAGCGTGTTCTATTAATTCTGCACATCGCGCATGTCATTCGTATGCGTCATCCACGCGTCCGCATCATTCAGCATTTTTCCTGCCACGCGTACGCGTCGTTCACACATTCACGTTGTCTGTGCAGACTCCAATACACGCGTTCGTGTCATGCATGCGAATGCGTCATTGCGATTTTCTCCATTTCACACGGTCACGTGAGCCATGCGTCCGTGTCGGTGTTCGCTGGTCATCTCCTTAGTTTCTTGTGTTCCTTCCATTTTCGCAAGCTTCCTCTACATTCTCTAAGCCATTCCTGCCCTATGAAGCCTGAAACACTTAACACATGGATCACGGCATCGAATGGTATAAAGGAGAATTAAAATACGTAATTAAAAGATCTCTAGGAAGCAAGTTTTCAACCATAGAACTAAACTAGGAAGGAATTGTAAAATCATGCAAATCATATGAATAAGTGGGCAAGAATTTGATAAAAACCACTCAATTAAACACAATATAAACCATAAAATAGTGGTTTATCAACCTCCCCACACTTAAACATTAGCATGTCCTCATGCTTAGCTTAAGGAGATGAAACAAATGAGTAGGGAAAAGCAAGACTCATACAATGAAACCTACAGCCAAGAAAACTCTGGGCAAGGTATGAAAATTAGAAGTCCTATCCGAGTTATCCTTATCGATTGTGATGAGAATTACTTGTTGCTCTCATTTAGTCAACCTCTAACTATGAAGGTAAGTCAAGTGGATAAATCAATATGAATCCTCAAGTCCTAGTCAATTCCCAAAGAAAGACTAGAGTTAGTGGAATTCAAGTCAATTAGCAACTTCCAATTATCAATCAACAAAAGAGTTTAATAACTCAAGAGTCTATAATTACTCAACCAAAGCTAAAAGGAGAAAAATCCAAATTATTTATATCATAAATAAAAGAAATAAATTATCGATCTGAGATACCTCAAAAATTTATTAAATAGAATATCCAAATCTAACATGAAGAGTTCATAAGCTAATTTGGCAACATAAGTCATGAATAAATAAAAGCATTAAAGTATCTAAACGTAGAAGAGAAGTCAAAATAAAGGAATATTGAACCTCGTATGAAGAAATAATCCTAACCTAATAACTAAAATAAATCCTAATCCTAAAACCTAAGAGAGAGGAGGGAACCTCTCTTTCTAAAAACTACATCTAAGAACTAAAAATTATCAATTATGAATGTTGTATGAATGAATGGATGTATTCCCCCACTTTATAGCCTCTTAATCTATGTTTTCTGGGTCGAAAATTGGGCCAGAAATAGCCCAGAAATCGCTGGGACCGAATTCAAACACGTGCAGGTCGCTGGAATTTCTGCAAAACGACGCGTCTGTGTGATTCACGCGTGCGAATCATTTTTCTGTAGGGCCAGTATAGAAAATTACATTCCAATATGAATCCCCGAACGTTAGCTTTCCAACGCAACTAGAACCGCCTCATTTGGATCTATATAGATCAAGTTATGACCATTTGAGTGCAAAGAGGTCAGGCTGGATAGCTTAGCAATTTCTTCAACTTCTTGTATTTCTTCCACTTTTGCATGCTTCCTTTTCATCCTCTGAGCCATTCCTGCCCTGTGATTTCTGAAATCACTTAACACACATATCACGGCATCGAATGGTAAAAATGGAGGATTAAAATTAATAAAATTAAGGTCAAAAAACATGTTTTCAATCATGGCACAAAATTAGGAAGGAAAATGCAAAACATGCGATTAGTATGAATAAGTAGGTAAAGAGTTGATAAAAACCACTCAATTGAGCACAAGATAAACCATGAAATAGTGGTTTATCAAGGCTCTATGACTTGACCTTCCCATGGAGGTTCAGCATCTCCTTAGTCTATAACATTAGCATGTCCTCAATTAAACACAATATAAATCATAAAATAATGGTTTATCAACCTCCCCACACTTAAACATTAGCATGTCCTCATGCTTAGTTGAAGGAGATAAATATGAATGAATAGGGACATGTAAGACTCATGCAATGCAATGTAACCTATATATATATATATATATATATATATATATATATATATATATAT
Organism: Arachis hypogaea; assembly: GCF_003086295.3. Classification (NCBI taxonomy): domain Eukaryota; kingdom Viridiplantae; phylum Streptophyta; class Magnoliopsida; order Fabales; family Fabaceae; genus Arachis; species Arachis hypogaea. Next base: position 70,873,625 of record NC_092045.1, on the reverse strand, counting down.
ATATATATATGAATGCAACTTTATGATTCTTGTCCACTTGGTCAAAAGTAAGTAAGCTCTTTAAGACAATCATAAATTAAATTCCACCAATTCAATTTATACAGTAAGAACAGATAAAGCTACAAGAAGATAGCTCATGAAAGCAGGGAACATATAATTTAAGCATTGAACCCTCACTGATGATGTATGTGCACTCTAGTCTCTCAAGTGTATAGGGTAATCACTCTACTCTCCTCTAATCATGCTTTCTAAATTTTGCTCTACACCTAACCAATCAACAGCATTTAATGTACCAATGCAAACATCATGAGGTCTTTTCTAGGTTGTAATGGGGCTAAGGTACGGGTAAGGGTATATATGGCCAAGTGAGCTTATAAATTGAATCTTTAATTAACCTAAGCTTTCACCTATCATATATATATTCTATATAACTTCAAATTTCATACCTAGCTACCCAAAATTTCACTTTCACATTCCATACTCATGTATTAACTTTTATTTTAATTTTATCACATATGTATTGATCTTTGAACTTTAACTTAGCATTGGGGTAATTTTGTCCCCATATTTATTTATTGAATATTTTTGGATTTATTTAATTTTTTTTTTTTGGACATGAAAATAAACATGTCTTATCAATGCACATAGATTTTTAATTTTTCTTATAGTTTCACATGAATAGGTACCCAAATTCCTATTATTTTATCATGACACATTCCCTTATTAACCTTTGTTCCCACAATATTCCCATACTCAATTAACACACAATTCTATCTTAACCTAACCAAAGATTCGATTGGGATATTTAACTATTTTTTTGCTTAAGGCTAGTAATGTGGCAAAATATTGAACAAATGGGTTTTAAAGGCTCAAAGTGGCTAACAAAGGTAATTTAAAGGGTAGGCTTATTTGGGATAAGTGACCTAAATAAATAATGACCTCAATCATATACAAGCATATAAATATATTAAATATTGGACATATAGGATGAAGCAAAATATAGATTACAATTATAGAGACGTAAACACACAAGAATAAAATAATTATGGTTAAATAATGTAACCATGTACTTAGGCTCAAAATCTCACGGGTTGTGTGTTCTTGGCTTTTTAAACTATGTTCCAGATACAACTTCAAGCAAATTTAACAGAAAAGTTTCAATTTAAATTAGTGAAATTTTTTTCAAAAACTAGGGTCTTAGAAGAAACTTATTATCTTTTTAATCAAGTAGAACATGCATGCAATTAACCTATTACTATGCAATCTATGCTATTCTACAAAAGAAAAACTAACTAAATATTATATTTTATTAGTGTTAAGAAAGAGAAATTACCTCCGAAAGTCAGGTACTAACCGACCTCCCCACACTTAAGGCTTTGCACCGTCCTTGGTGCCATCTGTCAGGAACAAAGGTGGGCTGGTAGCAGTATCTCCACAGTTGGGACCATCATGGCTCCCTGTGCTGGTAAATGAAGTGGAGTCCGGAGTGTCTGGGTCTTTGTGGTTTCTTGTGAGTAGCTCCTTGAGGTATTTGAAACGGCGTTGGTTGCGACACTCTCGTAGCTTTGCTTTCTGTTCCTGCCAGTCCAACCTCTCCAGTATTTAATGGAGCAGCTGACTTGTTGAAGTTGCTTGTGGTGTTGAGGGAGGAATGTCTTCAGCCGGTTCTATAGGCTGGCTAGTAGTGGCAGTTGGCAGCCTGAGATATTTTCCGTTAGGGACATACTGGTCATCCCGTGGAAGCATGGCTTTGGTGTCCCCAGCTCTGTAGGAGACTTCGGCTCCTGAGACAAGATTTGAGACCAAGGCGGGAAAAGGTAAGTTGCCCACAATCTGTACGTGTCCCATGGCATTCTGGATATGTCTTGGTAAGTTCAAAGGCTGGTCTATAAGGATGCACCATAGTAGAACGGCCATGTTTGCAGCGAAGGAGGACTCATCAGTGCTCGAAAAGACGTAATGGGATATAATCTATGCCCATACGCGATCCTCCAAGGTAAGTGCGGAAGCCAAGATCCCCTTAGGTCGGGATCGATGGTATCCGTAGATCCATCTGCTGTCGGGTTGCGCGATAACTTTGAGAACGACGTCCCAGTCAAATTGGTACATCTGGCGCTTGTGTGCGGCTTCTTGAAATACGTCCAGTCCTTCTGGAGCAGGGGAAAGATCTACAGCTCACTGAATGGCCACTTCTGTAATGGGGACTTACTTTTGACGGACATAGACAGATTGCATGGTCGGCATGTGAAAGTTAGAGTAGAATTCTACTACCCATGAAAGATTAACCTGCCGTGATTGTCTCCATAGGAATCCCCATTGTCTTTGTTCAATTTGTGGCTCAACAAAGGTAGCAATATTGGTCGGGAGGATAAGAAGGTATTCATTGTTGTAATTTCTCTCTGCCAGAATAGGGAACATCTGCTCACAGTAGCGGTAAGGAAACCGCGCAGTGTCCTTTGTTGGAAAGGCTTTTTCTTTTTCATCGACCTTGATGATCCTCTTGATTCATTTTGTTGAGGGCTTAACCGCTGTTGAAGATGGCTTTGCCACTAATGCTCATTTTGTTCCTCTCCTTGCTGGTGGTTTGGGAGTAGCTTTCTCCTTGCCTTTCTTGGTGGCCATCCTGAAAAAGAAAAGAGAAAGTAATATGTAAAGCTAAGGGTTTGAGCAAGGGAGCAAATATAATGGGTGGTAATCAATGCACGGGAAAGAAAGATGTCGTTAACATATTGGCTAGACTACATTTGAAAAGTCCATCAATGGAATTATAGCAAGTGCATGTGATGACAATTGAATGCAAGGTGTTTAGTGGCATGCCGGCAAAGGCATGAGTAGCATGGATCAAGCATTCAATGTCTAAGTTAGATTACCAAGTCTGTCAAACTAACAATATGTTTGTATGGATAATTATATTTAATTAATAAAATATAAAAGTGGTATTTGTGAAAAATAGGCATTAAAGTGGGATAAAATAAAAGTAGTGCATGACGCCATACGGGCTTTTTCACAAACACTTAGCATGCATGGTAAATAAGGTATTGAAAGTATGAAATTGAACATGCAAGAAACCCTATAAAAAGTAATATATAATTGTCAAACAACTCCTTAATAATCACAAGCAAAATATAGAAAATAAAGACCCATTTCTAATACCAATAAAGAAGGGTTTAAAAAGAAAAAGGAAAAAGAAAACATAGATAATGAAAGTAAAAAGAAAAAGAAGAAGAAAACATAAAAATAAGAATAAGAATAGAAAAGTAAAGAGGGAAGAAGAAAAGAAAAACCTTGATAATGGTGGTGAAAAAGAGGAAGTAGAAAGTGAGAAAGAAGGAAGAAGGAAGAAGGGAGAAGAAAGAAATAAGAAGGGATGAGAAAAATTAGGATATGGGGAATAAAAGATAAGATATTTGGCTGATCTGGATAAGCTGTGCGCTGCATGTGACGCGTACGCGTGAGTGACATGGTCGCGTGGTGTGCGGTGTTTTCAAGTGACGCGAACGCGTAAGTCACGCGGTCGCGTGAGTTGATTTGTGCCATTGGCGCGAGAGCAGCCTTGCGTTCGCGCAACTTTTTGTTTGAAACTCATTTTGCCAAATTTTAGGGTGACGCGTTCGCGTGGGTGACGCGATCGCGTGAATGGCCATACTTGGAAAATGACGCAGACGCGTGAGGTACACGTTCGCGCGATGGGGCATTGTACTTCTAGCACCATTCCAGCCCAGCTCCATCATAACTTTCTGCCATACACCCATGTAAGTCGATTTTACAAGGCCATGGGTTCGCGTGGATGATGCGGACACATGGGGAGGTTATTTCGCAAACAACGTGAATGCATGAGTGATGCGGTCGCATGAGCGAGTTTGTGCCAAAGGCACACCTCCAGCCGCACTTTCGCGTGAGTCTCTATTCAATCTAGTTTTCTTCCCAACGCACATATGACGTGGACGCGTCACGTGCTTTTTTTTTCTTCTTTTTTTTTTGATTTTTTTATATGCAATGTGCAAATGAAGATGCAAACTATATGTACTAATAATAAGGAGAGTTATTGAAAAAGAAAACAAAGAAGAGAGAAAAAAATGATCATACCATGGTGGGTTGTCTCCCACCCAGCACTTTGCTTTAACGTCCTTAAGTTGGACACTCCACTAACTCAGTCTTTTGCTGTTGGTGGATCCTCCAAGAGGAAAATCTCTAGCTCCTTGTTTTTCTTCATCTTCTCACCATGATATAGCTTTAAGCGATGTCCATTGACTTTGATGAATTCAGAGCTTGAAGAATGACTCAGGTGGAAAACTCCGTATGGCTCGACCTTCACTACTCTATAGGGACCTTCCCATCTTGACCTCAACTTGCCTGGCGTGAGCCTTAGTCTGGAGTTGTAAATGAGGACTAAGTCCCCAGGTTGGAACTCTCTCCTCTTGATGTGCCTATCATGCACATCCTTCATCTTTTCCTTGTACAGCCTAGAGTTCTCATAAGCTTCTAGGCGAAGGCTTTCTAATCCTTACAGTTGCAACTTCCTATCAGCTCCGGCTTTCTCAAATCTCATGTTGCACTCTTTCACTGCCCAAAAGACTTTGTGCTCTATCTCAACTGGGAGGTGACAGGCTTTTCCATAAACTAGGCAGAAGGGACTCATCCCAATGGGTGTCTTGTATGATGTTCTGTATGCCCAGAGTGCATCTTGTAGCCTGGTGCTCCAGTATCTCCTATGAGGTTTGACTATCTTCTGCAATATACGCTTTATTTCTCTGTTAGACACCTCGGCTTGCCCATTAGTCTGGGGATGGTAAGCTGTTGCTACTTTATGAATTATCCCATGCTTTTTCAGTAATCCTGTTAGTCTCCTGTTACAAAAGTGGGTGCCTTGATCACTCACGATTGCTCGTGGTGATCCAAAGCGACAAATGATATGGTTTCTAACAAAGGAAACAACAGCGTTAGCATCATTAGTGTGGGTAGGAATTGCTTCCACCCATTTAGAAACGTAATCTACAGCTAACAATATATAAACGTAACCATTAGAATTTGGAAATGGACCCATGAAGTCAATGCCCCAAACATAAAAAATTTCACAGAAAAGCATAATCTGTTGAGGCATCTCATCCCTCTTGGATATATTACCAAACCTTTGGCAAGGGGAACAAGATTTAGAAAATTCAGTAGCGTCTTTAAAAAGAGTAGGCCACCAGAATCCACAGTCTAGAATTTTTCTAGCTGTTCTTTGAGGGCCAAGATGTCCTCCACTCTCAGATGAGTGGCAGGCCTATAAAATAGACTGGAATTCTAATTGAGGCACACACCGTCTAATTACCTGGGCAGCACCACACCTCCATAAATATGGATCATCCCATATATAATATTTGGACTCGCTTTTCAGCTTGTCTCTTTGATGCTTAGTAAAATTTGGAGGAAAAGTGTGGCTAACTAGATAATTAGCTACAGGTGCATACCAAGGAACTGCTTCAGATACTGCTTGCAGGTTATCAAATGGGAAATTATTATCTATATGAGAGGAGTCATCCTTAATGTGCTCAAGGCGACTCAAGTAGTCTGCCACTAGATTCTGGGTACCACTCCTATCCTTAATTTCTAAATCAAATTCTTTTAGTAGCAGTATCCAACGTATAAGCCTCGGTTTGGATTCCTTTTTAGCCAATAGATATTTTAGAGCTGCATGGTCTGAGTACACTGCTACTTTAGCACCAAGTAAATAGGCTCGGAATTTATCCAGAGCAAAAACAATAGCAAGAAGCTCTTTCTCAGTAGTAGTGTAACTAAACTGAGCAGCGTCTAAAGTCTTAGATGCATAAGCAATTACAAAAGGATCCTTACCTTCACGTTGAGCCAACGCCACTCCTACTGCATGATTGGAAGCATCACACATAATTTCAAATGGCTGACTCCAGTCTGGTCCTATCATAATTGGAGCTTGCGTCAGGGCGGTTTTCAGCTTATCAAAAGCTTGCTTACAGCTTTCACTGAACTCGAACTCAATATCTTTCTACAGCAATCTGGATAAAGGCACTACTACCTTACTGAAGTCCTTAATAAATCTCCTGTAAAAACCTGCATGACTAAGGAATGAACGGACTTACCCCACAGAGGAGGGGTAAGGTAAACTGGAAATAACGTCCACCTTTTCTGGATCTACGAAAATGCTAGTATTAGACACAACATGTCCTAGTACAATCCCTTATTTTACCATAAAGTGACATTTTTCAAAATTCAATACAAGGTTCGCACTAAGACATCTATCCAACACTCTAGATAAACTATCCAAGCAAAGGCTAAATGAATCACCATATACGCTAAAATCATCCATAAAAACCTACCTCCATACAGTTCTCAATGAGGTTAGAGAAAAGACTCATCATGCACCCTTGGAAAGTAGCTGGTGCATTGGATAAGCCAAAGGACATTCTCTTATAAGCATAAGTTCCAAAAGGACAAGTAAAATTAGTCTTTTCCTAATCTTCAGGAGCTATATGAATTTGAAAATAGCCCGTATAACCATCTAAAAAGCAATAATGGGATTTACCTGACAGGAGATCAAGCATCTGATCAATGAATGGCAAGGGGTAATGATCCTTGCGAGTGGCTTGGTTGAGACGCCTATAGTCAATGCAAACTCTTCATGAATTCTGCACTCTAGTTGTCAGCAATTCTCCATGCTCATTACTTACTATTGTGACTCCAGACTTCTTGGGCACTACTTGTACTGGACTGACCCATTCGAGATCTGAGATGGGGTAAATGATATCTGCTTCAAGTAGCCTGGTCACTTCTTTCTTGACAACTTCTAAGATGGTGGGATTCAATCTTCTTTGAGGTTAATGGATAGTCTTTGCTCCCTCCTTTAAGAATATTCGGTGTTCACAAACTTGAGGGCTGATGCCTACTATATCCGCCAAGCTCTATCCAATTGCTTTCTTATGCGTCCTCAATACACTAAGCAGTTGTTCTTCTTGTTGGGAAGTGAGCTCCCTTGCAATGATAACAGGAAATTTATGCTTGTCCTCAAGGTAAGCATACTTGAGGTGTGAAAGAAGGGGATTTAATTCCATTTTCTACTCATGGCTTGGCTCTGGAGCATCTGGGGCCGGTGAAAATGGCAAAGTGCTCTCATTGTCTGCAGAAAGTGTCCCCACACGTAGACCTTGCCCTATGTACTTCTCTTCTAATTCTTCTTGGTGAACTTCAGCTATAGTTTCATCAATGATGTCACACTGGGAGATAGAATGATCTTCCGGAGGGTGCTTCATAGCTTCATTTAAACTGAACTTCACTATTCTGCCATCTATCTCAAAAGAGTAAGTTCTCGAGAATGCATCCAGCTTGAACCTTGGAGTCTTCAGGAATGGTCTTCCAAGCAGGATTGATGATGGCCTCCCTGAGTCATTAGGGGATATTTACAGGATATAGAAGTCAATGGGAAATGTGAGCCCCTTAATATTCACTAATACATCTTCAGCAATTCCAACCACTGTAATAATGCTTTTATCTGCTAACACAAAATGAGCTGCCGACCTTTTTAAGGGAGGGAGCCTCAAGGTATCATATATAGACAAAGGAATTATACTAACACACGCTCCTAAATCATACATGCACTTTGAAAATATCACACCTCTAATGGTACAGTTAACCATACATGGACTTGGATCACCACATTTTTCAGTTATACCTCCCATTAAAGCAGAGATAGAACTACCTAAAGGAATAGTTTCTAATTTATTAATTTTATCTTTATGTATACATAAATCCTTTAGAAACTTCTCATATTTAGGTACTTGTTGAATAACATCAAAAAGAGGAATAGTTACCTCAACCTTTTTGAATATTTCTACCATTTTGGGATCGAGCTCCATCTACTTCCTGGGCTTCGTTCTGAGTTGTGGAAAGGGATAGGACGGGCATTATCTGTGGCTTCAGCATCCTTTGGTGCTTTATTCTGTAGTTGAGCTTCCTCTTCTTTAACTATGTCTTGTACGTCCTCTTCCTCTTCAGCATCTTCCACTTCCACTACATCTTCAGCTGGAGTGTGTTCTGGTGGGCTTGCCTCTTCATGGTTCCTCTCCTGTAATATGGTTCCAGACCTCAAGGTGATGGCATTGATGCCACCCTTGGGGTTGGGTAATGGTTAAGAGTGGATTCCTCTGGAGCTCAAAGGCTGGTTATTGGAGTTCTTTAGTGATCCAATTTATGAGACAAGAGCTTGCAAGGTAGAGTTCAGACCATTTAGAGTAAAAGTAAGGTTGTTTTTGATGGCCTGCTGTCTTCGATCAATAGATTGTTGTAACTCATCAATAGAAGATGAAGAGGGATAAGTGATCTGAGGGGTCTGCTGAGATGTTTGGGGCTGCCTTAGATGAGGTACTCTGTAGGCCTGATTCTAATTCTGATGTCTGATGTTGTTATTGTTATTCCACCTCTGGTTTCTATTGTTATCTCTACCTCCTCTGTTATGATTGTCCTTCTAACCATGGTTAGAATTATCTCTCCATCCTTGGTTGGAATTGTCCTGCCATCCATGGTTGTAGCTGCCACCTTGATTGTATCCTTGATTTGGGCAGTCATAGAAGTTATGAGTGGCTGCCATAGTGTTGTCTTCCTGTTGGAGCTGCGGATATTCATCAGTATAATGACTATAATCAGCACAGATCCCGCATACTCTTTGTAGAACCAATTGTTGGCTTTGTTGTGGTAGAGAAGGCTGATCTTGTTGTTGACTCAACTGCATCTGCTTCAGTAAGTTGGTCATTTTACATATACTCTGAGTTAGAGCAGTAGTTTCTCTGGTAGAAGATACCTCTGCAACAGCTTTTGAGTGGCTTTGCCTTTGCTTGTGATTCCTAGTGGATTCAGCTAAGTCGTTGATCAATTGCCATGCTTCATCAATGGTCTTGTACTTTTTCATAGACCCATTGCTAGCACTTTCCAATGAGATTTGGATCCTCTAAAGTTTGAATTTCACTTTAGAGAGTAAAGTATGATCTTCTACCCTTGAATAGTTTCTCTTTCATATTTATTCTTAGTCCTACCTATAAAATCAATGGTGAGAGATCACACTTTACTCACTAAAGTGAAATTCAAACTTTAGAGCATCCAAAACCCTTCCAATGTGGTCTTATCTTGAGGCGTCATGCCCTGTGTGAAGTAGCCGAGCAACACCAACTTGTCAATCATGTGGTGGGGACATGCTTCTAGAAGATTGTTGAAGCGCTCCCAATATTCGTAGAGGGTCTCGGATTCGCCTTGAATAATCATGGAAATTTCTTTCCTCAATCTATCAGTAACTTCAGCTGGAAAGTATTTTTCCAAAAATTCTCTTTTAAGCGTATCCCAGTTAGCAACAGTCGCTCCAGGTTGAGTGTAGTACCACTCTCTCGTCTTTCCCTCAAGAGAGAACGGGAAGGCATTTAACAGAATAGAAGTTTCATCTGTACCATCATGCTTAACAGTAGAACAGGCTGTCTGGAAATCCCTAAGGTGCTTGATAGGCTCTTGAGCAGGTAAGCCATGAGACTTGGGCATCAAGTTGAGTAGCACAGTCTTTAGCCCGAAATCTGCAGCCACCGCTAGGTGATGCACTTGATACGGTTGTAGTGTAAAATCTGGGGCTCCGGCTTCCTAGATAGTAACTCTCCCAGGTGCTGACATGTTACCTGCACGTGAGTCAACCAAATCAGTAGTAGAGGAGCTTGTTTCTTCCTCAAATGGCAGTTCAGGTTCACCCTCAGATGAGACTGGTAAATCGATGACAATCACTTTACCACCCTTAGAGGCTAACCGACGTTGAGCTCGCCTAATACGTGAAATAGTTCTTTCAATTTCAGGATCAAAAGCGGCTAAGCTCGGATCAGGCAATGAACGCGTCATTCAGCAGAAGAAACATACAGCTCATGGTGACAAAGACAAAATAAAATAAAATGCAAATAAATAAATTCCAACCAATAAATTAGCACTATATTGCAACTCCCCGGCAACGGTACCAAAAATTGACGTGGCAAAAATTGGTAGATTAAGAAATTAATGTAAGAGATACGTTGCAAGTACAGTTCTTAACCAACAAAAATCCGCTCATCAATTTAGAAGGGTTGTAACAAAATTAGAATGAAAATACTGGGAGTATGAGTCCCAGGTCGTCTCCCGACGTGTTGCAGAAAGATGTGCTATTTTATTAATCAGAGATTTTCCAAAATGGTTTTGAGTTTGATAAACAGGAAACTAAATCAGAGAATTTATATAATTCAAATAAAAATCTTGACCGGGAGAAGATTAATCGGAAGTTCTATCCTTGTTGGATTTCTCTCAAGATCAACTGATAATTGAAGGTTGTTTCTACTTAGTTATCCTTTACCGAGTAAAGGAAAGTCAAGTAAGTTGGAAGTCTACTTCTATTCACAAGTTCTAATCCTTTCCCTTGGGAAGGATTAGTGTTAGTGACTAGAGAGCTAGCCAACAATAAACCCAATTACAATTTAGCTTTTGAATATTCCAACTCAAGGTTCTCTTTTTAATCAACTCCCAATCAAGTTAGAGGACTACTTCATTATCATGAATGTAAACTTCACAAAATTAAAAAGGGAAATAAAGAAGGACATGATAAACAATAATAAAAAAGATCAATTAAAATTAAAAATGGTTCTTGTATCAATAAATTATAAAAATAATCCAATTGTAACTCTGGACAAATTAAGGATATGAAAGAGTAAGCAAAAATTAAGAAAATAAACTAGAATGATGAAGTCTTGGCGGAGGTAATAACTCTTCTCAATATCCCAATCCAAAAAGCAATAAAACAAAATTATAAGAACTATGAATGTGTAGAGAGAAAACCTAGAGATGGAGTAAAATCAGATCTAAAATCTAAAAATTCAAAATTATGCCGAATGAGAATCCCCCTTAGTCTCTGTATGTTCCCTGGCTCTAATCTGTGTTTCTGGGCCGAGAACTAGGTTAAAACGCGGCCCAAAATCCACGCCAGAAATTTCTGCAAATTCTGCAGATCGCGCACGTCACGCGACCACGTCATCCATGCATTCGCATCATCCAACATTTTTCCTTGCCACGCGTGCACGTCGTCCACGCATTCGCGTCAGTCGTGCAGGTTCTAATCCACGCGCTCACGTCAGGCACGTGTTCGCGCGCTGTGATTTTTTCCAATTCGCGCGGATGCATGAGCCATGCGTCCGCGTCGCTTCTCGCTGGTCATCTCCTCAATTTCTTGTGTTCCTTCCATTTTTGCAGCTTATTTTCCATTCTCTAAGCTATTCCTGCCCTATGAAGCCTGAAACACTTAACACACAGATCACGGCATCGAATGGTAAAAAGGAGAATAAAAATATACAATTAAAAGATCTTTAGGAAGCAAGTTTTCAATCATAGAACAATTTTGGGAAGGAATTGTAAATACATGCAAATCATATGAATAAGTGGGTGCAGACTTGATAAAACCACACAATTAAACACAATATAAATCATAAAATAATGGCTTATCAACCTCCCCACACTTAAACATTAGCATGTCCTCATGCTTAGTTGAATGAGATAAATATGAATGAATAGGGACATGTATATATATATATATATATATATATATATATATATGAATGCAAACCAATGGAGAATCCTTTCGTACAAAAGTTTTGTTTGTCACTTAAGCAAACCCAATAAAAATAAATAACCGAAGTATTCAAACCTCGAGTCGTCTTCTCAAGGAACTGGAGGGAGGTGTGTTTTATTATTGGTTATGGAAAAAGATATATTTTATTTTGGGTTTTTGAAATCAGGAACAAGTAATTTAAATGACAAGAAAAATAAATTAATAATTAAGAAAACTCTTGGCAAGGTATGAAAATTAGAAGTCATAACCTAGTTATCCTTATCAATTGTGATGACAATTGCTCGTTGCTCCCACTTAGTCAACCTCTAACTATGAAGGTAAGTCAAGTGGATAAATCAATATGAATCCTCAAGTCCTAGTCAATTCCTAAAGAAAGACTAGATTTAGTGGACTTTAAGTCAATTAGCAACTTCCAATTATCAATCAACAAAAGAGTTTGATAACTCAAGAGTCTCTAATTACTCAACCAAAGCCAAGAATATAGAAAGCTAAATAAAAATCATATATCTGAATTACCTCAAATTATATTAAACAGAAAGTTAGATTGAGCATAGGAATCCATAAACCAAATTGGCAACATCAAGTAATCAACTAAAGTAATAGAATAAATAAAAGTAGAAGAAAACATAAAGTAAAGTAAAGGAATATTAAACCTGGAATTGAAAAGAAGAAGAAATCCTAATCCTAAATCTTAATCCTAATCCTAAGAGAGAGGAGAGAGCCTCTCTCTAAAAGCTACATCTAAAAACCTAAAATTACGAATTATCAGCTTCTGCTTCATATCCCTTGAGTCTCTGCATGTTCATTGGCTTTATTATGTGTTTCTGGGCCAAAAACTGGGTCAAAACGCAGCATGAAATTGCTCCTAGCGTGTTCTGTTAATTCTGCAGATCGCACATGTCACGCGTACGCGTCATCCACGTGTGCGCGTCATTCAACGTTTTTCTTGCCACGCGTACGCGTCGTCCACGCATTCGCGTCATCTGTGCAGACTGCAATACACACGTTCGCGTCAGGTACGCGAACACGTCACTGCAACTTTCTCCATTTCACGCGGTCGCGTTAGCCATGCGTCCGTGTCGGTGTTCGCTGGTCATCTCCTTAGTTTCTTGTGTTCCTTCTATTTTTGCAAGCTTTCTCTCCATTCTCTAAGCCATTCCTACCCTATGAAGCCTGAAACACTTAACATACGGATCACGACATCGAATGGTATAAAGGATAATTAAAATACGTAATTAAAAGATCTCTAGGAAGCAAGTTTTCAACCATAGAACTAAATTAGGAAGGAATTGTAAAATCATGCAAATCATATGAATATGTGGGCAAGAATTTGATAAAAACCACTCAATTAAACATAATATAAACCATAAAATAGTGGTTTATCAGCCATGCACGCGTATGCATGACCTTCCACGTACGCGTGAGCTCCACTGTCCTACATACTCTTATTTTCTTCTCTTCTCTCCATTTCTTTTCTTTTTTTCTCTTATCTTCTCCTCTTTCCTTCTTTCAACCATCATCCACCACTGCTATTTACCATCCACCATCATTTTTTTAGTCAGTTAGTTAATTAGTTAATTAGTTAATTAGTTAGTTAGTCAGTTAGTTTAATTTTCTGTTTTAGGTGGTAAGTGTTGGATTATTGATTTGATTTATTGTTTCTTGATGTTGAATTTATTCATTGTTTGATTCCTTTATTGAGGTTATACTTTGTTACTTGGTTTTGAATTTTGATTGTTGGATATTTGTGTATACCAAGTACTTATGACATTACCCTTAAGATTGTTTTTGGATTTTTAAATTGCATGTTGTAGCTAGCCATCATGTAATTTGAATTCACTATCTATTGTATGGAAATTGTATGTAATCGATGTATTTTTTTGTTAGGTGATGATTGTTTATGATTGATTTTTATTTACATCACTAAGTTCATACATTGAGATTGAGAAATTGTGAAATTGGATCGTAAGCTTACCTAGTGACATCTTTTTGAGCTTTCTAAGCTTTGTGCACCATGCTTGCTATGTGATAGATTTCAACTCCTATCCCTATTTTCCTAAGTTGCATAGAAACCATGCTTCCTACTTCATGTCAATTAGGTGATGCAAAATCAAATTCAAAATGTGTCATTGATTAGTGCGTGAGTTCTATATTTTCTTTGTAGCATTGAATTCTCTTGCACATCAACCAATGTCCATTCAATATCCATTTCACAATTGCTTGATTATTTCATGAATGCTTTTATGCTTCTTTATTACTTGTTTGTTTCTCTTGACCTACAAGTCCATTAAAGTATCTCAAGCACACTAGAATGAATGAAGTGCATGCCACTTTTGTGTAGTTGTGACACAGTTTTCAATGCTAGTGTGTGAGTTTTAAACCGCGCGCAACTTAGAATTCACGCACTATTTTCATCCATGTCACACAATGATTTACTCACTTTATTTTAGTGATCATTACCTCATTCCAACAATCTATGCTTCCTTGCTTTTACATTTTATTGTCTTACTATCCTATTTTCTATCTTTCAGGATGATTTTCCATAAGCAAATACGGAAGCAGAAGAAAGAACATGCAACAGCCAGTTTCTCCACCAGCTGAAGCTGTAGTCAGTGTACCCCCTTGCTCATCTTCAAATGCACCGAGGATGGTGCAACCTTTTAAGTGTGGGGAGGTCGTCCGACCAATCGGCTGATTTTTGGGTGAAAATTTTTAATCCAAACAATTTCACATTTTATTTATTTTTCTTCTATTACTAGGTCTTTTAGAATTTTTAGTTGTATTTTCTAATTTTGTGGTTACATTATATAACCACTATTTTCATTCTTGTGTGTATTGTTTTCTTTCTATGATTGTAATCTTTGATTTGTTTGATTCTTTATATCCATTATTTTGTGTATGAATGCATTTATATGATTGATGCCTTTATTTCATTTGAGCTCACTTACCCAAATAGCCTTACCTTTTATCCACCTTTTTAACCAATTTTGAGCATGTTTAATCCTTTTTATTCTTTATTTTACCACATCATTACCTCTAAGTGAAAACCAATAAATGTCCTTAATTTTTATCTTTGATTATCTTAGGCTAGTGAGAGTGTTTATCATTCAAGTTTGGGAAATTTAGGGAACATTGGGTTTATACACATGCATTAAATGTTTAAACCATATGCATTGATACTTTTATATATATTTCATTGTGAAAAGAAAAAAAAAGAAAAATAAAAAGAAGAAAAAAAGAAAACAATAAAAGGAGACAAAATATCCTAAAGTAAAGTAATAATAATAATGCATATGTGTTATGGTTAAAAAGAGAATGCATGAGTGTGTGAAAAAGTGAAAATTATGGGTAAATAGGTGTTGTATTAGAATTGTATAGATTGTTATATGTGTTTGATGAGAGCTTAGGTTAATCAAAGATTCAAATTTCATGCCTACTTAACCATATATATCTGGTGTGCGTGTACGCAAAACCCACACTATTTCGTACAACAGCAGTACCAGCAAGTGCACTGGTTCATCCAAGTAATACCTAAGTGAGTCAGGGTCGATCCCATGAGGATTGTGGTTTGAAGCAAGCTATGGTTATCTTGTAGGTCTTAGACAGGTAGATCAAAAGGTTGTTAGATTTATGTTTAGATGTAATTTAATTGTGAAAAGTAAATAAAAAAAGGTTATAAAATACTTTGTAAATTTGAATCAGCAATAGGGATATGTTGAAGGATTGGAGTTGCTTTGCCTTTTTGAATTAACTCTGCTACTATTGTCTTCTGTGCTTGTGAATGATCTTCTTCTATGGCAAGCTATATGTAATACACGCCATGGGCCATGGTCATTGATCTCCTCTGCTACAGATTGAACGCCATCACCCGTGGTCATCCAATCTGACGAAGGGTGAAGCACTAGCAAGTCATTCTCCTGGCGATCCTACTCAAAATACCACAGACAAGGTCGAATCTTCCGGATTAGAGAACGCTGGTTCTTTGGGTTCGAGTCTATACCACTGAGATACTAATCTCCCCTATAAAATCGGCTGAATTGATGTCTCGAGAAGTTCCCAATGAAGTCGTGGATTAACCATCTGAGAGATGTATAAACATAGCTATTGGCTCATGCTTTCCAGTCACGTATTCACACGAACCCAAGTAGATGCGGGTGTTTATCAGGAACATTCATCTTAATGTGATGAACAGAGCCAATTTTTTCGATCATTCTATTTCCCATGATGAAGATCGGATATACATCTTTGAAACAAATCAATCCCAGATAATACTTTTATTAATTCATAGGACTCAGTAGGGCTCCTCTCCTCAACCTAGGAGGTTGAGAAACTCATACTGAAGTAAAATACAAGGTGAAAAACGAAAAAAAAGGGCTGAATAGTGTGTTGATCTATGTAAAATACACTTTAAATACTAAACAGATGACTAGTAAGGGTAAAACAGTCTATTTAGTGCTTAAATCTACTATTAGGGCCCACTTGGTGAGTGTTTGGGCGGAGCTTTGATGAGATCCACGTGTTATGAGGCTCTTTGGGCATGCAACACCAGCTTGGGGGTCCTCTGGGCATTTGGACATTGGTCTCTGCTCCCTGGGCGCTAGACGCCAGGAAGAGGGCAGGTAGCTGGCGTTGGACGCCAGTTTTGGACCTTCTAATCCATTCATGCCACAGACACTTTAACTGAGTGAACCTTTTTAGATTGTGACTCGGCTTTGCTAGTGTCCCCAAATAGAGGTGTCCAGAGTTCTTAAGCACACTCTTTTGCTTTGGACCATGACTTTAACCGCTCAGTCTCAAGCTTTTCACTTGACACCTTCATGCTACAAGCACATGGTTAGGGACAACTTGGTTTAGCCGCTTAGGCCAGGATTTTATTCCTTTGGGCCCTTCTAACCACTGATGCTTAAAGCCTTGGGCCCTTTTTACCATTGCCTTTTGGTTTAAAAGGTTATTGGCTTTTTTCTCTTGCCTTTTGGTTTAAAGAGCTTTTGGCTTTTTCTGCTTGCTTTTTAATTTTTTTCTTTTTAATTTTTTTCTTTTTAATTTTTTCTACTTTTTTTTCGCATGCAAGCTTTTCTTTTTTCTTTTTGCTGCTTTTTCTTGCTTCAAGAATCAATTTTTAGATTTTTCAGATTATCAATAATACTTTTCTTTTTTCCTTATTCTTTCAAGAGTCAAAATTCTGAAGTTACAACTTCAAATCTGCACTGTTTAATCATACATTCAGAAAGAAAAAGCAAATGACACCACATCAAACTAATTAAACTAATCTTATTTTAAACTTGAAATTCATGCGTCTCTCAGTTCTTTTCAAATAAAAAATTTTCATTTAAGCAAGGTGAGAGATATATGGAATATTTTACAACTTAAAGACATCAATGCAAATGATCATGCAACTAGAACAAGAGTCATAATAGAAAATAGAAAAATAAAATAGGAAATGAGTAGAAGAGAACTAATCCATCTAAATGATGGTGGCTAGTGCTCCTCCTTGAGGATCCAATGTAGTGCTTGATCTCTTCAATGTCACGCCTTTGTCTTTGTTAAGGCTGTTGCACAGGTTTATGTGCATGCTTTCTGGTTTGCTCCATCTTCTTCTTCTATGCTTAAGAGTGGTAGAAGTCACAAAGCAAAGCTTTTTCAACACCAAATTTAAAAGTTTTGCTTGTCGTCGAGCAAATATGATCAATGGGAAAGAAGAAGGTGGGGGTAGGTAGAGTTTCCGTGGGACCTACTGGTCTTGAGAGGCTAGGGAATCCAGATTCCCTGCTTCTCTGCATTGGCATTTGAATGCCCAGGGGCTGCTCCCTGGCTGGCGTTCAATGCCAGCAATGCTGCCTATGAGGGGCGTTGAATGTCCAGTGAGTGCTTCCTCACTGGCATTCAACTTTGACACTCAATCCAGAGTATTTTATTTTTATTGTTGTGAAATCTGTCTCTTGACTGATGCACATGATCATGACTCTGACAACTGAAAGGAAAAATAAAATAAAACAAAATAAATATGGTTGAGTAAGGTTGGGTTGCCTCCCAACAAGTGCTCTTTTAACGTCACTAGCTTGACTTTACTGCACCTAACTTAATAGCAGTGTTGAGCCTCTTCGCTCTATATCTCCTTCAAGGTAATGTTTGACCCTCTGTCCATTGACAGTGAACCTTTTTTCTTTACCTTGAAGCTCTATGTGCCCATAAGGTGATACACTAGTAATTACAAATGGTCTTGTCCAACGGGATTTAAGTTTTCCAAGAAACAGTTTGAGTCTGGAGTTGAAGAGCAGGACTTTCTGTCGTGGTTCAAAGACTATGGAAGCCAACTTCCTGTCATGCCACCTTTTTCCTTTTCCTTATAATTTTTTGCATTTTCAAATGCATCTAAGTGAAATTCATCCAATTGATTAAGTTGGAGCAGCCGTTTCTCCCTTGCTACTTTAGCATCAAGGTTGAGGAATCTAGTAGCCCAATAGGCCTTATGTTCTAGTTCCACTGGCAAATGACAGGACTTCCCATATACTAACTGATATGGTGAAGTTCTAATGGGGGTTTTGAAAGCTATTCTGTATGCCCACAAAGCATCATCAAGCTTTCTAGCCCAATCCTTTCTGGAGTCACTTACTATCTTCTCCAGGATTCGTTTTAGTTCTCTATTTGAGACTTCGGCTTGCCCATTCATTTGGGGATGATACGGTGTTGCTCCTTTATGGCGAACTCCATATCGGCTTAAGATAGAATCCAGCTGTCTGTTGTAGAAATGAGTTCCTCCATCACTTATTAGTGCCCTAGGGACACTAAATTTGCTGAAGATGTTCTTCTGGAGGAACTTTGTTACTACTTTTGTGTCTCGTGCACGAAATTGTGATCATCAATGGTGCCATCAACATGGTACGCTCAATTGCAATCTCAACTCTTTATCACAACTTCGCACAACTAACGAGCAAGTGCACTGGGTCGTCCAAGTAATAAATCTTACGCGAGTAAGGGTCAATCCCACAGAGATTGTTGGTATGAAGCAAGCTATGGCCATCTTGTAAATCTCAGTCAGGCGGATTCAAATGGTTATTGAGGATTGATAATTAAAAGATGAATAAAACATAAAATAAAGATAGAGATACTTATGTAATTCATTGGTGAAAATTTCAGATAAGCGTTTGGAGATGCTTTGTCCTTTCTGTCTCTCTGCTTTCCTACTGTCTTCATCCAATCCTTCTTACTCCTTTCCATGGCAAGCTGTATGTTGGGCATCACCATTGTTAATGGCTACAATCTAGTCCTCTCAGTGAAAATGTTCAACGCGCTCTGTCACAGCACGGCTATTCATCTGTCGGTTTTCGATCATGTCGGAATAGAATCCAGTGATTCTTTTGCGTCTGTCACTAACGCCCCACAATCGCGAGTTTGAAGCTCGTCACAGTCATTCAATCCCTGAATCCTACTCAGAATACCACAGACAAGGTTTAGACCTTCCGGATTCTCAAGAATGGCCGCCAATGGATTCTAGCTTATACCACGAAGATTCTGATTAAGGAATCCAAGAGATATTCATTCAAGCCTTGTTTGCATGTAGAACGGAAGTGGTTGTCAGGCACGCGTTCATAAGTGAGAATGATGATGAGTGTCACATAATCATCACATTCATCATGTTCTTGGGTGCAAATGAATATCTTAGAACAAGAATAAGATGAATTGTATGGAAAATAGTAGTAATTGCACTGATACTCGAGGTACAGCAGAGCTCCACACCTTAATCTATGGTGTGTAGAAACTCCACCGTTGAAAATACATAAGAACAAGGTCTAGGCATGGCCGAGAGGCCAGCCCCCAAACATGATCTAAGATAGCATAAGACTAATCGAAGATGAAAATACAATAGCAAAAGGTCCTATTTATGGAGAACTAGTAGCTTAGAGTTTACAAAAATGAGTAAATGATGTAAAAATCCACTTCCGGGCCCACTTGGTGTGTGCTTGGGCTGAGAATTGAAGCTTCCATGTGTAGAGACTTTTCTTGGAGTTAAACGCCAGCTTTTGTGCCAGTTTGGGCATTTAACTCCAGCTTTTGTGCCAGTTCTGGCGTTTAAACGCCAAAATTCTTGAGCTGATTTGGAACGCCTGTTTGGGCCATCAAAAAGTATGGACTATTATATATTGCTGGAAAGCCCAAGATATCTACTTTCCAACTCAATTGAGAGCGTGCCAATTAGGCTTCTTTAGCTCCAGAAAATCCACTTTGAATGCAGGGAGGTCAGAATCCAACAGCATCTGCAGTCCTTTTTCAGCCTCTGAATCAGATTTTTGCTCAGGTCCCTCAATTTCAGCCAGAAAATACCTGAAATCGCAGAAAAACAAACGAACTCATAGTAAAGTTCAGAAAAGTGAATTTTAAATAAAAACTAATAAAAATATAATAAAGACTAACTAAAACATACTAAAAACATACTAAAAACAATGGCAAAAAGCGTATAAATTATCCGCTCATCAGTGTCATTAGTGGGTGTTGCTATTGCTTCAACCCATTCAGACACATAATCTACTACCACAAGGATGTAGGTGTTTGAGTATGAAGGCAGAAATGGTCCCATGAAATCTATGCCCCACACGTCAAACAACTCAATCTCTAATATTACTTGTTGAGGCATGTTGTGACCATGAGGAAGATTGACAGCACTCTGGCAACTATCGTAGTTATGGACGAACTCTCTAGAATCCTTAAAGAGAGTAGGCCAGTAAAAGCCACTTTGGAGTACCTTAGTGGCTGTCTGCCCACCTCCAAAGTGTCCTCCATAGTCTGAACCATGGAAATGCCATAGAATTTTATATGCCTCTTCTTCAGACACACAGCATTGGGTTATTCCATCCGAACATCTCTTAAAGAGATATAGCTCATCCCATAGGTAGTATTTTTCATCATGCATGAGTTTTCAGGCTTGCTGCCTGGAAAACTCCTTGGGAATGAACCGTATAGCCTTATAGTTTGTAATGTCTGCAAACCAAGGTACTATTCGGATGGCATAAAGTTGCTCATCTAGAAAGGATTCGGATATGCCCGTGGAGGGAGAATAAGTCCCTACTACTGGCTCAATTCGGGATAAGTGATCAGCTACCTTATTTTCTATCCTTTTTATGTCTCTAATTTCTATATCAAACTCTTGCAAGAGTAATACCCATCTTATAAGTTTGGGTTTAGAATCCTTCTTAGTGAATAGATACTTTAGAGCAGCATGGTCAGTATAAATAATGACCTTAGATCCTACTAAGTATGATCTGAACTTATCAATGGCATAAACTACTACGAGTAGCTCCTTTTCTGTAGTAGTGTAGTTTTTCTGTGCATCATTTAGTACGTAACTAGCATAATAAATGACATGCAGAAGCTTGTCATGTCTCTAACCAAGGACTGCGCCAATTGCAAGATCACTTGCATCACACATTAGCTCAAATGGCAAGTCCCAATTGGGTGCAGAGATGATAGGAGTATTGACAAGCTTGGCTTTCAGAGTTTCGAAGACATGCAAGAATTCTTGGTCAAAGATGAATGGAACATCAATGGCCAAGAGATTACACAGGAGTTTGGTGATTTTTGAAAAATCTTTTATGAACTGCCTGTAAAATCCTGCTTGTCCTAGGAAGCTTCTGATTGCCTTAACACTAGTAGGTGGAGGCAAGTGTTCGATCACTTCCACCTTGGCTTGATCCACCTCTGTCTCCTTATTTGAGATTCGATGCCCAAGAACAATGCCTTTAGTTACCATGAAGTGGCATTTCTCCTAGTTTAGAACTAGGTTTGTTTCTTGGCATCTTTTCAGGACCAGGGTCAGATGATCAAGACATGAGTCAAATGAGTCTCCTTAAATAGAGAAGTCATCCATGAAAACTTCATGGAATTTCTCTACCATATCAAAGAAGATGGATAACATGCATCTCTGAAAGGTGGCTAGCACATTGCACAGGCCAAATGGCATTCGTCTATAGGCGAACACGCCAGAGGGACATGTGAATGCTATCTTCTCTTGATCCTGTGGATCCACTGCTATTTGATTGTACCCGAAATATCCATCCAGGAAATAATAAAAAGCATGACCTGCTAGTCTTTCTAGCATTTGGTCAATGAAGGGTAAAGGAAAGTGATCTTTCTTGGTGGTGTCATTGAGTCTTCTGTAGTCAATGCACATGCGCCACCCTGTAACTGTCCTTTTTGGGATCAGCTCATTCTTTTCATTGTGAACCACTGTCGTTCCTCCCTTCTTAGGAACAATATAGACAGGGCTCACCTAAGGGCTGTCAAAAATGGGATAAATGATCCCAACCTCCCAGAGCTTAGTGACTTCCTTCTGCACTACTTCCTTCATAGATGGATTCAATTGCCTCTGTGGTTGTACTACTGGTTTAGCATTGTCCTCCAGTAGGATTTTATGCATGCATCGGGCTGGGCTACTACCCTTAAGGTCACTCATAGTCCACCCAAGGGGGGTGCTATGTGTTTTAAGCACCTGAATTAGTGCTTCTTCTTCTTGTGGCTCTAATATAGAGCTTATGATTACAGGATAGGTATTTCTCTCTCCCAGAAATGCATATTTCAGGGAGGAAGGTAATGGCTTAAGCTCAACCTTAGGAGGCTTCTCCTTTTTTTCAGAGATTTCCAGGGGTTCCTCTAAATCAGGTTGAGTATCACTGAGGATATCATCAAGCCTGTCCTTTAAGCTTTCAGCCATGTTGAACGCTTCCACTAGGGAATCAATGAAGTCAATGCTCATGCATTCCTCAGGGATCTCTGGATGCTGCAAAGCCTTGACAGCATTCAATACAAACTTTTCCTCATTGACTCTTAGGGTTACTTCTCCTTTTGCATAATCAATGAGGGTTTGTCCTGTAACTAGGAAAGGTCTTCCTAGAATATGAGATGAACTCTTGTGCCCCTCCATGTCCAATACCACAAAGTCAGTGGGAAAGGCAAAGGGTCCAACCCTGACAATCATGTCCTCTATTACTCCTGATGGTTTCTTATTAGATCCATCAGCAAGTTAAAGGCACATGCGGGTTGGTTTGACTTCCTCAATCAAACAGAGCTTCTTTAGTAAAGAAGCAGGTATTAGGTTGATGCTTTCTCCAAGGTCACATAGAGCTGTCCTTGTATAGGCATCACCTAGAGTGCATGGTATCATAAAGCTTCCAGGGTCTTTAAGTTTCTCTGGAAAGCTGTTCTGAATGACTGCACTGCATTCCTCAGTGAGGAGGACTATTTGTGTCTTTCTCCAATCCTTCTTATGACTTAGAATGTCCTTCATGAACTTTGCATAAGAAGGTATCTATTCAAGAGCTTCAGCAAAAGGGATCTTTATCTCTAATATTTTGAGATACTCTGCAAAGCAGGCAAACTATTTATCCTTTTTCTCTTAACAGAGTTTCTGAGGAAATGACATCTTAGCCTTATACTCATTAGCCTTGGTTGATGAAGGCCGAATGCCATGTGAGTTGGGAGAGGGGTTACTAGCTTGCTTAGGAAGGTTGTTATCAGTGAATGGCCGACCTCCCTTGCTTGGGCATTCAACGCCCATGCTGCTGTCCCCCTGGGCGTTTGAAAACCCGGTTTCTGCCCTTTTTCTGGCATTCAACGCCAAAAGGGATGTCTCTCTGGACGTTTAAATGCCCATAGTCATTTTGTGCAGAGACCTGGGTATCCTCAATGGGCTTTTCATTTTTATTGTACTGAGGTTGGGTGCTTAAGGTTTTCCCACTCATCAGTTGGATAGCCTGGCATTCATCTGTTATCTGCTTAGATAACTGCTGCCTTGTTTGACTCAACTGGGCTTCTACATTTCTGTTAGAAGCCTGAGTTTCTCGCAGATCCTCTTGTAGTTCCAGCATTTGCTGGGCAAGGGCTTGCAGTTACTGAGTCAATGGGCCATCCTACTCTGGAGGGTTCAACAATAAATGCCTTAACCTCTCCTTTTATAGAGGTTTCAGGAGATGAGTACAGATGCTGATTAGTGGCAGCTGTCTCAATAAGCTCTTGAGCATCTCCAATGGTCTTTCTCATCTGCGTGGAACCACCAGCAGAGTGGTCCAAGGACATTCTACCCTTGTCTGAAAGGCCATAGTAGAAGATGTCTAACTGTACCCATTCTGAAAGCATTTTAGTGGGACATTTTCTTAGCATCCTCTTATACCTCTCCCAGGCATCATAAAGAGATTCACCATCTCCTTGTTTGAAGCCTTGAATGTCCAGTCTCAGCTGGTTCATCTTTCTTGGGAGAAAGTATTAGTTTAAAAACTTGTCCATTAATTCTTTTCATGTTTTTAAACTAGCTTTTGGCTGGTTTTCCAACCATACTTTTGCTTGGTCCTTTTGCAAAAGGAAAAAGCAATAATCTGTAGACCTCTTTGTCTACTCCCTCACTATGTACTGTGTCAGCAATCCTTAGGAAATCTGCCAGGAAATCTGAAGATTCTTCATGAGGAAGCCCAGAATACTGGCGATTTTGCTGCACCAGAGTAATAAGTTGAGGGTTTAATTCAAAGCTACTAGCTCTGATTTGAGGTATGCTGATACTTCTTCCATAGAAGTCAGCATTGGGATTTGTATAAGATCCCAGAGTTCTTCTGAACTCTTCATTCCCACCTAGGTTCATGATTAAGAAAGGTAGAAGACGAAGAAAGAAGAAGATAGAAGGAGTAGAAGAAGAAATAGAAATAGAGAAGATAAACAATAATTAAAATATTTTTGTTTTTTATTTTATTTATTTATTTAAACCGAAAACAAAAAAGAAAGGAAATAAAATTTAATTACTAAATTTTGAAAATAGAAGAGATAGAAGAAGAAGAGAATTTTCAAAAATTAGAAGAGGGAAGAAGTTAGTTAGGAAGTTTTGAAACAGAAGAGAGTGAAGAGAAGTGGTTAAGGAAATATGTGAATTTAAAATAAGATAAGAGATAAGATAAGAAAAGATTTGAAATTAAAATTTGAAATTAGAAAAAAGATAAGATAAGAAATTAAAAAATTTTGAAAAAGATTTGATTTTAAAATCTAAAAAGAAAAGACAAGATAGAAAAGATAAGATAAGCTAAGAAAGTTAAGAAAAGATAAGTTTTAAAATTAAAAAGATTTGAATTTGAAATTTTAAATTTGAAATTTGAATTTGAAATTTGAAATTTTGAAATTTGAATTTTTAAATTTTTTTTAAAAGTTTTGAATTTTGAAAAGATTTAATTTTGAAAATTGAAATTTGAAATTTAAATTTTGGATTTTGAAATTTGAAATTTAAATTTTTGGAATTTTGAAAGTTGAAATTTTAAATTTGAAATAAGATAAGATAAAGTTTTGAAAAAGATATGATTTTTCATTTTGAAAAGATTTTATTTTTGAATTTTAAAATTAAGATAAGATAAAAAATTTTAAAATTAAAATCTGAATTTTTTTGTGTGAAATTTGAAAATATAGTAAAAAGATAATAAAAAATATTATTTTTCTTATTTTTGAATTTTATGATGAAAGAGAAAAACAAGTAAAAGACACAATATTTAAAAATTTTTAGATCTAATGCTCCTTGTCTTCGAAAATTTTTGGAGGGAAACACAAAGGAACGCCAAACTTAAAAATTTTATGATCAAACACAAGGAAGACTTAAGAACACTTTGAATACTAACAAGAACACAAAGAACAATTTAAAGACTCAAAGAACACAAGAACATAAAAAGAATACCAAACTTAAAATTTTTAGAAAACTAACAAGAAATTTTCAAAAATTCAAAGAAAAATAAGAAGAAGACACCAAACTTAAAAGTTGAAATAAGATTTAAACAAAGAAAATATTTTTTTGAAAAATTTTCTTTTTGAAAGAAAGTCTCAAAGAAAATGAAAAATAACCAAGAACATAAACAAAAAGACTTGAATAGAAAGATTAAGATTAATGCCAAAAGAAAAATATTTTTGAAGGATTTTTTTTAGAAAGAAAGATTTAAAGGAACAACAATTACCAAGAGCAAAAACAAAAAGACTCAAAGATTAGACAAAGAAGGGACAAATATTTCTTGTAAAAGGTTTAAGAAGGATTGGGAGTTGAAAAATAGGAACATATAAGACTCTAACCAAAAACAAGAATTAAACAAAGAAAATAAAAATATTTTTGAAAAACCTTTTTAAAATTTTCGAAAAAATAGGGAAGAAAAATAAAAATAAAAGACTCAATAAGGATACAAGATTCAAACAAAGAACAAAATTAAACAAAGAAAATAAAAAATATTTTTTTGAAAAAGTTTTTGATTTTTTCTAAAATTTAAAGAAAAAGAAAATCAAAATCAAGGACTTAACAAAAATAAAAATTACCTGATCTATGGCACAAGACAATCCTTCAGTTTGTCCAAACTCAATAATCCCCGGCAACGGTGCCAAAAACTTAGTGCGTGTATACGCAAAACCCACACTATTTCGTACAGCAGCAGTACCAGCAAGTGCATCGGGTCGTCCAAGTAATATCTGAGTGAGTCTGGGTCGATCCCACGAGAATTGTGGTTTGAAGCAAGCTATGGTTATCCTGCAGGTCTTAGTCAGGCAGATCAGAAGGTTGTTTGATTTATGTTTAGATGTAGTTCGATTGTGAAAAGTAAAAAAAAAAAGGTATAAAATACTTTGTGAATTGGAATCAGCAATATGGATATGTTGAAAGATTGGAGTTGCTTTGTCTTTCTGAATTAACTCTAGTACTACTGTCTTTTCTGCTTATGAATGATCTTCTTCTATGGTAGGTTGTATGTGACCAATGCCATGGGTCGTGGTCATTGATCTCCTCTGCTACAGATTGAATGCCATTGGCGGTGGTCATCCAATCTGACGAAGGGTGAAGCGCTAGCAAGTCATTCTCCTGGCGATCTTACTTAAAACTCCACAGACAATGTTGAATCTTCCGAATTAGATAACGCTGCTTCTTTGGATTCTAGCCTATACCTGGAGACCCTAATCTCCCCGGAAATCGACTGAACTGGTGTCTCGAGAAGTCCCCAACGAAGTCGTGGATTAACCGTCTAAGAGATGTATAAACATAGCTATTGGCTCATGGCTTTCTAGTCACGTATTCACACGAACCCAAGTAGACGTAGGTGTTTGTCAGGCACATTCGACTTAATGTGATGAACCGAGCTAATTTGTCAGATCATCTTATTCACCATGATGATGATCAGATATACATCTTAGAAATATATCAACCCCGGATCAGAGAAGAAACATTAATACTTTTATTAATTCATAGAACTCAGCAAGGCTCCCCCCTCAATCTAGGAGGTTTAGAAACTCACACTGAAGTAAAATACAAGGTGAAAAACGAAAAATAGGGCTGAATAGTGTCTAGATCTATGTAAAATACACTTTAAAGACTAAACAGATGACTAGTAAGGGTAAAAGAGTCTATTTAGTGCTAAAATCCACTTTTGGGTCCCACTTGGTGAGTGTTTGGGCTGAGATTTGATGAGATGCACGTGCTGTGAGGCTCCTTAAACATGGAACGCCAGCTAAGGGGTCCTCTCTGGGCGTTTGGACATGGGTCACTGCTCCTTGGGCGCTGGACGCCAGGAAATGGGCAGGTAGTTGGCATTGGATGCCAGTTTTGGGCCTTCTAATTCGAAGCAAAGTATGGACTGTTATACATTGCTGAAAATCTCTGAAAGTCAGCTTTTCACAGCCATCAAGAGCACTCCATTTGGACTTCTGTAGCTCTAACAAAGCTCTTCTGAATGCAAAGAAGTTAGATCTGGACAGCATCTGCGGTGCTTTCTCTGTCTCCGAGTCAGACTTCTGCTCCAGTTCCTCAATTTCAGCCAGAAATTACTTGAAATTGTAAAAAACACAAACTCATAGTAGAATCCAAAAATGTGAATTTAACACTAAAACCTATAAAACCTTAATAAAAACTAAACAAAAACTAGTAAAAACTATATGAAAGTGATGCCAAAAAGCGTATAAAATATCCGCTCATCAATATCCTTACCTTGACCCTAGCCCCATTACAACCCTCAAAAAGTCCTCATGATATTTGTATGCATGCATTGAATAATTGTTGATTATTAAATGAAAAATACATCTTAGAAATCATGATTAGAAGAGCATTGGGAGAATCAACCCTATACACTTGAGCGATTAGAGCGGATACACATCAGTGAGGGTTCGATTGCTCAATTACATGTCTTCACCTATGATCATCTCTTATCTTGCAAGTTTGTAAATTCTTTTCAATAACTCAATTCAATTGTGGATCTGATTTGATTGTGATTGCTTTAGCTCATAAGTTCATACATGCTTTCTTGGGAATTGATTTATTTTGACCAGCTAGTTGCATGCATTTAGATAGATTGTATTTAGTTAGTTTGCATTGAATAAATGATGATACCCCTTTCTTGTATCTTTCTTGGTTTAGCATGAGGACATGATTGGTTTAAGTGTGGGGAGGTTGATAACCCCAAATTTAGGGTTTATCTTGTGTTGAATTTGGTTAATTTTATCAACTTATCCCATATTTATTTAATGAAATAGCATGGTTTTCGTGAATTTCTCCTAAATTGCACTAAAGAGTAAAAACATGCTTATTAGATCTTTAAATTGCTATATTCAATTCATTTTGATTCCACTCAATGCCTTGATGTATTTGTTTAGTGATTTTAGGCTTAGGAGGCAAGGATTGGATCAAAGAAGTGAAGAAAAAGCATGCAAAATGGAGAATTCATGAAAAATAAGGATATGGTGAATGCAAAGTCCCACGCGTAGGCGTGAGGAAGGAATTTGCCAGGCCATGCCTATGAGTGACATCCCGCGTACGCGTGACACTTGTCACGTGACCTCATTAAAGGAACACGCTGGGGGCAATTTCTGAGCTCATGAAGGCCCAAATCCAACTCAATTATGAAGTATTTGAGGCTGCTTTCAAGATGGAACAAGGGGGGAGCAATTAGGTTTAGTTTTAGAAACATGCTTTAGGTTATATTCCAGAGAGAGAAGGGAGAAAATTAAGGTAGATTTAGGTTAATCTCTCTTAGATACAAGATTTAATTCTTGTTTTCATCTAGTTTCTTTTACCTTTCCTTGTTCTTTAGCCTTAATTTCCGTAGTTTATCTTGTTAATTTCTCATTTGTGCCACTTTTTATGTTCATGAATTCTTGTTACCTTTCATTTCCTTTAATGCAATTGATGACTTTTTATATTTCGTATTGTTTAATTGAGTTATTATTGTTATTTTTTTGCATTTGATAGTAGTAGATTTTATTACTTTTGTAATTTAATATGCTTTTCTTTTTATGCACACCAAGTTTTTGATAAAATACTTGGCTTAGTTTTAGAGTAGATTTTGAGCATTCTTGGCCTGGAAAGAGAAGTTTGGGAATCTTGAGTCATTAATACCCAATTTGGATTAGTGATATAGCGTTGTTAGTTAATCTTATTTCCATTGACATTACTTATGGATTGGGGTTAACTAGGCATATTTGACTTTGTTCTGATGCGAAGATAACGTAATAGGCGTAACTCTTGGTAATTGTTGTGTCATAATTAATGACTAGGATAGAAAACCTTGATTTTTAATCCTTGCCATGAATGCTTCTTTAGTAGTTGTC
Organism: Arachis hypogaea; assembly: GCF_003086295.3. Taxonomy (NCBI): domain Eukaryota; kingdom Viridiplantae; phylum Streptophyta; class Magnoliopsida; order Fabales; family Fabaceae; genus Arachis; species Arachis hypogaea. Next base: position 70,844,413 of record NC_092045.1, on the reverse strand, counting down.
ATCTTTAGTTGTTTGATTTATTTTCTTGTCATTTAGATCATTGCTTTTTTTTTATCAACGCACCCCGTGAAACTCATAACCAATAATTAAGTACTCGATTGCAATTCCTAGGGAAAACGACCCGGGAGTAATACTCTTGGTTATTTTTATTGGGTTGAACTTGTGACAACCAAATTAAACTTTGATGGAGAATCCTTTGTTGGTTTGGACTATGCTTGCAACGAAGTGATTCAATTATTTTGAGAAATTATAGACCGGCATAAATTCTATCATCAACAATCTTGTGGTAACTCCTTGAGATGGATCTCTAATAATAAACTTATGTGGATAGTTTTTCAAGAACTTCCATTCTCTAGGTTTTGGTGAAGTAATTTCAAATTGGGTATGATTGGGTTCTGCACTATTGAGATATCCAGAATTCTCTGCCTCAGTAACAAACAATACAAAATTGTCTTCTGCAATTTAGTCTGCAGAATTTGGAGTAGCATTTTCCACAGGCATTGGAAAGTACGAATTCAGGGCTTTCCAACAATATATAATAGTATGGGGTGGACATTAAGTTTGAGCTTTAGAACCTAGCATTATTAACTCCTTTAACGCTAACATTAGTGGCCACGTTAGTGCCACTAACGCCAGCGACAATGCCAGCGACCTTGTTCCCTTCAAAGGAGAATAACATGAGTTATAGAGGTCCAATTGAAGTGCTTTTAGTTCTGTTAGAAAACTGACATTTAGAGCTTTCCAACGATGTATAATAGTCTATAGTGGACATAGAATTAGAGCACAAACAATAAGAATCTTTAAGCCCCAAAAACACCAACTTGGAGCAAGTCATGACGTTAGTGGCACTAACGTCAGCACTAACGCTACACTTGTAGCGTTAGTGTGGCTAACGCCAACACCAACTCCAAGTCACCCTGGACCTCAATTTCATTCACTTCTCTCTCAAGTCCACTTCAAAACTCAAGCAAGCAAGCCAACAATTGTCAACTAATCAAGGCCACAAGAAGCATCTAGAATGGAATTTTCATTTGATTGTAATTTGTTTTCAATTTCATTTCAATTTGTAATTTAGGCTAGCTTATAAATAGGTATTAGTTTCACACTGCTGGGTAGTTTTTTACAGGGAGAGTCTTCGGACTCCTCTCTTCTCACTCATACTTCTCTTCTCTTCCGTTTTCTTTCATACACACTTTGTAAATATTTTAGTCATAAATTACTAACTCTTTCCATTGGGAAAGAGAGCTCTATTGTTATTTGATGGATTAGATTTTTTTTCTTCTTATTATTTTCTTCATCTCTCTTTGATTTACTAGAAAGATTTCGTTCTTCATTCAAGCTTTCAATTGTCTTGGAAGAGAAATTGAATGTACTTTGGTTTTTGTGATTGCCTTGGAAGAGGAATCATAGAACCATGCTTGAAATCTTTCTCACATTGGATTAGGTTGGAGGTTGGATGGATATAGTGACATGTAATCCTACCAATACTTTGATTTATGAAGGTGTTTGGTATAATCAGTGACCAAGCTTCATCTCTTCCCATGAGGAATTAGATCAAGGAATTGGGCAATTGTTCAAGCTTAGAGAGATTGAATTGCCAAGGAATCGGGATTCAATCACCTATGCTTGCCAAGAGATCAATGAGTTGCATGGATTGAGGAAGAGATGAGAGCAATTGATCCGGAGAATTCAATATCTCTCTATCCCAATGTTCATTTTGTTTTTAGTTTTTACATTTACTTTATAGTCATTTAATTTCCTGCACTTTACATTTCCAACACTTTACTCTCTTGTAATTTACATTTATGTCATTTACTTTCTTGCACTTTATTGCTTTCCTTTACTTTTGTGGCATTTAATTTTCATGTTTCTCATCACTCCCTAATGATTTGTCTAACTAGAATAATCAATTAACTATTGCTTGCTTAATCCGTTAATCCCTGTGGGATTCGACCTCACTCTATTGTGAGTTTTTACTTGACGACAATTCGGTATACTTGCCGAAGGAAATTTGTAGTAATACAGATTTTTCCACATCAAGTTTATGGTGCTGTTGTCGGGGATTAATTGTGGTTATCAAACTACCAATGGTTGATTACCTAGATTAGACATTTTTTCTCTTGTTTTTGTTCGTTTGATTTCTTTTGTTTCCTTATTTTCTTTTGCTAACTAACTGTTTGTGATATTGCCTCACTGGGAATTTCCTCAATTGTGACAAGGAAAATTCCAATCTCTTTTATCTTGGTGATTGTGTTAGCTACTGATGAGTGGATATTTTATACACTTTTTAGGGGTGTTTTCATATAGTTTTTAGTAGGATTTAGCTACTTTTTAGTACATTTTATTTAGTTTTTATGCAAAAATCACATTTCTGGACTTTACTATGAGTTTATGTGTTTTTCTGTGATTTCAGGTATTTTCTGGCTGAAATTGAAGGACCTGAGCAAAAATATGATTTAGAGGCTGAAAAAGGACTGCAGATGCTGTTGGATTCTGACCTCCCTGCACTCAAAATGATATTGTTGGAGCTACAGAAATCCAAATGATGTGCTTTTAATTGCGTTGGAAATCAGACATCCAGGGCTTTCCAGCAATATATGATAGTCCATACTTTGTCTAAGTTTAGACGACACAAACTGGCGTTCAACGCCAGCTTTCTGCCCTATTCTAGCGTTAAACGCCAGAAACAAGTTACAAACCAGAGTTTAACGCCAAAAACAGGTTACAAACTGGCATTTAACTCCAAGAATAGCCTATGCATGTGAAAGCTTCAATGCTCAGCCCCAGCACACACCAAGTGGGCCCCAGAAGTAGATTTCTGCACTATCTATCTTAGTTTACTCATTTTCTGTAAACCTAGGTTACTAGTTGAGTATATAAACTACTTTTAGAGATTTATTTTGTACCTCATGACATTTTACATCTGAATTTGTATCTTCGACGGCATGAGTCTCTAAACCCCATGTTTGGGGGTGAGGAGCTCTGCTGTGTCCCGATGAATTAATGCAATTATTTCTATTTTATATTCAATCACGCTTGGTTCTATTCTAAGATATTCATTCGCACTTCAACATGATGAATGTGATGATTTATGACACTCGTTACCATTCTCAACCTATGAACATGTGCTTGACAACCACTTCCGTTCTACCTTAGATTAAATGTATGTCTCTTGGGTTCCTGGCTCACAAGTTTGACTGCCTCTCCTGACAACAGAACATTCAAATCTGTGAGATCAGAGTCTTCGTGGTATAAGCTAGAATCAATTGACAACATTTTTGAGATCCAGGAAGTCTAAACCTTGTATGTGGTATTCCGAGTAGGATCCGGGAAGGGATGACTGTGACGAGCTTCAAACTCAAGAATACTGGGCGTGGTGACAGACGCAAAAGGATCAATGGATCCTAGTCCAACATTAGTGAGAACCAACAGATGATTAGCCGTGTACATGGACCCTTTTCACTTAGAGGACAGCTGGTAGCCATTGACAACGGTGTTCCACCAACATACAGCTTGCCATGAAAGGAGACCTACGTGCGTGAAGAAGAAAACAGTAGGAAAGCAGAAATTCAAAGGACGGAGCATCTCCAGAACTCCAACCCATTCTCCATTACTGCGTAACATGTATTCATTTCATGCTCTTTCACTTTTAACAATTAAAACTAAGAACCACTATTGATATCCTGACTAAGAATAATAAGATAACCATAGCTTGCTTCAAGACGGCAATCACCGTGGGATCGACCCTTACTCACGTAAGGTATTACTTGGACAACCCAGTACACTTGCTGGTTAGTTATGCGGAATTACATAGTGTGAATGTAATTTTCGTGCACCAAGTTTTTGGCGTCGTTGTCGGGGATTGTTTGAGTTTGAACAACTGACGGTTTATTTTGTTACTTAGATTAGGAAAATTTTGTCTTTTTGGTTTAGAGTCTTTTACTTTCTTTTCAAAAAAATTTTTTTCTTCAAAAATATTATTTTTCTTTATAAATTGTTAGTTTATCTTTGAGTCTAGTTGCATGTTTTAAGTTTGGTGTCCTTTGTGTTTTTGTCATCTAAAAAATAGTTTTTATCTGTTCAATCCTTGCATTTGTTGAATGTGTCTATTTTCTTGGGAATAGTTGCCCCTTTTAGTCTTCCTTTCTAAAATCTTTTTAAAAAAATAATTTTTCTTTGATTAAATCTTGTGCCAAATCTTAAGTTTGGTGTTCTCTTGTTAATTTTTCTCTAGTTTTCGAAAATTTTATTCTAGTTTTCTAAAAATTTTAAGTTTGGTGTTCTTTCTTTTGTTCTTGTTATTCTTGTGAGTCTTCAAAGTGTTCTTGAGTCTTCTTTGTGTTTTGATCTTAAAATTTTTTAAGTTTGGTGTGCCTTGGTGTCTTCCTTCCAAAATTTTCGAAAACAAGGAGCATTGGATCTAAAAATTTTAAGTCTTGTATCTTTTGTGTGCTTTTCTCTTTCATAATTAAATTCAAAAATAAAAAAATATATTTTCCTTTAATTTCTCATAATTTTCGAATCCCTTGGGTTGACTTGGTCAAAATTTTTCAAATCATATCCTTTTTAGATTTTTAAAATCATATCTTTTTCAAAAGCATCCTAACCACTTTCTCTCTCCTCACTTTTTTGAAAATCCTCGTAAAATATTTTTAAATCTTTTTTATTTATTTTAGTTATTTTATTTTATTTTATTTTTTTCGAAAAAATTTTTAATAAATAAATATAATAAAATAAATAAAATAAATACACATCATCTCCCTTTCTCTATCATGGACCTAAGTGGAAATGAATAGTCCAGAAGGACTCTAGGGTCATATGCTAACCCCACTACTGCTTCATATGGGAGTAGTATCTGTATACCCTCCATCGGAGTCAATAGTTTTGAGTTGAATCCTCAACTCATTATCATGGTGCAGCAAAATTGTCAGTATTCCGGTCTTCCACAGGAAGAACCTACTGAGTTTCTGGCACAGTTCTTACAAATTGGTGACACAATACATGATAAGGAAGTAGATCAGGATGTCTACAGATTATTACTGTTTCCATTTGCTGTAAAAGACCAAGCTAAGAGGTGGTTAAATAACCAACCTAAAGCTAGCATAAGAACATGGAAACAGTTGTCAGACAAATTCCTGAATCAATATCTCCCTCCTAAGAGGATGACACAGCTAAGGCTGGACATCCAAGGCTTTAAACAAGAGGATAATAAATCCCTTTACAACGCCTGGGAGATGTACAGAGAGATGCTAAGGAAATGCCCCTCTAAAATGTTTTCAGAATGGGTGCAGTTAGACATCTTCTACTACGGGCTTACAGCAAAAGCTCAGATATCTCTAGACCACTTAGCTGGTGGATCTATACACATGAGAAAAACAATCGAAGAGGCTCAAGAGCTCATTGATACAGTTGCTAGAAATCAGCATCTGTACTTAAGTAGTGAGTCCTCCATAAAAGAAGAGGCTAAGGCAGTGTTCACTGAACTTAGTCCTTTAGAACAAGTTGCTGAAATCAATCAGCATTTATGTTATCTGACAGAACAGTTGGCAGAATTTAAAGAGATGTTACAAGACACTAAGGATGCTTATAGGAACATGGAAGCAAAACTTGACCAAACAAGACAGCAGTTATCAAAACAGATAACAGAAGAGTGCCAAGCAGTTCAATTAAGGAGTAGAAAAACATTGAATACCTCAGCTCAAAGCAGCAGAAAGCCAAGAAAAGAACAAATAATAGAGGATGAACAGAATGCTACCCAAAATCCCTCTAAGGATAGTAAGAGCCCAGAGAGGAATGATTATGACGTTCAAACACCAGAAAAGGGTGAAAAACTGGCGTTAAACGCCCAGTGGACGCCCAGTTCTGGCGTTCAAACGCCAGAAAAGGGAGAAAAATTGGCGTTAAACGCCCAACCCATGTTCAGTTCTGGCGTTCAAATGCCAGAAAAGGGAGGGAATCTGGTGTTAAATGCCAATCCAGCCCCCAATCCTGGTGTTCAAACGCCTATGAGGGGTCAGACACTTGTAAGTGCTGATAATAACTCCCTCAAGAAGGCTTCTCAACCTACCTCTGTAGGAAATAAACCTGCAGCAACCAAGGTTGAAGAATACAAAGCCAAAATACCTTATCCTTAGAAACTCCGCCAAGCAGAACAGGATAAATAATTTTCCCGCTTTGCAAACTATCTCAGGACTCTTGAAATCAAGATTCCGTTTGTAGAGGCACTTGAGTAAATACCCTCTTATGGTAAGTTCATGAAAGAGATCTTAAGTCATAAGAAGGATTGGAGAGAAGCTGAAAAAGTTTTTCTCACTGAAGAATGCAGTGCAATCATTTTAAAGAGCTTACCAGAGAAGCTTAATGACCTTGGAAGCTTTATGAAGTAAAATGTAACCATGAATTCAAAGCTATAACAACACATTAAACACATTACATATATTTGTTCTGCAATTTATATACAATATATATTGATACAAAGAAAATGAACTTACTTAAAATGAAGTTGGAAAGAAGAATAATATATTTGAAGACAATTAGAATGCAGTAACAAGAAACAGTGCTGAGAAATGAAAACCTTTTTAAAAAATAATAACAATTTAAAAGGAAAATCAAGTTTGGAACCATGCACATTAGAGGGTACATGTACCAAGACAGCTCTATGTGATCTTGGCGCAAGTATCAACGAAATCCCTGCATCCACTATCAAAAATCTTGGCTTGACTGAAGAGGTCAAACCAACCATGATATGTCTTCAACTTGCTGATGGCTCCATTAAATACCCATCAGGTGTGATTGAAGACATGATTGTCACAGTTGGGCCATTCGCCTTTCCCACTGACTTTGTAGTGCTGAAAATGGAGGACCACAAGAGTGCAACTCTCATTCTAGGAAGACCTTTCCTAGCAATTGGACAAACCCTCATTGACGTCCAAAAAATGGAAGTAACTCTGAGAGTCAATGAGGATGAGTTTAGGCTGAATGCTATTAAAGCAATGAAGCACCCAGACACATCAAAAGATTGCATGCGTGTTGATATTATTGACTCCCTGGTACAGGAGATCAGTATGGCTGAGAGTCTCGAATCAAAGCTAGAGAATATCATTAAAGATGTTCAGCCTGATCTGGAAGAACCAGAGGAAATAAAAGAACCTCTGAAAATTCCTCAGGAAGAGGAGAAACCTCCTAAATCCGAGCTCAAACCACTACCACCATCCCTAAAATATGTATTTTTGGGAGAAGGTGAAACTTTTCCTGTAATCATAAGCTCTGCCTTAGAGCCACAGGAAGAGAAAGCACTAATTCAGGTGCTAAGGACACACAAGACAGCTCTTGGGTGGTCCATTAGTGATCTCAAGGGCATTAGCCTAGCCAGATACATGCACAAGATCCTACTGGAGGATAACGCCAAACCAGTGGTTCAACCACAAAGGCGACTGAATCCAGCCATGAAGGAGGTGGTGCAGAAAGAGGTCACTAAATTACTAGAGGCTGTGATTATTTATCCTATTTCTGATAGCCCTTGGGTGAGCCCTGTCCAAGTTGTACCCAAAAAGGGAAGCATGACAGTGGTTCATAATGAAAAAAATGAACTGGTTCCTACAAGAATAGTTACAGGGTGGCGTATTTGTATTGACTACAAAAGACTCAATACAGCCACCAGAAAGGATCATTTTCCTTTACCATTCATAAACCAAATGCTAGAAAGGCTAGCAGGTCATGACTATTATTGCTTTCTAGATGGCTACTCAGGCTACAACCAGATTACAGTAGATCCCCAGGATCAAGAAAAAACAGCATTCACATGTCCATCTGGAGTATTTGCCTACAAAAGGATGTCATTTGGTCTATGTAATTCACCAGCAACCTTTCAGAGATGCATGCTCTCTATTTTCTCTGATATGGTGGAAAATTTTCTGGAAGTCTTCATGGATGACTTCTCAGTATTTGGAGATTCATTCAGCTCCTGTCTTGACCATCTAGCACTTATTCTGAAAAGGTGCCAAGAGACCAACCTGGTTTTAAACTGGGAGAAATGTCACTTTATGGTGACTGAAAGAATTGTCCTTGGACACAAAATTTCGAACAAGGGGATAGAGGTGGATCAAGCCAAGGTAGAGTGATGAGCGGATAATTTGTACGCTTTTTGGCATTATTTTTAGTATGTTTTTAGTATGATCTAGTTAGTTTTTAGTATATTTTTATTAGTTTTTAGTTAAAATTCACTTTTCTGGACTTTACTATGAGTTTGTGTGTTTTTCTGTGATTTCAGGTATTTTCTGGCTGAAATTGAGAGACCTGAGCAAAAAACTGATTCAGAGACTGAAAAGGACTGCAGATGCTGTTGGATTCTGACCTCCCTGCACTCGAAGTGGATTTTCTGGAGCTACAGAAGCCCAATTGGCGCGCTCTCAACGGCGTTGGAAAGTAGACATCACTGAAGAGCAAGTTGCTAAATACCTTGGAGCAATCATGAAGCTGAATGACAAGTTATTTGGAAATGAGACTTGGGAGGATAAACCTCCTTTGCTCACCAAAGAACTGGATGACTTGTCTAGGCAGAAACTGCCTCAAAAGAGACAGGATCCTGGGAAGTTTTCAATACCTTGTACCATAGGCACCATGACCTTCAAGAAGGCCTTGTGTGACTTAGGGTCAAGTGTAAACCTCATGCCTCTCTCTGTAATGGAGAAGTTAGGGATCTCTGAGGTGCAAGCTGCAAAAATCTCACTAGAGATGGCAGACAATTCAAGAAAACAAGCCCATGGACTTGTAGAGGATGTTCTGGTTAAAGTTGAAGACCATTACATCCCTACTGATTTCATAGTCCTAGAGACTGGAAGTGCATGGATGAATCCATCATCCTTGGCAGACCCTTCCTAGCCACAGCAAGGGCTGTGATTGATGTTGATAGAGGAGAGTTGATCATTCAAGTGAGTGAAGAATCCTTGATGTTTGAGGCTCAAGGATATCCCTCTGTCATCATGGAGAGGAAGCATGAAGAGCTTCTCTCAAAACAGAGCCAAACAGAGCCCCCACAGTCAAACTCTAAGTTTGGTGTTGGGAGGCCACAACCAAACTCTAAGTTTGGTGTTGAACCCCCACATTCAAACTCTAAGTTTGGTGTTGGGAGGTCCCAACATAGCTCTGAGCATTTCTGAGGCTCCATGAGAGTCCTCTGTCAAGCTAATGACATTAAAGAAGCGCTTGTTGGGAGGCAACCCAATGTTTTATAATTAACTATTTTCCTTTGTCATTTTATTTTTTTTTTTGTAGGTTGATGATCATGAGAAGTCACAAAATCAATGAAAAAAGCAAAAAACAGAATGAAAAACAGGAAGAAAAACAGCACACCCTGGAGGACGCACCTACTGGCGTTTAAACGCCAGTGAGGTTAGCAGATGGGCGTTTAACGCCCAGTCTGGCACCATTCTGGGCGTTTAACGCCAGAAAGGGACACCAGACTGGCGTTAAACGCCAGAAAAGGGCAAGAAGCTGGCGTTAAACGCCAGAAATGGGCACCAGCCCGGCGTTTAACGCCAGAATTGGCACAAAACGAGATTTTGCTTGCCATTTGGTGCAGGGATGACTTTTCCTTGACACCTCAGGATCTGTGGACCCCACAGGATCCCCACCTACCCCACCACTCTCTCTCTTCTTCTTCACCCATTCACCAATCACCTCAACACCTCTTCCCCAAAAACCCTTCACCTATCAAATCCCATCTTTCTCTTCACCACTCACATCCATCCTTCATAAAACCCCACCTACCTCACCATTCAAATTCAAACCACTTTCCCACCCAAACCCACTCTCAAATGACCGAACCCTACCCTTCCCCCTCTCCTATATAAACCCTCCTTCACTCCTCCCTTTCCATACAACCTAAACACCATTTCTCTCCCCTTTGGCCGAACATAAAGCCATTCCCTTTCTCCTCATTTCTTCTTCCTCTCCTCTCTTCTTCCTTCTTTTGCTCGAGGACGAGCAAACATTTTAAGTTTGGTGTGGTAAAAGCATTGCTTTTTGTTTTTCCATAACCATTTATGGCATCCAAGGCCGGAGAAACCTCTAGAAAGAGGAAAGGGAAGGCAAAAGCTTCCACCTCTGAGTCATGGGAGATGGAGAGATTCATCTCAAGGGTGCATCAAGACCACTTCTATGAAGTTGTGGCCTTGAAGAAGGTGATCCCCGAGGTCCCTTTTTCACTCAAAAAGAGTGAATATCCGAGATCCAACATGAGATCCGAAGAAGAGGTTGGGAAGTTCTTACCAACCCCATTCAACAAGTCGGAATCTTGATGGTTCAAGAGTTCTATGCCAATGCATGGATCACCAAGAACCATGATCAAAGTGTGAACCCGGATCCAAAGAATTATCTTACTATGGTTCGGGGGAAATACTTGGATTTCAGTCCGGAAAGTGTAAGGTTGGCATTCAACTTGCCCATGATGCAAGGAGATGAACACCCTTACACTAGAAGGGTCAACTTTGATCAAAGGTTGGACCAAGTCCTCACAGTCATATGTGAAGAGGGCGCCCAATGGAAGAGAGATTCAAGAGGGAAGCCGGTTCAATTGAGAAGGCATGACCTCAAACCCGTGGCTAGAGGATGGTTGGAGTTTATCCAACGCTCAATCATTCCCACTAGCAACCGGTCCGAAGTTACCATAGACCGGGCTATCATGATTCATAACATCATGATTGGAGAAGGAATAGAATTTCATGAGGTTATAGCTCCAGAACTTTATAAGGTGGCGGACAAGTCCTCTACCTTGGCAAGGTTAGCCTTCCCTCATCTCATTTGTCACCTCTGTTATTCAGTTGGAGTTGACATAGAGGGAGACATCCCTATTGATGAGGACAAGCCCATCACTAAGAAGAGGATGGAGCACACAAGAGACCCCACTCATCATGAGATCCCTGAGATACCTCAAGGGATGCACTTTCCTCCACAAAACTATTGGGAGCAACTAAACACCTCCCTAGGAGAATTGAGTTCCAACATGGGACAACTAAGGGTGGAGCATCAAGAACACTCCATCATCCTCCATGAAATTAGAGAAGATCAAAGAATAATGAGAGAGGAGCAACAAAGACAAGGAAGAGACATTGAGGAGCTCAAGCACTCCATAGGATCTTCAAGAGGAAGAAAGAGCCGCCATCACTAAGGTGGACCCGTTCTTTGATTTCCTTGTTCTTTATTCTTCTGTTTTTCGAATTTTATGCTTATGTTTATCTATGTTTGTGTCTTGTGATCATTAGTGTCTTAGCGTCTATGCCTTAAAGTTATGAATGTCCTATGAATCCACCACCTCTCTTAAATAAAAACGTGCTTAATTGAAAAAGAAAAAGAATTGCATGAATTTTGAATTTTATAACAGTTAATTATTTTGATGTGGTGGCAATATTTTTGTTTTCTAAATGTATGCTTAAACAGTGCATATGTATCTTGAATTTGTGGTTCATGAATGTTGGCTCTTGAAAGAATGATGAAAAAGGAGACATGTTACTGAGGATCTGAAAAATCATAAAAGTGATTCTTGAAGCAAGAAAAAGCAATGAAAAAAAAATTGAAAAAAAAAGAAAGAAAAGAAAGAAATAAAGTTGTGATCCAAGGCAATAAGAGTGTGCTTAAGAACCCTGGACACCTCTAGTTGGGGACTCTAGCAAAGCTGAGTCACAATCTGAAAAGGTTCACCCAATTATGTGTCTGTGGCATGTATGTATCCGGTGGTAATACTGGAAGACAGAGTGCTTTGGGCCACAGCCAAGACTCAATAAGTAGCTATGTTCAAGAATCATCATACTCTACTAGGAGAATCAATAACACTATCTGGATTCTAAGTTCCTAAAGAAGCCAATCATTCTGAATTTCAAAGGATAGAGTGAGATGCCAAAACTGTTCAGAGGCAAAAAGCTAAAAGCCCCGCTCATCTAATTGATACTGATCTTCATAGATGTTTTTGGAATTCATTGCATATTCTCTTCTTTTTACCTTGTTTGATTTCCAGTTGCTTGAGGACAAGCAACAATTTAAGTTTGGTGTTGTGATGAGCGGATAATTTGTACGCTTTTTGGCATTGTTTTTAGTATGTTTTTAGTATGATCTAGTTAGCTTTTAGTATATTTTTATTAGTTTTTAGTTAAAATTCACTTTTCTGGACTTTACTATGAGTTTGTGTGTTTTTCTGTGATTTCAGGTATTTTCTGGCTGAAATTGAGGGACCTGAGCAAAAAACTGATTCAGAGACTGAAAAGGACTGCAGATGCTGTTGGATTCTGACCTCCCTGCACTCGAAGTGGATTTTCTGGAGCTACAGAAGCCCAATTGGCGCGCTCTCAACGGCGTTGGAAAGTAGACATCCTGGGCTTTCCAGCAATATATGATAGTCCATACTTTGCCCAAGATTTGATGGCCCAAACCGGCGTTCAAAGTCACCCTCAGAAATCCCAGCGTTAAACGCCGGAACTGGCACCAAAATGGGAGTTAAACGCCCAAACTGGCATAAAAGCTGGCGTTTAACTCCAAGAGAAGTCTCTGCACGAAAATGCTTCATTGCTCAGCCCAAGCACACCAGGTGGGCCCGGAAGTGGATTTTTATGTCATTTACTCATTTCTGTAAACCTTAGGCTACTAGTTTTCTATAAGTAGGACCTTTTACTATTGTATTAGAATCTTTTGATCACTTTAGATCTCTAGATCATCTTTGGACGTCTAGTTCATAGATCATTGGGAGGCTGGCCTCACGGCCATGCCTAGACCTTGTTCTTATGTATTTTCAACGGTGGAGTTTCTACACACCATAGATTAAGGTGTGGAGCTCTGCTGTACCTCGAGTATTAATGCAATTACTATTGTTCTTCCATTCAATTCCGCTTGTTCTTGTTCTAAGATATCACTTGTTCTTCAACTTGATGAATGTGATGATCCGTGACACTCATCATCATTCTCACTTATGAACGTGTGACTGACAACCACCTCCGTTCTACCTTCGATTGGGTGAATATATCTTGGATTCCTGATTGCACGATGCATGGTTGATCGCCTGACAACCAAGTGCTCGCCTGACAACCGAGCCAACCATTCCGTGAGATCAGAGTCTTCGTGGTATAGGCTAGAACTGATGGCGGCATTCAAGAGAATCCGGAAGGTCTAACCTTGTCTGTGGTATTCTGAGTAGGATTCAATGATTGAATGACTGTGACGTGCTTCAAACTCCTAGCAGGCGGGGCGTTAGTGACAGACGCAAAAGAATCACTGGATTCTATTCCGGCCTGAACGAGAACCGACAGATGATTAGCCATGCTGTGACAGAGCATAGGAACATTTTCACTGAGAGGATGGGAGGTAGCCACTGACAACGGTGAAACCCTTGCATAAGCTTGCCATGGAAAAGAGTAAGAAGGATTGGATGAAGACAGTAGGAAAGCAGAGAGACGGAAGGGAAGGCATCTTCATGCGCTTATCTGAAGTTCCTACCAATGAATTACATAAGTATCTCTATCTTTATCTTTATGTTTTTATGCGTTCATCACCATATCCATTTGAGTTTGCCTGACTAAGATTTACAAGATGACCATAGCTTGCTTCATACTAACAATCTCCGTGGGATCGACCCTTACTCGCGTAAGGTTTATTACTTGGACGACCCAGTGCACTTGCTGGTTAGTTGTGCGAAGTTGTGTTAATGCCATGGTATTGAACACCAAGTTTTTGGGGTTCATGACCGGGGATTATGAGAGTTGTGAAAAGTATTGTTCACAATTTCGCGCACCATAGAGGTAATTGAAAAATTACCACCACTTACCAATATTAAGGCAATCAGAAGCTTTTTTGGGATATGCAGGATTCTATAGGAGCTTTATAAAGGATTTTAAAAAAATTGCAAAACCCCTAAGCAACCTGTTAGCTGCTGACACGCCATTTATCTTTGACACAGAGTGTCTGCAAGCTTTTGAGACTTTGAAAGCTAAGTTGGTCACAGCACCTATCATATCTGCACCAGACTGGACATTACCATTTGAATTAATGTGTGATGCTAGTGACCATGCTATTGGTGCAGTATTAGGATAGAGTCATAATAAGCTTTTGCACGTCATTTACTATGCTAGCCATGTTCTAAATGATGCACAGAAGAATTACACAACCACAGAAAAAGAGCTACTTGCAGTGGTTTATGCCATTGACAAGTTTAGATCCTATCTAGTAGGATCAAAAGTGATTGTGTATACTGACCATGCTGCTCTTAAATATCTACTCACAAAGCAAGATTCAAAACCCAGGCTCATAAGATGGGTGTTGCTTCTGCAAGAGTTTGATATCGAAATAAGAGACAGAAAAGGGACAGAGAATCAAGTAGCAGACCACCTGACCCGGATAGATCCAATAGAAGGGATATCTCTCCCCCTCACTGAGATTTCTGAAACCTTTCTGAATGAGCAACTCTTTGCCATTCAAGAAGTGCCATGGTTTGCAGACATTGTAAACTATAAAGATGCAAGATTCATTCCCAAGGAGTTCAACAAGCAGCAAAAGAAAAAACTACTTTCTGATGTGAAGTATTACTTATGGGATGAACCATATCTCTTTAAGAGATGTGCAGACGGACTAATCTGTAGGTGCGTACCTAGAGAAGAGGCGCAGAAGATCCTATGGCATTGCCATGGATCACAATATGGAGGACATTTCGGAGGTGAGCGAACAGCTACCAAAGTCTTCCAATGTGGCTTCTACTGGCCTACAATCTATAGATATTCCCGAGAGTTTATACGTAACTGTGACATTTGCCAGTGAGCTGGTAATCTGCCTTATGGTTATGCCATGCCTCAACAAGGGATCTTAGAGATTGAGTTATTTGATGTATGGGGTATTGACTTCATAGGGCCTTTCCCACCATCATACTCAAACACTTACATTCTGGTAGCAGTAGACTATGTATCTAAATGGGTGGAAGCAATTGCAACACCCACTAACGATACTAAGGCAATACTGAAATTCCTTCAGAAATATATCTTTAGTAGATTTGGTGTCCCTAGAGCACTAATCAGTGATGGAGGCACTCATTTCTGCAATAAACAGCTCTGTACTGCTATGGTCCGATATGGAATCAGCCACAAGGTGGCAACTCCATAACATCCACAGACTAATGGGCAAGCTGAAGTCTCTAATAGAGAACTAAAAAGAATCCTGGAACGAACTGTAATTACCCGTAGAAAGGATCGGGCAAAGAGTTTTGATGATGCTCTATGGGCATACAAAACAGCATTCAAGACTCCTATAGGAACCTCTCCATATCAGCTTGTGTATGGGAAGGCCTGTCACCTACCCGTGGAACTAGAGCATAAAGCCTACTGGGCAACCAGATTCCTAAACCTTGATGCCAAATTAGCTGGAGAGAAAAGATTGCTCCAGCTGAATGAGCTAGAGGAATTCAGACTCAACGCTTTTGAAAATGCCAAAATTTACAAGGAGAAAGCAAAGAGATGGCATGATAAGAACCTGTCATCCAGAGTCATTGAGCCAGGACAAAAGGTTCTGCTATTTAACTTTAGGCTCAGGCTATTCCCTGGGAAACTAAAATCCCAGTAGAGAGGACCATATGTGATTACAGGCGTGTCACCATATGGATATGTAGAGCGTCAGGATATTGATTCTGACAAAAAGTTTATTGTTAATGGACAGATAGTCAAACATTATCTTGAAAGCAATTTTGAGCAAGAATGCTCAAAATTGAGACTAGATTAAAGCTCAGTAAGGTCCAGCTAAAGACAATAAAGAAGCGCTTGTTGGGAGGCAACCCAACTGTTACTATATTTTATTTGTTATTTAAATAATAATTATAGGAGTTTAATAAATTATCACAGAACTAATTCTCATTTGCAGGAGTTCACAGAGTTACAAAAAGATTCAGAACAGAGAGCAGAGAAAAGAAGCTCACTGGCACGAAATTGCCAGTAAGAGGCACTTTTGGGCGTTAAACGCCAGAATGGGCACCATTCTGGGCGTTTAACGCCAGTAAGGATATCTTTCTGGGCGTTAAACACCAGAATGGGTGCCATTCTGGGCGTTTAACGCCAGAACTGCAGCATCCTGGGCATTTAGAAAAATGCCCAGTGATAAAGACTTTCTGGCGTTTAACGCCAACCAAGGTACCTGGCTGGGCGTTAAATGCCCAAAACAAGCAGCAATTGGGCGTTAAACGCCCAAAACAAGCAGCGTTTGAGCGTTTAACGCCAGAAATGTGGAGGGGAGGTAATTTTGTTTTCCAACTCAATTTTTTTATTTTTTTATGTTTTCATCCATAATTTTTTGCATAAACATATTACAAATCCTCAATCATTCAATTTCAAATTTCAAAAATAACTCTTAATCCTAAAAATCTTTTCTTCTTTTCAAAACCTTTTTCAAAATTCATATATCTTTCTAATATCTTTTCAAATCTCTTTTTCAACTCATCATACTATCTTTTCAAATTTAGATATATCTTTTTCAAAACTCTCTCTTATCTATTCAGTTTTAAAATTACATCTTTTGCATATCATAATTATCTTTTTACAAATCATATCTTCTATCATATCTTTTTCAAAAATTTTCGTACCCACCCCCTTCCTTTTAAATTAACATTCGGCCACCCCCTCTCATCCACAATTTGAATTTGGCTCTCCTCATTCTCCTCTCTTTTCCTTTCTTTTGTTTGAGGACAAGCAAACCTCTAAGTTTGGTGTGTTGTGCATGATCACTGAGCTAAGACTCACTAAGATCATGGCTCCTAAGGGAAAACAAACCACTTCAAGAGGCAAGAAAGAGAATAATCCATGACCACTTTGGAATCAAGAGAGGTTCTTAACCAAGGAACATTCAGACCATTACAACAAAATAGTGGGTCTAAGGTCAGTGGTCCCGGAAGTTAAATTCGATCTGAAAGAAGACGAATATCTGGAGATCCAAGAGCAAATTTGAAACAGAGGCTGGGAAATTCTAGCTAATCCTGAGACAAAGGTGGGTAGAAACATGGTTCAGAAATTCTACTCAAATCTGTGACAAACAAAGATGCAGAGAATGACTGGAACCACTTTCTATACCTTTCGAACCATGGTCAGAGGGAAGATGATTTACTTCCACCTTGACAAAATAAGAGAGGTCTTCAAGCTGCCTCAATTACAAGATGATCCATAATCCTTTAATAGGAGAATGGTGTGTGATGATAAGCGCTTGGACCAAATTCTAGAGGACATATGCATCCCTGGAACCAAGTGGACAACCAGCACAAAAGGTGTTCCAAACCAACTCAAGAGAGGGGATCTCAAACCAGTTGCTAAGGGCTGGCTAAATTTCATAGGCATTCCATACTGCCTACTAGCAACCGCTCCGAAGTCACTATCAAGAGAGCAGTGATGATCCATTGTATTATGCAAGAAAACGAAGTGGAGATTCATCAACTGATTTTTTGTGAGCTCTACACAATTGCAAATAATAACTCCAAGGACGCCAAATTGGCTTACCCAAACTTGATTTCTCTGCTATGTAAAGAGGCTGGGTGAAGATGGGAGTAGATGAGTTCATCCCAATCGAACATCCAATCACCAAGTAGTCAATGGAGGGACAACAAGTACAAGAAAACTCCATTAAAAGGAGGGAACAGGAGTTCCTCCCAGAAATCCCTCAAATTGACTACTGGACCCGCCTAGAAGCATCTATCACCAAGCTGTAAGAAACTATGGATCAACTTAAGGAAGAACAGCAGAATCAAAATAGTATGATCTGCAAACTGCTTAAGGAACAGGAAAAGCAAGGGCGTGAACTACAGGAGCTGAAGCGCCATAAGCTTTCTCTTGAAGGTCTAGACAACCCACAAATTGAAGGAGCATCCATCTCCCAAAATAAAAGTTGTTGAGTCCTAATCTTAAAGCTGTGATAACTTCTGCTATTAGAAATCTATCTTAGGAGTCATATGAGTAATAGTAATTAGTATTTTTATTTTTTATTTCTATCATCTCCAAGTAAGATATAATTTATTTTTTTCATCATCATTAGGCATGAATAGAATAGCAGATATTTTTAATAAGGAGGCAATTTTTTTTCGAGTTCTTAATAAGAAAAATTCAAATTATTTATATGTGGTGGCAACACTTTTTGTCTTCTGAATGAATGCTTAAACAGTGCATATTTTTTTATCTTGTTGTTTATGAATGTTAAAACTGTTGACTTTTGAAAGAATGATGAAAAAAGAGAAATGTTATTGATACTCTGAAAAATCATAAAATTGATTCTTGAAGCAAGAAAAAGCAGTGAAAAAAAAGAGAAAAGAAAAAGAAAAAGAAAACGCCAATAGCCCTTAAAACCAAAAGGCAAGGGTAAAAAGGATCCAAGGCTTTGAGCATCAATGGATAGGAGGGCCTAAAGGAATAAAATCCTGGCCTAAGTGGCTGAACCCAGCTTTCCCTAAGCATGTACTTGTGGCATGCAGGTCCAAGTGAAAAGCTTGAGACTGAGTGGTTAAAGTTGTGATCCAAAAGAGTGTGCTTAAGAACTCTGGACACCTATAATTGGGGCTTTAGCAAAGCTGAGTCACAATCTGAAAAGATTCACCCAGTGTGCTTAAGAACTCTGGACACCTATAATTTGTGTCTGTGGCATTTATGTATCCGGTGGTAATACTGGAAGACAAAGTGCTTAAGGTCACGGCCAAGACTCATAAAAGTAGCTGTGTTCAAGAATCAACATACTAAACTAGGAGAATCAATAATACTATCTGAATTATGAGTTCCCATGGATGTCAATCATTCTAAACTTCAAAGGATGAAGTGAGGTGCCAAAACTGTTCAGAGGCAAAAAGCTACTAGTCTTGCTCATCTAATTAGAATTGGAGCTTCATATAAAACTCTGAAATTGTCTCTTGATTTTCTTTCTATCCTATTTTATTTATCTAGTTGCTTGGGGACAAGCAACAGTTTAAGTTTGGTATTGTGATGAGCGGATATTTTATACGCTTTTTGGAGGTGTTTTCATATAGTTTTTAGTAGGATTTAGCTACTTTTTAGTACATTTTTATTAGTTTTTATGCAAAAATCACATTTTTGACTTTACTATAAGTTTGTGTATTTTTCTGTTATTTCAGGTATTTTCTGGCTGAAATTGAGGGACCTGAGCAAAAGTCTGATTTAGAGGCTGAAAAAGGACTGCATATGTTATTGGATTCTGACCTCCCTGCACTCGAAATAGAATTTTTGGAGCTACAGAAGTCCAAATGGCGCGCTCTCAATTGCATTGGAAAGTAGACATCCAGGGCTTTCCAGAAATAGATAATAGTTTATACTTTGCCCAAGTTTAGATAACACAAACTGGCATTCAACGCCAGCTTTCTGCCCTATTCTGGTGTTAAACGCCAGAAATAAGTTACAAACCAGAGTTAAATGCCAAAAACAAGTTACAAACTGGCGTTTAACTCCAAGAATAGCCTATGCACGTGAAAGCTTCAATGCTCAGCCCCAGCACACACCAGGTGGGCCCCAGAAGTGAATTTCTGCACTATCTATCTTAGTTTACTCATTTTCTGTAAACCTAGGTTACTAGTTGAGTATATAAACTACTTTTAGAGATTTATTTTGTACCTCATGACATTTTACATCTGAATTTGTATCTTTGATGGCATGAGTCTCTAAATCCCATGGTTGGGGGTGAGGAGCTCTGCTGTGTCCTAATGAATTAATGCAATTATTTCTGTTTTCTATTCAATCACGCTTGGTTCTATTCTAAGATATTCATTCGCACTTCAACATGATGAATGTGATGATTCGTGACACTCATCACCATTCTCAACCCATGAACGCGTGCTTGACAACCACTTCCGTTCTACCTTAGATTGAATGTATGTCTTTTGGGTTCCTGGCTCACGAGTTTGACTACCTCTCTTGACAATAGAGCATTCAAATATGTGAGATCAGAGTCTTCGTGGTATAAGCTAGAATCAATTGGCAGCATTCCTGATATTCAAAAAGTCTAAACCTTGTCTTTGGTATTCCGAGTAGGATCCGGGAAGGGATGACTGTAACGAGGTTCAAACTCAAGAATGTTGGGCGTGGTGACAGACGCAAAAGGATAAATGGATCCTATTCCAACATTAGTGAGAACCAACAGATGATTAGCCATGTACATGGACCCCTTTCACTGAGAGGACGGCTGGTAGCCATTGACAACGGTGATCCACCAACATACAACTTGCCATGGAAGGAGACCTGCGTGCATGAAGAAGAAGATAGTAAGAAAGCAGAAATTCAAAGGATAGAGCATCTCTAGAACTCCAACCCATTCTCTATTACTGCGTAACAAGTATTCATTTCATGCTCTTTCACTTTTCACAATTAAAACTAAGAACCACTATTGATATCCTGACTAAGAATAATAAGATAACCATAGCTTGCTTCAAGCTGGCAATCTCTGTGGGATCGACCCTTACTCACGTAAGATATTACTTGGATGACCCAGTGCACTTGCTGGTTAGTTGTGCGAAATTACATAGTGTGAGTATAATTCTCGTGCACCAGTTACAGAGAATTTGCAAGAAAGAATTGAGTATCCATCATATTTTGGTCAATCAAATTTGATGGAGAAGTTTCCACCACCACAGAATGATTCGTTATTATGCTCATGGTGTGTGGGAGTATCAAGAACATGAAATAGGGTACTTCCCAGAGCCATAAAATAACTCATATTATTATGATAAATACCCAAGTTATGGCTGGGAAGATCAAAACCAAAGAGATTTCACTCATACATATCCCATTCATCCAAAGCCATCACCTCTTAAATATCCAACCTCACTTCCTAGTTTTACATGTCCAAATCTTTTATCACTTGAGCATGCCTCAGCACAAATATCCTTCCCAAATCCATAAAATTCAATTCATTAACCACAAAATTCATTTCACTACACACAAAACTCCTCTCAAAATTCATATCAAGTCCCTCAAAACAATTTCACCACAACCTATGCACCTCTAAAAGCTCATCAATTTTTCTCTACCAAACTTTCACTAGAACAAATGTCCCAAACATGCGCGTCAATTAGCCATCTCCTTGAGTCCTTAAGGGATGAGCTCTTAAGGGAGAAAAAATAGAGAAAGGATTGAAAATATGGAGGCCTCAAGAAGAAATCTAAAGGTGCAATTGAGCCCAATGGCACAACGTTGTGTTGATGAACCAAACACAACATGGATGCTACTTTCAATCTTTTGCAATTTTATTTATTTTAGGTAGTATTTGACTGGATTTGATGGAGTTTCTGCAGCTCAAGATTTAAAGGAGATAGCAGCGAGGAGCGACGCATACGCGTGACTGACTCGTACGCGTGATTTGGAGGTATCCATGGTGACGCGTACACGTGATTGACGCGTACGCGTGACTGACGTGTACACGTGAATTGAAGATTTGGTCATCGACGTGTGCGCGTGACCGACGCGTCCGCGTGACTTGCTAAAAAGACCATCGACGTGTACGCATGACATGCGCCACGTGCAGAAAATGCAGAAAATGCTGGGGAGTGATTTTTGGGTCCCATTTTAGCACTCAAGTTAGGCGCGGATCCAGTGAAGCCAAGTGGTCCCCGCGTTACAAGACGCGGAGTAGTTAGTTAATTCTGATTTAAATTCAAATTTGATTTTAAAATAGGAAAAGATATTATTTTTAATTCTTGATAATTAGGTTTTAAATTTATTAGGATTAGTTATAAATAGGAACTTAGATGCCATCAGATGGAAACTATGTACATTTTACCAGAATCCTAGTTTTCTTCTCTGAACCATGAGCAACTAATCCTTCATTGTTAAGGTTAAGAGCTCTGTCTATTTGTATGGATTAATTCGTTTGATCTTTCTAATTTAATGCATGTTTTGATTTATATTTCAATAATTGTTTTCGTTCTTTCTTTTATGAATTTGGGTGGAACGGAAGTATGACCCATGTTCTAATTGAGTTCTTGTAAAACTTGGAAAAGCTCTTTACTTGAACAACAGCTTGAAAACATATTATCCTGAATTTCTAATTGTTTGTATTTAACGGGATACATGACATATAATCCTCTTATTTTGGATAATTAGGATTCTTGTGGCATATAAACTAGAAATTGATCATCACCCTCTAATTTGAATTAATTGACCAAGGAATTGGCAGTTAATGAATTTTAGAGGAGACTAGGAAGGTCTAAGGAATTAGGGTCTAGTTGATGAGCGGATAATTTGTACGCTTTTTGGCATTGTTTTTAGTATGTTTTTAGTATGTTCTAGTTAGTTTTTAGTATATTTTTATTAGTTTTTAGTTAAAATTCACTTTTCTGGACTTTACTATGAGTTTTTGTGTTTTTTTGTGATTTCAGGTATTTTCTGGCTGAAATTGAGGGACCTGAGCAAAAATCTGATTCAGAGACTAAAAAGGACTGCAGATGTTGTTGGATTCTGACCTCCCTGCACTCGAAGTGGATTTTCTGGAGCTACAGAAGCCCAATTGGCGCGCTCTCAATGGCGTTGGAAAGTAGACATCCTGGGATTTCCAGCAATGTATAATAGTCCATACTTTGCTCAAGATTTGACGGTTCAAACCGGCCTTCCAAATCAGCTCAAGAATGCCCGGCGTTAAACGCCGGAACTGGCACAAAAATGGGAGTTAAACGCCCAAACTGGCACAAAAGCTGGCGTTTAACTCCAAGAAGAGTCTCTACACGAAAATGCTTCAATGCTCAGCCCAAGCACACACCAAGTGGGCCCAGAAGTGGATTTTTATGTCATTTACTCATCTCTGTAAAACCTAGGCTACTAGTTCTCTATAAGTAGGATCTTTTGCTATTGTATTTTCATCTTGGTAGCTATCTTTAGTCTTATGCTATCTTAGATCATGGGGGCTGGCCTCACGGCCATGCCTAGACCTTGTTCTTATGTATTTTCAATGGTGGAGTTTCTACACGCCATAGATTAAGGTGTGGAGCTCTGCTGTACCTCGAGTATTAATGCAATTACTATTGTTCTTCTATTCAATTCGGCTTATTCTTGTTCTAAGATATTCATTTGCACCCAAGAACATGATGAATGTGATGATTATGTGACACTCATCATCATTCTCAATTATGAACGACTGCCTGACAACCACTTCTGTTCTGCAAGCAAACAAGGCTTGAATGTTTATCTCTTGGATCCCTTAATCGGAATCTTCGTGGTATAAGCTAGAATTGATGGCGGCATTCAAGAGAATCCGGAAGGTCTAAACCTTGTCTGTGGTATTCTGAGTAGGATTCAATGATTGAATGACTGCGACGAGCTTCAAACTCGCGATTGTGGGGCGTTAGTGACAGACGCAAAAGAATTACTGGATTCTATTCTGACATGATCGAGAACCGACAGCTGAATAGCCGTGCCGTGACAGGGTGCGTTGAAAATTTTCACTGAGAGGATGCGAGGTAGCCACTGACAACGGTGAAACCCTACATACAGCTTGCCATGGAAAGGAGTAAGAAGGATTGGATGAAGACAGTAGGAAAGCAGAGAGACGAAAGGGACAAAGCATCTCCATACGCTTGTCTGAAGTTCTTACCAATGAAATACATAAGTATCTCTATCTTTATCTTTATGTTTTATTCATACATCATCCATAATCATTTGAGTTTGCCTGACTAAGATTTACAAGGTGACCATAGCTTGCTTCATACCAACAATCTCTGTGGGATCGACCCTTACTCGCGTAAGGTTTATTACATGGACGACCCAGTACACTTGCTGGTTAGTTGTGCGAAGTTGTGATAAATAGTTGAGATTACAATTGTGCGTACCATGTTGATGGCGCCATTGATGATCACAATTTCGCCCACCAAGTTTTTGGCGCCGTTGCCGGGGATTGTTTGAGTATGGACAATTGACGGTTCATCTTATTGCTTAGATTAGGTATTTTTCTTAAGAGTTCTTAAGAATGAATTCTAGTGTTTCAAGGTAATGTTCTTATCATCACCAAAGCTGATTGATTTTCATCAATTTAGCTCTTGAATGCAATGTCCTGCTGAAGCTTGTTCAGCCATGTCTAATTTCTTTAGACTGAAGCTTTAGACTAACATTGCATGATTCCTGGAATTCTCATTAAGAATTTTGATACCTTTATTTTCTTTTTCCACTTAATTTTCGAAAAAAATCCAAAAATATATTTCTTGTTTGAGTCTAGAGTCTCATGTTAAGTTTGGTGTCAATTGCATGTTTCTGTTCTTTTTGCATTCATGCATGTGTCTTCATTAATCTTCAAGTTGTTCTTGATGGTTTCATTGCTCTGATTTTTAAATTCTCTTGACTTGAGTGTTTATGTGTCTCATATGCATTCTCATTTTGTTAGTGTCAGTAGTATACAAACTGCTAAGTTTGGTGTCTTGCATGCACTGTTATTTGATTTTAGTTGCATTTTAATTATTCCTCATCATTAAAAATCCAAAAATATTTTTAATTTGTGTCTATTCAAGTCAATAATACAGAGAATTGAAGATTCATAACATACAGCAGAGGAATTACATAGAAAAAGCTGGGCGTTCAAAATGCCCAGTAAGGAAGACAAACTGGCATTTAAATGCCAGCCAGGGTGCCTGGCTGGGCGTTTAACACCCAAAAGGGTAGTGGTTTGGGCGTTAAACGCCAGAATGTGCACCATTCTGGGCGTTTAACGCCAGAATGGCACAAGAGGGAAGATTTTGTTTTTAAATCAAATATTTTTTTAGTTTTCAAAATCTTTTCAAAATCAAATCTTTTTCAAATCAAATCTTTTCAATCAAATCTTTTTCAAAATCAATTTCTGTCCATTTTCAAAAATACTTGCTATCAATTAATGATTTGATTCAACATTTCAAGTATGTGCCTTTTCTGTTGAGAAAGTTTTAATGTTTGAATCATATCTTTTCTTGTTAGCCAAGTTATTAATTTTTAAAATCAAATCTTTTTAAAATGTTTTTCAAATCATATCTTCTCAATCACATCTTTTTAAAACCAATCATATCTTCTTAACCACATATTTTTCAAGATAGGTTTCAATCAAATCTTTTTTATTTCTAATTTCAAAAATCTTTTTCAAAAATCACTTTACTTCTTTCTTAATCTTGGTCTTCGAAAATCAATTAAAGTTTTTCAAAATGTTTTTAAAATATTTTTAAATTATTTTCGAAAATTTCTTCCCCTCTTCTCACATCCTTCTATTTATGGACTAACACTATTCCTTAATGCACAATTCGAACTCCATCTTTCTTGATAAGTTCGAATTTTCTAACTCTTCCTTCCATTTTTCTTTTCCTATGACACCTCAAGGAATCTCTATACTGTGACATAGAGGATTCCATATTTTCTTGTTCTGTTCTCTTTCATATGAGCAGGAGCAAAGACAAAAGCATTCTTGTTGAGGCTGATCCTGAACCTGAAAGGACCTTGAAGCGAAAGCTAAGAGAAGCTAAGGCACAATTCTCTGTAGAGGACCTAACAGAAATCTTCAAAGAAGAAGAACCCAAGGCAGCCGAAAACAACAACAATGCCAACAATGCAAGGAAGGTGCTGGGTGACTTTACTGCACCTACTCCCGACTTCTATGGGAGAAGCATCTCTATCCCTGCCATTGGAGCAAACAACTTTGAGCTTAAGCATCAATTAGTTTCTCTAATACAACAGAATTGCAAGTTTCATGGACTTTCATTGGAAGATCCTCATCAGTTTTTAGCTGAATTCTTGCAAATCTGTGACACTGTCAAGACCAATGAGGTTGACCCTGAGGTCTACAGACTTATGCTATTCCCTTTTGCTGTAAGAGACAGAGCTAGGGTATGGTTGGACTCACAACCTAAAGAAAGCCTGAACTCTTGGGAAAAGCTAGTCAATGCCTTCTTGGCAAAGTTCTTTCCACAAATATTGAGTAAGCTTAGAGTGGAAGTCTGAACCTTTAGACAGAAGGAAGGAGAATCCCTCTATGAAGCTTGGGAAAGATACAAACAATTAATCAGAAAGTGTCCCTCTGATATGCTTTCTGAATGGAGCATAATAGGTATTTTCTATGATGGTCTGTCTGAACTGTCCAAGATGTCTTTGGATAGCTATGCTGGAGGATCTCTTCATTTGAAGAAGACGCCTACAGAAGCTCAAGAACTAATTGAAATGGTTGCAAATAACCAATTCATGTACACTTCTGAAAGGAATCCTGTGAACAATGGGACTAATCAGAAGAAAGGAGTTCTTAAGATTGATACTCTGAATGCCATATTGGCTCAGAACAAGATATTGACTCAGCAAGTCAATTTGATTTCTCAAAGTTTGTCTGGAATGCAAAATGCACCAGGCAGTACTAAGGAAGCTTCATCTGAAGAAGAAGCTTATGATCCTGAGAACCCTTCAATGGAAGAGGTGAATTACATGGGAGAACCCTATGGAAACACCTATAATCCTTCATGGAGAAATCATCCAAATCTCTCATGGAAGGATCAACAGAGACCTCAACAAGGTTTCAACAATAATAATGGTGGAAGAAACAGGTTTAGCAATGGCAAGCCTTTTCCATCATCTTCTCAGCAACAGACAGAGAATTCTAAATAGAACCACTCTGACTTAGCAACCATGGTCTCTGATCTAATCAAAACCACTCAAAGTTTCATGACTAAAACAAGGTCCTCCATTAGAAATTTGGAGGCACAAGTGGGTCAGCTAAGCAAGAAAATTACTGAACTCCCTCCTAGTACTCTTCCAAGCAATACAGAAGAAAATCCAAAAGGAGAGTGCAAGGCCATCAACATGGCCGAATTTGGAGAGGAGGGAGAGACAGTGAACGCCACTGAGGAAGACCTCAATGGACGTCCACTGGCCTCCAATGAGTTCCCCAATGAGGAACCATGGGAATCTGAGGCTCCCACTGAGACCATAGAGATCCCATTGGATTTACTTCTGCCATTCATGAGCTCTGATGAGTATTCTTCCTCTGAAGAAGATGAATATGTCACTGAAGAGAAAGTTGCTAAATACCTTGGAGCAATCATGAAGCTAAATGACAAGTTATTTGGCAATGAGACTTGGGAGGATGAACCCCCTTTGCTCACCAAAGAACTGGATGACTTGTCTAGGCAGAAACTACCTCAAAAGAGACAAGATCCTGGGAAGTTCTCAATACCTTGTGCCATAGGCACCATGACCTTCAAGAAGGCCTTGTGTGACCTAGGGTCAAGTGTAAACCTCATGCCTCTCTCTGTAATGGAGAGGCTAGGGATCTTTGAGGTGCAAGCTGCAAAAATCTCACTAGAGATGGCAGACAATTCAAGAAAACAAGCTTATGGACTTGTAGAGGATGTTTTGGTAAAAGTTGAAGACCATTACATCCCTGCTGATTTCATAGTCCTAGAGACTGGGAAGTGCATGGATGAGTCCATCATCCTTTGCAGACCCTTCCTAGCCACAGCAAAGGTTGTGATTGATGTTGATAGAGGAGAATTGATCATTCAAGTGAATGAAGAATCCTTTGTGTTTAAGACTCAAGGATATCCCTCTGTCACCATGGAGAGGAAGCATGAAGAGCTTCTCTCAAAACAGAGTCAAACAGAGCCCCCACAGTCAAACTCTAAGTTTGGTGTTGGGAAGCCACAACCAAATTCTAAGTTTGGTGTTGAACCCCCACATTCAAACTCTAAGTTTGGTGTTGGAAAGTTCCAACATTGCTCTGAGCATCTCTGAGGCTCCATGAGAGCCCACTGTCAAGCTACTGACATTAAAGAAGCGCTTGTTGGGAGGCAACCCAATGTTATATTTTATCCATTTTCCTTTGTTATTTTATGTTTTCTGTAGGTTGATGATCATGAGAAGTCACAAAATCAATTGAAAAAGCAAAAACAGAATGAAAAATAGAAAGAAAAACAGCACACCCTGGAGGAAGATCTTGCTGGCGTTTAAACGCCAGTAAGGCTAGCAGATGGGCATTTAACGCCCAGTCTGGCACCATTCTGGGCGTTTAACGCCAGAAAGAGGCACCAAACTGGCGTTAAACGCCAGGAAAGGGCAAGAAGTTGGCGTTAAACGCCAGAAATGGGCACCAGCCTGGCGTTTAACACCAGAATTGGCACAGGGAGCAATTTTGCTCGCCACATGGTGCAGGGATGACTTTTCCTTGACACCTCAGGATCTGTGGACCCCACAGGATCCCCACCTACCCCACCACTCTCTCTCTTCTTCACCCATTCAACAATCACCTCAACACCTCTTCCCCAAAAAACCCTTTACCTATCAAATCCCATCTTTCTCTTCACCACTCACATCCATCCTTCATAAAACCCCACCTACCTCACCATTCAAATTCAAACCACTTTCCCACCCAAACCCACCCTCCCATAGCCGAACCCTACCCCTCTCTTCACCCCTATATAAACCCCTCTTCACTCCTCCATTTTCACACAACCTAAACACCCCTTCTCCCCCTTTGGCCGAACAACAAAGCCATTTCCATCTCCTTCATTTCTTCTTCTTCTACTCTCTTCTTTCTTCTTTTGCTCGAGGACGAGCAAACCTTTTAAGTTTGGTGTGGTAAAAGCATTGCTTTTTGTTTTTTCATAACCATTTATGGCATCCAAGGCCGGAGAAACCTCTAGAAAGAGGAAAGGGAAGGCAAAAGCTTCCACCTCCGAGTCATGGGAGATGGAGAGATTCATCTCAAGGGTGCATCAAGACCACTTCTATGAAGTTGTGGCCTTGAAGAAGGTGATCCCTGAGGTCCCTTTTAAACTCAAAAAGAGTGAATATCCGGAGATCTGACATGAGATCCGAAGAAGAGGTTGGGAAGTTCTTACCCACCCCATTCAATAAGTCAGAATCTTAATGGTTCAAGAGTTCTATGCCAATGCATGGATCACCAAGAATCATGATCAAAGTGTGAACCTGGACCCAAAGAATTGGCTTACTATGGTTCGGGGGAAATACTTGGATTTTAGTCCGGAAAATGTAAGGTTGGCATTCAACTTGCCCATGATGCAAGGAGATGAACATCCTTACACTAGAAGGGTCAACTTTGATCAAAGGTTGGACCAAGTCCTCATAGTCATTTGTGAAGAGGGCGCCCAATGGAACAGAGATTCAAGAGGGAAGCCAGTTCAACTGAGAAGGCATGACCTCAAACCCGTGGCTAGGGGATGGTTGGAGTTTATCCAACGCTCAATCATTCCCACTAGCAACCGGTCTGAAGTTACTATAGACCGGGCTATCATGATTCATAGCATCATGATTGGAGAAGAAATAGAAGTTCATGAGGTTATATCCCAAGAACTTTATAAGGTGGCGGACAAGTCCTCTACCTTGGCATGTTTAGCCTTTCCTCATCTCATTTGTCACCTCTGTTATTCAGTTGGAGTTGACATAGAGGGAGACATTCCCATTGATGAGGACAAGCCCATCACTAAGAAGAGGATGGAGCAAACAAGAGACCCCTCTCACCATCAAACCCCTGAGATGCCTCAAGGGATGCACTTTCCTCCACAAAACTATTGGGAGCAACTGAACACCTCCCTAGGAGAATTGAGTTCCAACATGGGATAACTAAGGGTGGAGCACCAAGAACATTCCATCCTCCTCCATGAAATAAGAGAAGATCAAAGAATCATGAGAGAGGAGCAACAAAGACAAGGAAGAGACATTGAGGAGCTCAAGCACTCCATAAGATCTTCAAGAGGAAGAACAAGCCGCCATCACTGAGGTGGACCCATTCTTTAATCTCCTTGTTCCTTATTTTCCTGTTTTTCGAAAATTATGCTTGTGTTTATCTATGTTTGTGTCTTGTGATCATTAGTGTCTTAGTGTCTATGCCTTAAAGTTATGAATGTCCTATGAATCCATCACCTTTCTTGAATGAAAAATGTTCTTAATTGAAAAAGAGAAGAATTGCATGAATTTTGAATTTTATAACAGATTAATTATTTTGATGTGGTGGCAATATTTTTGTTTTCTGAATGTATGCTTAAACAGTGCATATGTATTTTGAATTTGTGGTTCATGAATGTTGGCTCTTGAAAGAATGATGAAAAAGGAGACATGTTACTGAGGATCTGAAAAATCATAAAAATGATTCTTGAAGCAAGAAAAGCAGTGAATACAAAAAAAAAGAAGAAGAAAAACAAAAAAAAAGAGAGAAAAAGAAAGAAATAAAGTTGTGATCCAAGGCAAAAAAAAAAGAGTGTGCTTAAGAACCCTGGATACCTCTAATTGGGGACTCTAGCAAAGTTGAGTCACAATCTGAAAAGGTTCACAATACTGGAAGACAGAGTGCTTTGGGCCACGGCCAAGACTCAATAAGTAGCTGTGTTCAAGAATCATCATACTCAACTAGGAGAATCAATAACACTATCTGGATTCTGAGTTCCTAAAGAAGCCAATCATTCTGAATTTCAAAGGATAGAGTGAGATGCCAAAACTGTTCAGAGGCAAAAAGCTAAAAGCCCCGCTCATCTAATTAATGCTGATCTTCATAGATGTTTTTGGAATTCATTGTATATTATCTTCTTTTTATCTTATTTGATTTTCAGTTGCTTGGGGACAAGCAACAATTTAAGTTTGGTGTTGTGATGAACGGATAATTTGTACGCTTTTTGGCATTGTTTTTAGTATGTTTTTAGTATGTTCTAGTTAGTTTTTAGTATATTTTTATTATTTTTTAGTTAAAATTCACTTTTTTGGACTTTATTATGAGTTTGTGTGTTTTTCTGTGATTTCAGGTATTTTCTAGCTGAAATTGAGGGACCTGAGCAAAAATCTGATTCAGAGACTAAAAAGGACTGCAGATGCTGTTGGATTCTGACCTCCTTGCACTTGAAGTGGATCTTCTGGAGCTACAGAAGCCCAATTGGCGCGCTCTCAACGGCGTTAGAAAGTAGACATCCTGGGCTTTCCAGCAATGTATAATAGTTCATACTTTGCCTAAGATTTGATGGCCCAAACCGGTGTTCCAAATCAGCTCAAGAATGCCCGGCGTTAAACGCCGGAACTGGCACAAGAATGGGAGTTAAACGCCCAAACTGGCACAAAAGCTGGCGTTTAACTCCAAGAAGAGTCTCTACACGAAAATGCTTCAATGCTCAGCCCAAGCACATACCAAGTGGGCCCAGAAGTGGATTTTTATGTCATTTACTCATCTCTGTAAAACCTAGGCTACTAGTTCTCTATAAGTAGGACCTTTTACTATTGTATTTTCATCTTGGTAGCTATCTTTAGTCTTATGCTATCTTAGATCATGGGGGCTGGCCTCACAGCCATGCCTAGACCTTGTTCTTATGTATTTTCAACGGTGGAGTGTCTACACACCATAGATTAAGGTGTGGCGCTCTGCTGTACCTCGAG
Organism: Arachis hypogaea; assembly: GCF_003086295.3. Taxonomy (NCBI): domain Eukaryota; kingdom Viridiplantae; phylum Streptophyta; class Magnoliopsida; order Fabales; family Fabaceae; genus Arachis; species Arachis hypogaea. The sequence continues at coordinate 70,813,061 of NC_092045.1, read as the reverse complement.
TATTAATGCAATTACTATTGTTCTTCTATTCAATTTGGCTTATTCTTGTTCTAAGATATTCATTTGCACCCAAGAACATGATGAATGTGATGATTATGTGACACTCATCATCATTCTCACTTATGAACGATTGCCTGACAACCACTTCTGTTCTACAAGCAAACAAGGCTTGAATGTTTATCTCTTGGATCCCTTAATCGGAATCTTCGTGGTATAAGCTAGAATTGATGGCAGCATTCAAGAGAATCCGGAAGGTCTAAACCTTGTCTGTGGTATTCTGAGTAGGATTCAATGATTGAATGACCGTGACGAGGTTCAAACTCGCGATTGTGGGGCGTTAGTGACAGACGCAAAAGAATCACTGGATTCTATTCCGACATGATCGAGAACCGACAGCTGAATAGCCGTGCCGTGACAGGGTGCGTTGAACATTTTCACTGAGAGGATGCGAGGTAGCCACTGACAACGGTGAAACCCTACATACAGCTTGCCATGGAAAGGAGTAAGAAGGATTGGATGAAGACAGTAGGAAAGCAGAGAGACGAAAGGGACAAAGCATCTCCATACGCTTGTCTGAAGTTCTTACCAATGAAATACATAAGTATCTCTATCTTTATCTTTATGTTTTATTCATACATCATCCATAATCATTTGAGTTTGCCTGACTAAGATTTACAAGGTGACCATAGCTTGCTTCATACCAACAATCTCTGTGGGATGGACCCATACTCGTGTAAGGTTTATTACTTGGACGATCCAGTACACTTGCTGGTTAGTTGTGCGAAGTTGTGATAAATAGTTGAGATTACAATTGTGCGTACCTTGTTGATGGCGCCATTGATGATCACAATTTCGCCCACCACTAGTCATATATAGTTTTCCATGAATTAAATCTTACATGATTAAAATAGTTAGTAAGGAAAATCAATCCGAAACATAGATATCTCTGAAACCTTAACTATTTCTCCATATATATTTCACAACTTCTTTACTATTTGCTTTCTGGAATTATTAATTTACTGTTTAATGCTCTTTGAACACTCAACATACTATTCTGTTTATCTAACTAAGTAATTTAATCAACCATCATTTCTTGATGCATCAATCCTCGTGGGATCGACCCTTACTCACGTAAGGTATTACTTGGTACGACCCGGTGCACTTGCCGATTAGTTTGTGGTTAGAAACACCGCATCATATTTTTGGCGCCGTTGCCGGGGATTGACTGTGATTAACAACTAGTCGTTGTTTGATTGCTTAGATTAGATAATTTTTCCTTAAATTATTTTTTTTAGTATTATTAATTTTTTATTTTTTTAATTTAATTTAATTTTATTTTTTTCCTTTTCGTTCATCACCCCCTCCCTCGTTTCGTTTTCTTTGTTTGTTTTTATTTTATTTTTCATTTTTTTCTTTCTCTTCTTTACATCTTTTTTCTTTCCTTACGTTTCTTTCTTTTTCATTAGTATCCCTCCCTTGTTTCATTTTCTTTTTCTTTTCTTTTATTATTTAGTTTTTTAAAAAATACTAATAATAAAATAAAAAAATTAAAAAAATTATTTTAAATAAATAAATAGCACTAATATTTTTCTTAATTTCTGAAATTAAGTTTGGTGTTACCTAGTTATTTTTATTTTAACTTTTTTTCTCTTTTATTTATTTATTTTATTTAGTATTTTTTTTATTTCTTTACACAGGTTACCTCACTGGGAATTCTCTGCACTCTGACGTAGAGATTCCCATTCTTTCTTGTTTTCTATTTGTTTATGCACAGGAACAAAGACAAAGAACATCTCTTATACTTTGATCCTGAACCTGAAAGGACTTTTAGGCGGCGTTTACAACAAGCAAGACTTTACAAGGCTGTAGAGTCCACTATGGATCCGAATAATACTGATAATGCCAATATGGCAAACTCGAATGGGAATGAACAACAAAGGAGAGTACTTGGCTCTTTCTCCACTTCTACAGCAGATCTGTATGAAAAAAGCATTGTGGTGCCTTCTATAGCTGCGAACAACATTGAGTTTAAGCCACAATTAGTCACCCTGGTACAACAAAACTGTCAGTATCACGGTCTTCCCCACGAAGATCCAAATCAATTTATTTCTAATTTTTTGCAAATATGTGATAATGTGAAGACAAATGGAGTAAACCCAGAGGTGTACAAACTCATGGTCTTCCCTTTTACTCTGAGGGATGGAGCAAAGCTATGGCTAGATTCTCAACCCAAGGAGAGTTTGGATACTTGGAACAACATTGTTACTGAGTTTTTTATTAAATTTTTCCCACCAAAGAAGCTGACTAAGCTTAGGGTGGAGGTTCAGACCTTCAGGCAGAAGGATGGTGAAACTCTGTATGAAGCTTGGGAGAGATACAAGCTACTGACTAGGCAATGCCCTCCAGACATGTTCTCCAAATGGACTCAACTAGATATCTTTTATGAAGGCTTGGGTGAAATGTCCAAGATGTGCTTAGACAATTCTGCAGGAAGTTCGTTGCACAAGAAGAAGACACCGGAGGAGACTATTGAGCTTATTGAATTGGTTGCTAGCAACCAATATTTATACTCATCTAACAAGAATCTGATGAACTCCGAGACACCTCAGAAGAGAGGCGTGTTAGAAGTAGAAGTTGTTAATGCTCTTCTTGCTCAAAACAAGCTGATGTCTCAGCAAATAAATCTACTTACTCAACAGATGGGTGGCATGCAAGTCTCAGCTATCAACATACAAAATTCACCACAAGAAATCTCCTATGACATGGCAGGTAATTTTATGAAAAATGATCATTATGATTATGCTCAACCTTCTTTTGAACAGGTGAATTACATGGGGAGTGGTCCTAGAAATCCCAACAATGATCCATATTCTAAGACATACAACCAGGGGTGGAGAAATCACCCAAATTTTGGATGGAGGGACCAACTTCAAAGACCTCAAAACCTCAACAATAGTTCTCAGGGCGGTGTCTAGCAGAATAATGATTTGGAAGCAATATTGACAGGTTTTAGACAGGAAACCAGAGCGTCCATCAAGAACCTGGAGATTCAAATGGGTCAAATAGCCACCAGAGTTAATGAAATTGATCAGAGGACCACTAATAGCCTTCCTGGCAACACAATTCTAAATCCAAGAGAGGAATGCAAGGCTATCACCTTGATAAGTGGACAAGTGGCAAGTATGGAAGCACAAGTTATGCAAGAAACCAGAGCCTCCATTAGAAATTTAGAGGTGCTAGTGGGCCAACTGAGCAAGCAAATACTTGAGAGGTCTGCAAGTACATTTCAAGGTGATACAGTGGTGAACCCAGGAGAAGATTGCAAGGTTATTCAATTGAGAAGTGGTAAAGTAGATGGCTCTGAGACCAAGGTCAATGAAGAGTTTGTTGAAAAAGAAGCTCCAGAAGAGAAGAAGGAAGAAGTAGAGCACGTCCCTCCAAAGTGTGCAGACAACCCATTCCCAGACTCTCTTGGCACTTATCCTACACTGCCAAAGGCTCCTGAGTACAAGCCTAAGATGCCATATCCTCAGAAACTTCAAAAGGAGACCAAGGACAAGTAGTTTTCAAAGTTCTTGGAAGTCTTCAGAAAGTTACAAATCAATTTTTCTTTTGCTGAGGTTTTGGAGCAAATGCCTATCTATGTCAAATTCATGAAGGAGCTGTTGTCAAAGAAAAAGCGTTTAAAGAAAGATGAGACAGTAGTCCTGACTAAGGAATGTAGTGTTGTAATTCAGAATAACTTGCCAAAGAAGATGCCAGATCCAGGGAGCTTTTCAAATTCCATGCACCATTGGGAGCACAACCTTTGAGAAAGCCCTATATGATCTAGGGGCAAGCATAAATCTAATGCCCTTATCTGTGATGAAGAAGCTGCAAATCCAAGAGGCACAACCCACAAAGATAGCATTACAGATGGCAGACAAATCTATGAAGCCTGCATACGGATTAGTGGAGAATATCTTGGTCAAAGTGGGTAAGTTCTTCTTCCCAGTAGACTTTGTGATTCTTGACATGGGGGAGGATGAGAATGCCTCTATAATTCTATGAAGACCATTCCTAGCCACTGGAAGAGCTCTGATTGATGTAGAAATGGGCAAATTAGTGCTTAGAGTGCATAATGAGCAACTAGTCTTCCATGTTTTCAAAGATGTACATTCAGCAGGTGAAGAAGAGAAGTGCATGCAGACTGAGCTTATTGATCCAACCCTTCAAAACCCCTCTGATGATACACAGCATAATCTATAGCTCAAACCTCCCTTGGCAACAACCAATAAAATTCCTCCTGACATCAAACCTAAGTTTGGTGTTGGGAATGCATCATCTACCAAGGAGGAGGTTCCCAAAAAGAAGAAAGTACCCAGAGGATAGAGAAACAAAAAGATCCCCACTGAAGGTTTCTCCCCAGGAATGAAGGTGGTGTTGACCAGCAATCTAGCATGGGTTTATACAGTAATCAGAATTCTTTCTCTGGAGCATATTGAGCTACGTGATGGAGACACAGGAAAGAAGTTCAAAGCAAGGGGTGAAGAGTTGAGCCCCTATGCTCTTCCACCTTAGAGGAGCTGACCGTCAAGCTAATGACGATAAAGAAGCGCTTGTCGGGAGGCAACCCGATAATTTCGTATCCTTAGCTATTTTTATTTTTTGTAGTAGTAGTTTTCTTATTTATTTTATTTTTATTGAGTTCTTACTAATTTTCTGATCATGCAGCTATTTTAGAACAGGAACCAGCTATTTTAAAAAAAAAAGCACATGACGCGCAAGCGTTGCTGACGTGAACGCGTCAGTCATCTGTGCGTGAAAAATAAATTTGAACAGAGGGATGCGCGGGAGTGGCGCAAGAATGATGCCTCTAGCACAAACAAACCCATACGTACGCGTACCCCACATGTGCGCGTCGTTTGTGATTTTCACCATTCACGCGAGCGCGTCAGTGATGCATACTCGTGACCTTGAAATCGGCGTCAAAGAGTGTTTGGGCAGATAGTTATGCTGACTTGGGGATAGAAGTGTGCTAGAGACACAAACTTGATCATGCATACACGTTCCTGACGCGTGCGCGTCATCTGCACAAATGGCCATCAACGCATACGCGTGCATGACGCGCACGCGTCGATTGAAAATCTGGGTTCCCAAGCCATGTGAACAGAGAGTTGTGCGTGCGTGCGGCTGGCTTCGCACAAATCGCACAAAACCCATGGCACGCAGACGCGTGCCTAACACTAACGCGTCATTAAGAAAATTCGCGACCCACGCGTACGTGTGCTGCACGCGTACGCGTCGCCAGTGCCGCACAACTACACTAGTTTGCCACCCAGTTTTAATTTTCTTTCTATCTCTTCCAATCCTAATTCTCTCTTGTTCTTTTATCCATTTATTCTTCTTTCATTATAATAATTGTTTCTTTCTGTTTTTAGTTCTTCTTTGCTTTAGGACAAGCAAACCGTTAAGTTTGGTATTGACGCTTCGCTTAGAAGTTTTCTGTTTTTTCTTATGGCACCAAAGGGAGGCGAATCATCTTCACAGAGGAGCACAACCTGAAGAATAAAGCGACCGCTAGGATAACTAAGGTGGTTGAGTTCCTTTCACTTTTTTATTCCTCCCATTTTTTTCTATGCTATGTTATAGTTTTCTACTATTTTTGCTTTGTTTGTTGCATGATCCTTTATTAGTTAGAATCCTAGGACTAGTTTAGTTTTCTCTTAATTGCTTTAAAAGATGTTTCATGTATTACTCAATGAGCTTGAATTCAAATAAAAAATACATAAGTGATGTATTGCATGAGAAATTGAGTTAATTTTAAGAGTAGTCTTATTTACTTAAATGTGGTGGTATTAATTGTAATTCTGAATGCATGACATGAACAGTGCATATTTAAATTTGAATCAAAGAATGTTGATGTACAAGGAATAGAAATTTAGAGAATTATTATGATTTCTCTGAAATTAATGAAAGTTTAATCCTTGAAGCAAATGAAACAGCAAAAGAAAAATAAAAGCAAGGTCCAAGGCTCTGAGCATCAATGACTAAGGAGGTCAGACATGATTAAAAGCTCAAAGAGTTGTTTCCCCAGTCACATGCTTGTGGTGTTCTTGTATCAAGTAATCCTTGAGACAAAACATTTAGAGTCGAGATCAATTGTAGAGTACGCCAAAGGCTTTGAGCACCACTGTCTAGGGATAAAAAAATATTTAGAACTTAAAGAGAGTTCCCCAGTTAAGTGCTTGTGGTGTTTCTGTGTCAAGTAAAGCTTGAGACAAAACATTTAAAGTCACAGCTAGGCTCAAGGTGCAAAGCACCAAAGAAAAAAAATTTGTTGTGTTCAAGGATTAAATTGAGTTACAAAAGATCAGAGAATTCATAATATTATCCGGATTCTAATTCCAAATGAGAATGACATCCTTTTGATTCAAAGGAGAGTGAGATGCCAAAACTATTCACGATTGCAGTTATAAACCCCACTATAAAAAGAGACATGAGCTTAATCAAATTCTCATTCTCATGCAAATTCACATCCTAAGCTTATATTAGTTTGCAATAATTCAAGTTTGGTGTTGTGATGCGTGAGCATCTTTCCTATCTTTTCCTAGTGAATTTGCATTTAATTTATTGAGTTTAATAAAGAATTAATTATGTTTTAGCCAATATGGATGCTACTTTGAGTCTTTTGAAATTTTATTTATTTTAGGTAGCATTCGACTGGATTTGATGGAGATTTTGCAGCTCAAGATTTAAAGGAGATAGCAGCGAGGAGCGACGCGTACGCGTGATTTGGAGGTATCCATGGTGACACGTACGCGTGACTCACGCGTACGCGTGAATTGAAGATTTGCTCAACGACGCGTGCGCGTGACCGACATGTCCGCGTGACCGACATGTCCGCGTGACTTGCGAAAAAGACCATCGACGCGTACGCGTGACTGACACGTACACGTGACATGCGCCACGTGCAGAAAACACAGAAAATGCTGGGGAGTGATTTCTGGGCCCCATTTTAGCACTCAAGTTAGGGACGGATCCAGTGAAGCCAAGTGGTCCCCACGTTACATGACGTAGAGTAGTTAGTTAATTCTGATTTAAATTCAAATTTGATTTTAAAATAGGAAAAGATATTATTTTTAATTTTTGATAATTAGATTTTAAATTTATTAGGATTAGTTATAAATAGGAACTTAGATGCCATCAGATGGGAACTCTGTACATTTTACTAGAATCCTAGTTTTCTTCTCTGAACCATGAGCAACTAATCCTTCATTGTTAAGGTTAGGAGCTCTATCTATTTGTATGGATTGATTCGTTTGATCTTTCTAATTTAATCCATGTTTTGATTTATATTTCAATAATTGTTTTCGTTCTTTATTTTATGAATTTGGATGGAACGGAAGTATGACCCATGTTCTAATTGAGTTCTTGTAAAACTTGGAAAAGCTATTTACTTGAACAATAGCTTGAAAACATATTATCCTGAATTTCTAATTGTTTGTATTTAACGGGATACATGACATATAATCCCCTTATTTTTGGATAATTACGATTCTTGTGGCATATAAACTAGAAATTGATCATCACCCTCTAATTGGAATTAATTGACCAAGGAATTGGCAGTTAATGAATTTTAGAGGAGACTAGGAAGGTCTAAGGAATTAGGGTCTAGTCATATATAGTTTGCCATGAATTAAATCTTGCATGATTAAAATAGTTAGTAAGGAAAATCAATCCGAAAAATAGATATCTTTGAAACCTTAACTATTTCTCCATATATATTTCACAACTTCTTTACTGTTTGCTTTATGGAATTCTTAATTTACTGTTTAATGCTCTTTGAACACTCAACATACTATTCTGTTGATCTAACTATGTAATTTAATCAACCATCGTTGCTTGATCCATCAATCCTCATGGGATCGACCCTTACTCACGTAAGGTATTACTTGGTATGACCCGGTGCACTTGCCGGTTAGTATGTGGTTAGAAACAGCGCATCAGTGCTTAGCAAGGAGGATGAAGACCAATTTATAGGTGTAAAGGAGGAATTGGAAGAGTAAGAAAAAGAAGCTCAATGAAGAAGGAAGTTGTAAGGGATAAAAACAACCAAGTGAAATCCCAATGAAGAAGGAAGTTGTGAGGAAAACAACCAAGTGAGTCCACACTCCAATAAAACAGAGAGTTGCATAAAGGATGAGTTCATTGAGCCACCACTTCAAGAAGCTCTTTGAGTTGATCTATTTTGTAGAAAATGGTAAAAAAAAGGAAGTAAAAAATCACAAAACAAGCACGAAAGAAGAAATGAGCTTAAAAGGTGGAGTAGAGAAAAGAAGAAGCAGCGAAGACCCATGTTAGTGGCCACGTTAGTGCCACTAACATGGAAAAAAGGAGAATGAGCCAAGTTAGTGGCAAAGTTAATGGCACTAATGTGAAGAATGGAGAGCATGTGACGTTAATGGTGAAGTTAACACCATTAACGTGATCGAAGGCTAAGGATGCCCACGTTAGTGGCCACGTTAATGCCACTAACGTGGGCATTAACATGGAAGAAGGCAAGGCCTGGCATGAGTGGTGGCATTAATGCCACTAACACCAGCAACAATGTGCTACAAGCCAAATAGACCTATGTTAGTGGCCACGTTAGTGCCACTAACGTAGGCACTAACTTTGCACCAGGCAACCTGACCATGTCTTCTTCAAACAAATATAACTTGAGCTACAAAGCTCCAAATGAAGTGATTCCATTTGCATTGGAAAGTAGGAATCCAAATCTTTCCAAGAATATATGGCACTACATGGTGGACACTAAATTTGATAGAGTAAACCTGCCCCGAAAGTGCAAAGATAAACATGGTATCAACCTGTAGTAAGGCCAGCTGACCTATTCACCTTCCAAGAAGTATAATTCGAGATGTAGAGCTTTAAATGATGCACTTTTATAATTATTAGAAAGTAGACATTTAAGGCTTTCCAATAATATATAATAGTATAGTGTGGACATTAAGTTTGAGCTTCAGAACCTGGCATTATTAACTCCCTTAACGCCGACGTTAGTGCCACTAACACCAGCGACAATGCCTGCGACCTTGTCCCCTTTAAAGAAGCATAACTTGAGTTATAGAGGTCCAATTGAAGTGCTTCTAGTTGCGTTAGAAAGCTGACATTCAGAGCTTTCCAACGCTGTATAATAGTCTATAGTGGGCTAATAAACCACTATTTTACGGTTTATCTTGTGCTTAATTTAGTGGATTTTATCCATTATTCTCACACTTATTCATTGAATTCGCCTGTTTTACATTTTCCTTCCTAATTTCGTGCTATGATTGAAAACATGCCTCTTTGGCCCTAAATTTGCTAATTTTAATCCTCTCTTATTACCATTCAATGCCGTGATATGTTTGCTGAGTTTTTTCAGGGTTTATAGGGCAGGAATGGCTTAGAGGATGGAAGGAAGCATGCAAAAGTGGAAGGAATACAAGAAATTGAAGGAATTGCAGAGCTGTCAAGCCTGACCTCTTCGTATTAAGTCGATCATAACTTGAGCTACAGAAGTCTGAATGAGGCGGTTTCAGTTGCGTTGGAAAGCTAACATCCGGGGCTTTGAAATGATATACAATTTGCAGTAGTTGCCTTGCAGTTAGACAACGCGCACGCGTGGATTATGCGTACGCGTGACCTTGCTAAAGTTCAGCGATGCGTATGCGTGGGCGACGCGTACGCGTGATAGAGCCATGTGCTGGACGTATCAGAAATTGCTGGGGGCGATTTCTGGGCTATTTTTTGCCCAGTTCCAAGCCCGAAAACACAGATTAGAGGTGGCAGAGTGGGGGATTCAATCATTCATTTCTCATTCACATAGTTTTAGGTTTTAGATGTAGTTTTCTATAGAGAGAGGAGCCTCTCTCTAGGTTTTAGGTTTTTAGGTTTCTTTCTTCTCAATTTCAGAATTCTACCTTGCTTCAATTTAGGTTTCTTCTACTTTAATTGTTATAGTACTTTGGTTTATTTATTTCTCTTGTTGATTTGTTTATTTCCCCAATTTGGTTTATGAACTCCATGTTAGATTCAATTTCTTTTTGGTGCAAGTTGAGGTATTTTATATTTATTGCTTCTTTCTTCAATTTATTGTTATTATTCCTTCTTGTAATTGTTGGTTTTAGATCTTATATTCTCTTATTGCTTTTCTATGCTTTTATTTTGTGCCTTCCAAGTATTTGATGAAATGCTTGGGAGGATTTTAAAGTAGCTTTTTATGTTCTTGACTTGGATTGATTAGTTGATGCTATAGAGTTATCAAATTCTCTTGTTGAAGGATAATTGAAAATAGCTGATTGGCTTAGGCTTCACTAACTCTAGTCTTTGATTAGGACCTGTGAACCTAAGTTGATTTTGCTCACTTGACTTACCTTCATTATAAAGGTTAACTAAAGTGAAATCGAAATACAATTATCATCACAATTGATGACAGTAACAAGGACATGACTTCTAATTCTCAATCCTAGTTAAAAGTTTATTATTTATTAGTTTGTTTTCTTGCCATTTACTTTCTTGTTCTTTATTTCAAAACCCAAAATATATTCTTCCCTAACCAATAATAAATACACTTCCCTACAATTCGTTGAGAGATGACCCGAGGTTTAAATACTTCAGTTAATTTTTATTGGGTTTGCTTAAGTGACAAGCAAATTAAATTTGATTGAGGTTTAATTGTCAGTTTAGATCTATACTTACAACGTAATTAATTTTGTGAAATTCTTTACCGACATTTTTCCTCTATCAATATTTGGCGCCGTTGCTGGGGAATTGCAAATGTGTGCCTTATTATTGGTTATTATATATATTTTCTTTTTGCTTGTTTGATAGTTTTTGTTAATTTTAGGACTTTGTTGCTTATTTTTATTAGTTTTTGTTTTTATTTGCTACTATGAATTCTCATCACTTTGGCTATGAGTTTGGTTCAAATTATGTTGTAGAGAATGGAGGCTACAATGAGAATATGCATCAAGGATGGGACAATCAAAGATGGGAGGAGCCACAAGGATTTGATCAACCCTCTTGGAAACAACCTCCACCAACATACTATGACCAAGAGACATTCCAAGAGGCATACTAAGATAATGGCTATCGTGAGCACTCTTTTGATTATCAACAACCACCACCATATGTCTATGAACCCCCTCCTCAACATAGTTTTGAACCACCATACTCACAAGCCCCTTTCCACCATTCACCTTTATATGACCCTAACCCTTATCCACTATACCAACCACCATATGAACTATATGAGCCATACATAGAACCACCCCAATTCCAACGCAATTACTCCCAAGAACCACCACCTCAATATACACTACCTCCATATCCCTATCAAAATGAACCATCTCCAAATCCTTATCAAGAAGAACCACCTCCGTATTATGAGCCTTTTCTCCCAACAAATGAACCCTCCTATCCACCCCAACCTTCCATAGATGATACATTTAGTGTTATTCACCAAGGGCAAAGAGAGTTTCAAACCACACTTATCTCTACTCTCACTAGTCTCACCTCTACTCTCCAAGCTCTTATATCCCATGTGGATCCATTAATCCAAGAGCAACATAATCCCAATTATGCTAGTGACATGGAACAAGGGAGAAGGGATCATCTTAGGAACTTAATAGATCGGGTTCACGAATCTATTACTTCAAAAGAAGCAAGAGGAGGCCCAAAAGGTGGAGATAGTAGAGATCCTTGAAGAAAGCTATCAAAAGATGGAAGACATCAAAGAGGAGTTTGATTTTGTACTAGAGCAAGTGGAGAAAGCCAAAATTATCGAAGAAGAAGAAGAAGTGGTTAAAGACGTAAGAGATGCGGAACCTCCATGGGAAACTCAATTCATAGAGCCTCCTTCCAAGATGTTTGAATTTGATGTTCAGGAGGGTGTACAACCTCCAAGGCAGATCATGGTTGAAGACTTGGAGGAGGTTGATCATGAGATGGATTAAATCATTGACGAATTCTTATCTATAATTGAATCCCCTCCCACTAGACTTGACATGGAGATTAAAGAAAAAGGGGCACAACCTCCCATGCCCTTGGTAAGCAATGAAGAAGAGATCGAATTGGAAGAAAGCTACCAAGAGGAAGAGGTTGAAATTGAAGAAGCTCGCAAAGAGGTGGAAGTTTTCAAGGAAAAGCATCAGGGAGTGGAGCTTGCAAGATCATTAGAAACACCTCTCCCAAAGCCATTACTATCCAATATAACATTCAAGTGGGTAAAATTCTTATCCTTAGCCTTTACTTTCCCACTTGAATATGGGTTACTTGAGACGGATGGTCAACTTAGAGCTTTTTGTCGCTTTAAGAGTAAGAGGCAGATGGGTAGTGGTTGGAGTTGTCAGGCAAGGTTCAATATGGTTGCATGCTCAAAGTTGAAGTGCAAGGATTGGTATAGAACTCGATTGAAAGGGTCTAGGAAGTCGTTTGGATGCCTTAGTGAGAATTTAGATTGCTTTCCACCCGGTTGGAACAATGATGATCAATACGAAGACGGGTGCAAAAGCAAGGTTTGGGACCCCGACATTCATTCTAGCAATCAACACTCTTGGGGCCTTGTCACTTGCTTTAACTTGCTTGAAGGCTTTATGCACCTAGTTTGGGATCCCGGAGGCTATTGGAATTGCAAACATTGGTGGGAATTCCTAGATGAGTTCAAGCACAAGCCACTAGGACAAGGAGCTCACCAAATGTCCAACTTAAGGACAATAACTAAAAGTGCTAGGTGGGAGGCAACTCACCATGGTATGATCATCCTATTTTATTATTTTTATTTTATTTATATTAGTGTTAATTTACAGTTCTGCATATTTAAGTTTAATTTTCTATATATAAAAAAGCACCCACGCATGAGCGTCTGTGACACATACGCATCGTATGCAGGTGCGCAAAAATAAAAAAATGGACAGAGAGTTGCGCTGGAACTGCACAGGAACGATGCCTCATGCACAAGCCAACCCACGCGTACGCGTGGGGTAAAAATCGGCGTCAATAAGTGATTTGGCCAAGAGTTGTGCTGCCTTGGTGCTGGTATTGTGCATTTAGCACAACCAGTGGTCACGCGTACGCGTGACCGATGCTTACGCGTCACTTGGATTTTGGCCCTCCTACGCGTACGCGTGGGCGACGCTTACGCGTCACTTCTTGTTTTCCATTTTTACTCCTTTCTTCTCTCCTTTCTTATTTTTTCCTCTTTCTTTCTCCTTCCTTTTTCTTCTTCCTTTCTTACTTTCTTCTTTTCCCTCTCTTCAAAAAAAAATAATAATAATAATAAAATAAAAAATATAAATATAAATAAATAAATAAATAAAATAAATAAAAAATTCACTTTTTATTTTTTCTCATCTTTCATTTTCTTTTGTTTATTGCATTTGCATACTTTTATTTATTGCATTTTAATTTTGTTTTCATAGCTTGTTCTTATTTTCTTTTCTAAGTTTTTTATTTTACTAGTGGTGTTGAATTCTCTTACTCAACTGTTGCATATTTCTTGCATTGCTTTGGGTACTTCTTGACTTGTTTGGTATTTATTCCACATGCCCTTTGCCTATATTATTTTCTCACTTGCATGTTGTAGCTACCATGTAGTTGAGAACCTCATTATTATTTGGCATTAGCCCACCCATGTTTTATTTGTTTTTCCATCTTTGTTTGTCGGCTACTCTTCTTCTTTTTTCTCTTCTTTCAGGATGGCCACCAAGAAGGAAAACAGAATGCTTCTAAATAGGGTGAGCAAACAAGTCCCACTGCACACTCTTTGGAGAGAGCGCCTCAGTTGTAGCCACCCGTCCACTTGCACATCTTTGCATGCACTGAGGATGGTGCAATCTTTAAGTTTGGGGAGGTTGATACTGACTTCCGTGGGTTAGTTACTTCCTTTTCCAACACCAATGTTTAATTAGTTAGTTGTTGCATTTGCATGTTTGATTGCATGTTTGTTAGATTTCGTGCATACTTTACCACTACTTGGTTGAAGTGATATCTTCTTTTTCAAGAAATTTTTTAGAGTATTTCACTAATTTGAATTAAAATGTTTGTTGAACTTTCTTGAAGATATTTAATTTAGAACATGGTTTAGAGCTTGAACACACAAAACCAGTCAGATTTTGAGCCTATTTGATTGGTTACATTTTATCAACCAATATTTTGTTTTGGTGTGTTGTTCTCTCTAAAATTGTGATCTTTGTCTTGCTTGATTCTATATTTCCATTGTTTGATGTGTGCATGCACTTATATGATTGAGGCCTTTGTTTCACTGAGCTTACATACACATATGGCCTTAACCTTTTCATTATCCTTTGTAAACCAATGTTGAGCCTATTTTACCCATTTGTTCTTTACTTTAGAACATCATTAACTCTAAGTGGACAACAATAATATCCTTAATTTGAATCCTTGGTTAGCTTAAACTAGTGAGAGTGCTCATGATTTAAGTGTGGGAAAATCGGTTTGGGAGCATTTGGTTTGGAAATCGGGTATACTGTATACTTTTGGTGAAAATGTGAAAGAAAAAATATAGTTGATCATATATTTTTGCATTCAATACCTTAATCATATGCATTGAGAAAAATAAAAAGAAAAAGAAAAAAAGAAAAAAGAAAAGAAAAAGAGCAAATAATAAAAAGGGGACAAAATGTTCCAACGTATATAGTGATAGCAATGCATATGTACTGTACTCAAAATTGGAATGCATGAATATGTGGAAAACATAGTTAATGGGTAGTTAGATTTTGTATTGTGATTACATGGACTGTCTCAAGTTAGGTGGAAAGTTTGGGTTAATCAAGGATTCAGATTTTAGTCCACTTAACCAAATACAACCCTACCTTTACCATAACCCCATTACAACCCTTAAAAGACCTCTTGATATGTGTATTTGTGCATTAAATTTTTGTTGATTGTTAGATGAAGAGCAAGTCTTAGAAAGCAAGCTTAGTAGAGAATTGAGAGAATCGAACCTTAAACACCTAAGGGATTAGAGTGTATACACTTCCAGTGAGGGTTCGATGCTCGATTCTTTGTTCCCGGCTTTTATGAGCTATCTTCTTCTTACAAGTCTATTTGTACTTCATTTTTATGATTTGAATTAGTAAAATCCAGTTCATGTTTATTCTTAAAAGATTTATTTACTTTTAACCAAGTAGGTAGAAGAATTTCGCATTTAGTTGCATTCATATAGATAGGTTGCATTTCATACATTCTACCATTCCTTTTCACTCTTTTGTAGTTTCTCTTGTGCTTAGCATGAGGACATGCTAATGTTTAAGTGTGGGGAGATTGATAAACCGCTATTTTATGGTTTATCTTGTGCTTAATTTAGTGGATTTTATCCATTATTCTCACACTTATTCATTGAATTCGCATGTTTTACATTTTCCTTCCTCATTTTGTGCTATGATTGAAAACATGCTTCTTTGGCCCTAAATTTGCTAACTTTAATCCCCTCTTATTACCATTCGATGTCGTGATATGTTTGCTGAGTGTTTTCAGGGTTTATAGGGTAGAAATGACTTAGAGAATGGAAAGGAAGCATGCAACAGTGAAGGAATACAAGAAATTGAAGGAATTGCAGAGCTGTCAAGCCTGACCTCTTCGTATTAAGTCGATCATAACTTGAGCTACAGAGATCCGAATGAGGCAATTTTAGTTGCGTTGGAAAGCTAACATCCGGGGCTTCAAAATGATATACAATTTGCCATAGTTACCATGCAGTTAGGTGACACGCACGCGTGGATTACGCGTACGCGTGACCTTGCGAAAGTTCAACGACGCATACGCGTGATAGAGCCACGTGCTGGACGTATCAGAAATCGCTGGGGGCGATTACTGAGCTAGTTTTGGCCTAGTTCCAAGCCCAAAAACACATATTAGAGGCTGTAGAGTGGGGGAATTGATCATTTACTTCTCATTCACATAGTATTAGGTTTTAGAAATAGTTTTCTAGAGAGAGAGAGTGTGAGCAGATAATTTATACGATTTTTGGCATTGTTTTTAGATAGTTTTTAGTATGATCTAGCTAATTTTAGGGATGTTTTCATTAGTTTTTATGCTAAATTCACATTTCTGGACTTTACTATGAGTTTGTGTGTTTTTCTATGATTTCAGGTAATTTCTGGCTGAAATTGAGGGACCTGAGCAAAACTCTGATAATGAGTCTGACAAAGGACTGCTGATGCTGTTGGATTCTGACCTCCCTGCACTCGAAATAGATTTTCTGGAGCTACAGAACTCCAAATGGCTAGCTCTCAACGGCGTTAGAAAGTAGACATCCAGAGATTTCCAGAAATATATAATAGTCCATACTTTATTCCAGATTTGACGACGTAAACTGGCGCTCAACGCCAGTTCCATGCTGCATTCTGGAGTCAAACGCCAGAAACACGTCACAAACCAGAGTTGAACGCCAAAAACACGTTACAACTTGGCGTTCAACTCCAAGATAAGCCTCAGCTTGTGTAAAGATCAAGCTCAGCCCAAACATACACCAAGTGGGCCCCGGAAGTGGATTTATGCATCAATTACTTACTTCTGTAAACCCTAGTAACTAGTCTAGTATAACTAGGACTTTTTATTATTGTATTTTCATCCTGGATTGTATTTTTGATCCTGTGGTCACGTTTTGGGGGCTGGCCATTCGACCATGCCAGGACCTTCATCACTTCTGTATTTTCAACGGTGGAGTTTCTACACACCATAGATTAAGGGTGTACAGCTCTGTTGTACCTCAGGTTTCAATGCAATTACTACTATTTTCTATTCAATTCGATTTATTCCTGTTCTAAGATATTTGTTGCACTTCAACTTGATGAATGTGATGATCCGTGACACTCATCATCATTCTCACCTATGAACGCGCGTGATTGACAACCACTTCCGTTCTACCTTAGACCGGGTGCATATCTCTTGGATTCCTTAATCAGAATCTTCGTGGTATAAGCTAGAATTGATGGCGGCATTCATGGGAATCCGGAAAGTCTAACCTTGTCTGTGGTATTCCGAGTAAGATTCCGGGATTGAATGACTGTGACGAGCTTCAAACTCCTGAAGGCTGGGCGTTAGTGACAGACACAAAAGAATCACTAGATTCTATTCCAACCTGATTGAGAACCGACAGATGATTAGCCATGCTGTGATAGAGCATTTGGACCATTTTCACTGAGAGGATGGGATGTAGCCATTGACAACAGTGATGCCCTACATACAGCTTGCCATAGAAAGGAGTGATAAAAAAACTGGAAGGAAGAAGTAGAAAAGCAATGATTCAGAAGGAACACAGCACCTCCATACACCTATTTGAAATTCCCACCATTGAATTACATGAGTAACTTTATCTTTATTTTCTATTTATTTTATTATCATTATTTAAACCAATAATATCTTAATCCATTTAAATCCGCCTGACTGGGATTTACAAGATGACCATAGCTTGCTTCATGCCAACAATCTCTGTGGGATCGACCCTTACTCACGTAAGGTATTACTTGGACGACCCAGTACACGTGCTGGTTAGTTGTGCGGAGTTGTGATAAAGTGTGATTCACGTTTGAGAGCACCAAGCCTTTGGAGCCATTATTGATGATCACAATTTTGTCTACCACGTTTTTGGCGCCGTTGCCGGGGATTGTTCGAGTATGGACAACTGACGGTTCATCTTGTTGCTCAGATTAGGTAATTTTCTTTTTATTTTCTTTTCAAAAAATGTTTTCAAAAATATTTTTCAAAATTTTTCCCTTTGTTTTCGAAAATTTTTCAAAATTTTTTTAAGAATGAATTCTAGTGTTTCATGAAACATGTTTTAGCTTAGCTGGCTATTAAGCCATGTCTAACTCATAGGATTTTGATTAAGGACTATGAATTCATTACTTCCTTTTTCCAAAATATGTTTTCGAAAAATTTAGTAAGAAAATACAAAATAATAATAAAATAATAAAAAATCAAATATATTTTGTGTTTCTTGTTTAAGTCTTGAGTTAATTTTTAAGTTTGGTGTCAATTGCATACTTTTATTTTTTATTTTTCTGAAAATTTTCGAAAATTCATGCATTCATAGTGTTCTTCATGATCTTCAAGTTGTTCTTGGTAAGTCTTCTTGTTTCATATTTAAATTTTCTTATTTTGTGTTGTATGATGTTTTTCATGTGCATTTTTGCATTCATAATGTCTAAACATGAAAGATTTCTAAGTTTGGTGTCTTGCATGTTTTCTTTGCATAAAAATTTTTTCAAAAATATGTTCTTGATGTTCATCATGATCTTCAAAGTGTTCTTGGTGTTCATCTTGACATTCATAGTGTTCTTGCATTCATCATTGGTTTTGATCCAAAATTTTCATGTTTTGGGTCATATTTGTGTTTTTCTCTCTTATTATTAAAAATTCAAAAATAAAAAATATCTTTTCCTTAATTTTCTCATAATTTTCAAAAATTTGAGTTGACTTTGTCAAAAATTTTTAAAATTAGTTGTTTCTTACAAATCAAGTCAAATTTTCAATTTTAAAAATCCTATCTTTTCAAAACTTTTTCAAAAATCAAATCTTTTTCATTTTTATGTTATGATTTTTGAAAATTTAAAAATATTTTTCAAAAATCTTTTTCTTAATTTTATCTTTATTTTCGAAAAAATATGCTAACAATTAATGTGATTAATTCAAAAATTTGAAGTTTATTACTTTCTTGTTAAGAAAGGTTCAATCTTTAAATTCTAGAATCATATCTTTTAGTTTCTTGTTAGTCAAGTAATTAATTTTGATTTTAAAAATTAAATCTATCTTATCCTATCTTTTATATCATATCTTTTTCAAAATTTTATCTTTTTCAAAAAATTTGATTTTAAAATATCTTTTCTAACTTCTTATCTTCTTATCTTTTCAAATTTGATTTTAATATCTTTTTCAACTAACTAATTAACTTTTTGTTTGTTTCTTATCTTTTTCAAAACCACCTAACTACTTTTCCCTCTCTACCTTTCGAAAATATCTCATCCCTTTTTCAAAATTCTTTTTAATTAATTAATTATTTTAAATTTTAATTTTAATTTTATTGCTTATCTAATTTTCGAAAATCACTAACCCCTTTTCAAATTTTATTTTCAAAAATCTCTCTCTCATCCTATTCTATTTATTTATTTATTTACTAATACTTCTCTTCACCTCACTTCATCCCCAATCACTGCCTCTATCCTTACCCTTGTGTTTGGATTCTCCTTTCTTTATTCTTTTCTTCTTCTACTAATAATAAGGATCCTCTTTACTGTGACATAGAGGATTCCTCTTCTTTTCTAGTTCTCTTCTCTTTCATATGAGCAGGAACAAGGAAAAAAATACTCTTGTTGAAGCTGATCCTGAACCTGAAAGGACTCTGAAGAGGAAACTAAGAGACGTTAAATTACAACAATCCAGAGGCAACCTTTCTGAAATTTTCGAATAAGAGAAGGAGATGGCTGCCGAACCCAACAACAATAATGCAAGGAGGGTGCTTGGTGATTTTACTAAACCCACGTCCAAGTTTGATGGAAGAAGCATCTCAATTCCTGCCATTGGAGTAAACAATTTTGAGCTCAAACCTCAATTAGTTGCTCTAATTCAATAGAACTGCAAGTTTCATGGACTTCCATCTGAAGATCCTTACTAGTTTTTAACTGAGTTCTTGCAGATTTGTGAGACTGTTAAGACGAATGGAGTAGATCCTGAAGTCTACAGGCTCATGCTTTTCCCTTTTGCTGTGAGAGACAGAGCTAGAACATGGTTGGACTCACAACCTAAAGATAGCCTGGACTCCTGGGATAAGCTGGTCACGGCCTTCTTGTATAAATTCTTTCCTCCTTAAAAGCTGAGCAAGCTTAGAGTGGATGTTCAGACCTTCAAGCAAAAAGATGGTGAATCCCTCTATGAAGCTTGGGAAAGATACAAGCAGATGACGAAAAAGTGTCCTTCTGACATATTTTCAGAGTGGACCATATTAGATATATTCTATTATGGTCTATCTGAGTTTTTCAAGATGTCATTGGACCACTTTGCAGGTGGATCCATTCACCTAAAGAAAACGCCTGCATAAGCTCAGGAACTTATTGACATGGTTGCAAATAACCAATTCATGTACACTTCTGAGAGGAATTCTGTGAATAATGGGACGCCTCAGAGGAAGGGAGTTCTTGAAATTGATGCTCTGAATGCCATATTGGCTCAGAACAAAGTGTTGACTCAGCAAGTCAACATGATTTCTCAAAGTCTGAATGGATGGCAAAATGCATCCAACAGTACTAAAGAGGCATCTTCTAAAGAAGAAGCTTATGATCCTGAAACCCTGCAATGGCAGAAGTAAATTACATCGGTGAACCTTATGGAAACACCTATAATTCATCATGGAGAAATCATCCAAAATTTTTCATGGAAGGATCAACAAAAGCCTCAACAAGGCTTTAATAATGGTGGAAGAAATAGGCTTAGCAATATCAAGCCTTA
Organism: Arachis hypogaea; assembly: GCF_003086295.3. Taxonomy (NCBI): domain Eukaryota; kingdom Viridiplantae; phylum Streptophyta; class Magnoliopsida; order Fabales; family Fabaceae; genus Arachis; species Arachis hypogaea. Next base: position 70,792,577 of record NC_092045.1, on the reverse strand, counting down.
TCCATCATCTTCTCAGTAACAGACAGAGAATTGTGAACAGAATACCTCTAACTTAGCAAACTTAGTCTCTGATCTGTCTAAGGTCACTTTAAGTTTAATGAATGAAACAAGGTCCTCCATCAGAAATCTGGAGGCACAAGTGGGCCAGCTGAGTAAGAAAATCACTGAAACCCCTCCTAGTACTCTCCCAAGCAATACTGAAGAAAATTCAAAAAGAGAGTGCAAGGCCATTGATATAATCAATATGGCCGAATGCAAGGAGGAGGGAGAGAACGCGAATCCCAATGAGGAAGATCTCATGGGACATCCCTCAAGCAGGAAGGAGTTCCCTGTTGAGGATCCAAAGGAATCTGAGGCTCATATAGAGACCATAGAGATTCCATTAAATCTTCTTCTGCCATTCATGAGCTCTGAAGACTATTCTTCCTCTGAAGAGGATGAAGATGTGACTAGAGAGTAAGTTGCTCAATATCTAGGAGCCATCATGAAGCTAAATGCCAAGTTATTTGGTAATGAGAGAAGCATGAATAGCTTCTCTCAATGCAGAGTCAAACAGAGCCCCCGCAGTCAAACTCTAAGTTTGGTGTTGGGAGGCCACAACCAAACTCTAAGTTTGGTGTTGAACCCCCACATTCAAACTCTAAGTTGGGTGTTGGGAGGTCCCAACAATGCTCTGAACATCTGTGAAACTCCATAAGAGCTCATTGTCAAGCTATTGACATTAAAGAAGCGCTTATTGGGAGGCAACCCAATTTTTATTTATCTAATTTTATTTTTTATTTTATTGTTCTTTTATGTTTTATTAGGTACATGATCATGTGGAGTCACGAAAAAAATATTAAAATTAAAAACAGAATCAAAAACCGCAGAAGAAAAATCACACCCTGGAGGAAGGACTTACTGGCGTTTAAACGCCAGTAAGGAGCATCTGGCTGGCGTTCAACGCCAGAACAGAGCATAGAGCTGGTGCTGAACGCTAGAAACAAGCATGGAACTGGCGTTCAACGCCAGAAACATGCTACACATGGGCTTTGAACGCCCAGAACATGCATCACTTCGGCGTTTAAACAACAGAATTGCATGCAAAGGCATTTTACATGCCTAATTGGTGCAGGGATGTAAATCATTGACATCTCAGGATCTGTGGACCCCACAGGATCCCCACCTACCATATTCTCCCCTCTTCTTAACATTCATCCTCTCTTACCAATCACCTCAATCTCTCTTCCCCATTACCTCTTCACCACTCACATCCATCCATCTCTTCCCTACCCAATCCCACCCATATGGCCGAAACATATACATCTCTCCCTCTCCTTCATATCTTCTTCCCCTTCCATTCTTTCTTCTTTGCTCGAGGGCGAGCAACATTCTAAGTTTGGTGTGGTAAAAGCATAGCTTTTTTGTTTTTTCATAACCATTGATGGCACCTAAGGCCAGAGAAACCTCAAAAAAAAGAGAGAAAAAGAGAAAAGAGAAGACAAAGCTTCCATCTCTAAGTCATGGGAGATAGAGAGATTCATCTCAAGGGTCCATAGCTCAGTAGAAGAGCATTTGACTGCACATCAAGAGAGCATGAGGAATTCCCTCATCAAGAAACCCCTGAGATACCTTAGGGAATACATTTTCCTCCACACAATTATTGGGAGCAACTAAGGATAAGAGCACCAAAATCATTAGGGATCATGCAACAGAAGCAAGGAAGAGACATAGAGGAGCTCAAAGAGCACCATTGGTTCTTCAAGAAGGTGCCACCCTCACTAAGGTGGACTCATTCCTTATTCTTATTTTTCTGTTTTTCGATTTTTATGCTTCATGTTTATTTATGTTTTGTGTCTCTACCTCATGATCATTAGTATTGAGTAACTATGTCTTAAAGCTATGAATAATTCCATGAATCCTTCACCTTTCTAAAATGAAACATGTTTTTAATACAAAAGAACAAGAAGTACATGAATTTCGAAATTATCCTTGAATTTAGTTTAATTATATTGATGTGGTGACAATACTTTTTGTCTTCTGAATGAATGCTTGAACAGTGCATAATTTTGATCTTGTTGTTTATGAATGTTAAAATTGTTGGCTCTTGAAAGAATGATGAACAAAGAGAATGTTATTGACAATCTGAAAAATCATGAAATTGATTCTTGAAGCAAGAAAAAACAGTGAAAAAAAATTTTGGCAAAAAAATAGAAATAAAAAGAAAAAGCAAGCAGAAAAAAGCCAATAGCCCTTAAAACCAAAGGGCAAGGGTAAAAAGGATCCAAGGCTTTGAGCATCAATGGATAGGAGGGCCCAAGGAAATAAATCCAGGCCTAAGCGGCTAAATCAAGTTGTCCCTATCCATGTGCTTGTGTCATGAAGGTACAGGTTAAAAGCTTGAGACTGAGTGGTTAAAGTCGTAATCCAAAGCAAAAAGAGTGTGCTTAAGAGCTCTAGACACCTCTAACTAGGGACTTTAGCAAAGCTGAGTCACAATCTGAAAAGGTTCACCCAGTTATGTGTCTGTGGCATTTATGTATCCGGTGGTAATACTGGAAAACAAAGTGCTTAGGGCCACAGCCAAGACTTATAAAAGTAGTTGTGTTCAAGAATCAACAAACTTAACTAGGAGAATCAATCAACACTATCTGAACTCTGAGTTCCTAGAGATGCCAATCATTCTAAACTTCAAAGGATAAAGTGAGATGCCAAAACTGTTCAGAAGCAAAAAGCTATAAGTCCCGCTCATCTAATTAGAATTAATATTCATTGATATTTTGGAATTTATAGTATATTCTCTTCTTTTTATCCTATTTGATTTTCAGTTACTTGGGGACAAGCAACAATTTAAGTTTGGTGTTGTGATGAGCGGATAATTTATACGTTTTTTGGCATTCTTTTTAGATAGTTTTTAGTATGATCTAGCTACTTTTAGAGATGTTTTCATTAGTTTTTATGCTAAATTCACATTTCTGGACTTTACTATGAGTTTGTATATTTTTCTGTGATTTCAGGTAATTTCTGGCTGAAATTGAGGGACCTAAGCAAAACTCTGAGAAGGAGGCTAACAAAGGACTGCTGATGCTGTTGGATTCTGACCTCCCTGCACTCGAAATGGATTTTCTAGAGCTACAGAACTCTAAATGGAGCGCTCTTAATAGCGTTGGAAATTAGACATCCAGAGCTTTCCAGCAATATATAATAGTCCATACTTTATTCGAGATTTAATGACGTAAACTGGCGCTCAACGCCAGTTCCATGCTGCATTCTAGAGTCAAACGCCAGAAACATGTCACGAACCAGAGTTGAACGCCAAAAACACGTTACAACTTGGCGTTCAACTCCAAGATAAGCCTCAGCTCGTGTAAAGATCAAGCTCAGCCCAAACATACACCAAGTGGGCCCCGGAAGTGGATTTATGCATCAATTACTTACTTTTATAAACCCTAGTAACTAGTATGCTATAAATAGGAACCTTTATTATTGTATTTTCATCCTGGATTGTATTTTTGATCCTGTGATCCCGTTTTGGGGGCTGGCCATTCGGCCATGCCTGGACCTTTATCACTTATGTATTTTCAACGGTGGAGTTTCTACACACCATAGATTAAGGGTGTGGAGCTCTACTGTACCTCAAGTTTCAATGCAATTACTACTACTTTCTATTCAATTCGATTTATTCCTGTTCTAAGATATTCATTGCACTTCAACTTGATGAATGTGATGATCCGTGACACTCATCATCATTCTCACCTATGAACGCGCGTGATTGACAACCACTTCCGTTCTACCTTAGACCGGGCGCATATCTCTTGGATTCCTTAATCAGAATCTTCGTGGTATAAGCTAGAATTGACGGTGGCATTCATGGGAATCCGGAAAGTCTAACCTTGTCTGTGGTATTCCGAGTAGGATTTTGAGATTGAATGACTGTGACGAACTTCAAACTCCTGAAGGCTGGGCGTTAGTGACAGACGCAAAAGAATCACTGGATTCTATTCCAACCTGATTGAGAACCGACAGATGATTAGCCATGCTGTGACAGAGCATTTGGACCATTTTCACTGAGAGGATGGGATGTAGCCATTGACAACGGTGATGCCCTACATACAGCTTGCCATAGAAAGGAGTGATAAAAAAATTGGAAGGAAGAAGTAGAAAAGCAAAGATTCAGAAGGAACACAGCACCTCCATACACCTATCTGAAATTCCCACCATTGAATTACATGAGTAACTTTATCTTTATTTTCTATTTATTTTATTATCATTATTTAAACCAATAATCTCTTAATCCATTTAAATCCGCCTGACTTGAATTTACAAGATGACCATAGCTTGCCTCATACCAACAATCTCTGTGGGATCGACTTCTACTCATGTAAGGTATTACTTGGACGACCCAGTACACTTGCTGGTTAGTTGTGCGGAATTGTGATAAACCAAGCCTTTGGAGCCATTATTGATGATCACAATTTCGTCCACCAGAGAGGCTCTCTCCTCTATCTAGGTTTTAGGTTTTTAGGTTTATTTCTTCTCAATTTCAGAATTCTACCTTGCTTCAATTTAGGGTTCTTCTACTTTAATTGTTCTAGTACTTTGGTTTATTTATTTCTCTTGTTGATTTGTTTATTTCCCCAATTTGGTTTATGAACTGCATGTTAGATTCAATTTCTTTTTAATGCAAGTTGAGGTATTGATGAGCGGATAATTTATACGCTTTTTGGCATTGTTTTTAGGTAGTTTTTAGTAAGTTCAAGCTACTTTTAGGGATGTTTTCATTAGTTTTTATGTTAAATTCACATTTCTGGACTTTACTATGAGTTTGTGTGTTTTTCTGTGATTTTAGGTAATTTCTGGCTGAAATTGATGGACTTGAGCAAAACCCTGATAGGAGGCTGACAACGGACTGCTGATGCAGTTGGAATCTGACCTCTCTTCACTAAAAATGGATTTTCTGGAGCTAAAGAACTCCAAATGACGCGCTCTCAACGGCGTTGGAAAGTAGAAATTCAGAGCTTTCCATCAATATATAATAGTTTATACTTTATTCGGGAATTGACGACGTAAAGTGGCGCTCAACGCCAAGTACATGCTGCTGTCTGGAGTTAAACGCCAGAAACACGTCACGACCCGGAGTTGAACATCCAAAACATGTTACAACTTGGCGTTCAACTCCAATAAAAGCCTCAGCTCGTTGATAGATCAAGCTCAGCCCAAGCATACACCAAGTGGGCCCCGGAAGTGAATTTATGCATCAAATACTTACTCATGTAAACCCTAGTAGCTAGTCTAGTATATATAGGACATTTAACTATTGTATTAGACATCTTTTGACCACGTTTACGTCTTTTGACCATTCGGTCTTCTGATCACGTTTTGGGGGCTGGCCATTCGGCCATGCCTGAACCTTTTACTTATGTATTTTCAACGGTGGAGTTTTTGCACACCATAGATTAAGGGTGTGGAGCTCTGCTGTACCTCAAGTTTCAATACAATTACTATTATTTTCTATTCAATTCTCTTTTATTCTTATTCCAAGATATACGTTGCACTTCAACTTGATGAATGTGATGATCCGTGACACTCATCATCATTCTCACCCATGAACGTGCGTGACTGACAACCACTTCCGTTCTACCTTAGGCCGGGCGCATATCTCTTAAATTCCCCAATAGAATCTTCGTGGTATAAGCTAGATAGATGGCGGCATTCATGGGAATCCAGAAGGTTTAACCTTGTCTGTGGTATTCCGAGTAGGATTCCGGAATTGAATGACTGTGACGAGCTTCAAACTCTTGAAGGCTGGGTGTTAGTGACAGACGCAAAAGAATCAATGGATTCTATTCCAACCTGATTGAGAACCGACAGATGATTAGCCGTGCTGTGACAGAGCATTTGGACCATTTTCACTGAGAGGATGGGATGTAGCCATTGTCAAGGGTGATGCCTCCAGACGATTAGCCATGCAGTGACAGCGCATAGGACCATTTTCCCGAGAGGATGAAAAGTAGCCATTGACGATGGTGATGCCCTACATACAGCTTACCATGGAAAGGAGTAAGAAGGATTGGATGAATGTAATAAGAAAGTAGAGATTTAAGAGGAGCACAGCATCTCCATACGCCTATCTGAAATTCCCACTATTGATTTACATAAGTATTTCTATCTTATTTTATTTCTTTTTATTATTAATTTTCAAAATCCATAATCATTTAATCTGCCTAACTGAGATTTACAAGGTGACCATAGCTTGCTTCATACCAACAATCTCTGTGGGATCGACCCTTACTCACGTAAGGTATTACTTGGATGACCCAGTACACTTGCTGGTTAATTTGACCGTAGTTGTGATCACATATGCCAAAGAGCCATTAAATAAATCTCATGCAAATACAAAGAGGGCAATCACAATTTCGTCTACCAAGTTTTTGGTGCCGTTGCCGGGGATTGTTCGAGTATGGACAACTGAAGGTTCATCTTGTTGCTCAGATTAGGTAATTTTCTTTTCAAAAACTTTTCAAAAATCTTTTTCAAAATTTTCTTTTCTTTTTGTATTTTTTAAACTTTGTTTTCGAAAATTATATACAAAAATCCAAAAAAAATTAATAAAATCATAAAACTAAAAAATATTTTGTGTTTCTTGTTGAGTCTTGAGTCAATTTTTAAGTTTGGTGTCAATTGCATGCTTTAAAAATTTTTCTTGCATTTTTTTGAAAATTTATGCATTCATAGTGTTCTTCATGATCTTCAAGTTGTTCTTGATAAGTCCTCTTGTTTGATCTTGATGTTTTCTTGTTTTGCGTTGTTTGTTGTTTTTCATATGCATTTTTTGTTTGTTAGAGTCCATGCATTAAAGATTTCTAAGTTTGGTGTCTTGCATGTTTTCTTTGCATCAAATTTTTTTTCAAAAATATGCTCTTGATGTTCATCATGATCTTCAAAGTGTTCTTGGTGTTCATCTTGACATTCATAGTGTTCTTGCATGCATCTTGTGTTTTGATCCAAAATTTTCATGTTTTGGGTCATTTTTGTGTTTTTCTCTCTCATCATAAAAAAATTCAAAAATCAAAAAATATCTTTTCCTTATTTTTCTCATAATTTTCGAAAATTTGAGTTGACTTAGTCAAAAATTTTCAAAATTAATTGTTTCTTACAAGTCAAGTCAAATTTTCAATTTTAAAAATCTTATCTTTTCAAAATCTTTTTCAAAAATCATATCTTTTTCATTTTTTTCTATTTTTCGAAAATTCTAAAAATCTTTTCTAAAATTATTTTCAAAATCTTTTCCTTATCTTTATATCAAATTTTCAAAAACTCACTAACAATTAATGTGATTGATTCAAAAATTTGAAGTTTGTTACTTTCTTGTTAAGAAAGATTCAATCTTTAAGTTCTAGAATCTTATCTTGTAGTTTCTTGTTAGTGAAGTAAGTAATTTTATAATTTTTTGAATTAAATCTTTTTATCTTTTATCTTATCTTTTTCAAAAATTTTATCTTTTTCAAAATTTGATTTCAAAATATCTTGTCTAACTTCTTATCTTCTAATCTTTTCAAATTTGATTTTAATATTTTTTTTTCAACTAACTCTTTGACTTTTTGTTTGTTTCTTATCTTTTTCAAAACCACCTAACTACTTTTCCCTCTCTGATTTTCAAAAATATCTCATCTCTTTTTCAAAAATTCTTTTGTTTTAAATTTTAATTTTAATCTTATCTTATCTCTAATTTTCGAAAATTACTAACACTTTTTTTTTAAATTATTTTCGAAATTTTCTATCTCTTCTCTCTTATTCTATTTAATTATTTACTAACACTTCTCTTCACCTCTCTTCATCTAAAAATCCGAACATAATCTATCCCTTGTGTTTGGATTCTTCACTCTTTCTTCTTCTACTAACATAAAGGAATCTCTATACTGTGACATAGAGGATTCCTCTTTCTTTTCTTATTTTCTTCTCTTTCATATGAGCAGGAACAAGGAAAAAGGCACTCTTGTTGAAATTGATCCTGAACCTGAAAGGACTCTGAAGAGAAAACTAAGAGAAGCTAAATTACAACAATCCAAAAGCAACCTTTCAGAAATTTTCGAACAAGAGAAAGAGATGGCAGCCGAACCCAATAATGATAATGCAAGGAGGATGCTTGGTGATTTTACTAAGCTCACGTCCAAATTTGATGCAAGAAGCATCTCCATTCCTGCCATTGGAGCCAAAAATTTTGAGCTTAAACCTCAACTAGTTGCTTTAATGCAACAAAACTGCAAGTTTTATGGACTTCCATCTGAAGATCCTTACCAGTTTTTAACTGAGTTCTTGCAGATTTGTGAGACTGTAAAGACGAATGGAGTAGATCCTGAAGTCTACAGGCTCATGCTTTTCCCTTTTGCTGTAAGAGACAGAGCTAGAATATCGTTGGATTCACAACCTAAGGATAGCCTGGACTCTTGGGATAAGCTGGTCACGACTTTCTTGGATAAATTCTTTCCTCCTCAAAAGCTAAGCAAGCTTAGAGTGGATGTTCAGACCTTCAAACAAAAAGACGGTGAATCCCTCTATGAAGCTTGGGAAAGATACAAGCAGTTGACCAAAAGGTGTCCATCTGACATATTTTCAGAATGGACCATATTAGATATATTCTATTATGGTCTATCTGAGTTTTCAAAAATGTCATTGGACCATTCTGCAGGTGGATCCATTCACCTAAAGAAAACGCCTGCAGAAGCTCAATAACTAATTGACATGGTTGCAAATAAGCAATTCATGTACACTTCTGAGAGGAATTCCATGAATAATGGGACACCTCAGAAGAAAGGAGTTCTTGAGATTGATGCTCTGAATGCCATATTGGCTCAGAACAAAGTGTTGACTCAACAAGTTAACATGTTCTCTCAAAGTCTGAATGGATGGCAAAATGCATCCAACAGTACTAAAGAGGCAGCTTCTGAAGAAGCTTAAATAGCAGAGGTAAATTACATGGGTGAACCTTATGGAAACACTTATAATTCATCATGGAGAAATCATCCAAATTTCTCATGGAAGGATCAACAAAAGCCTCAACAAGGCTTTAGCAATGGTGGACGCAATAGGCTGAGCAATAGCAAGCCTTTTCCATCATCGTCTCAGCAATAGACAGAGAATTCTGAACAAAATACTTCTAATTTAGCCAATATAGTCTCTGATTTGTCAAAAGCCACTTTCCGTTTCATGAGTGAAACAAGATCCTCCATCAGAAATCTGGAGGCACAAGTAGACCAGCTGAGTAAGAATGTCATTGAAACTCCTCCCAGTATTCTCCCAAGCAATACAGAAGAGAATCCAAAAGGAGAGTGCAAGGCCATTGATGTAATCAATATGGCCGAATGCACAAGGGAGAAGGAGGACGAAAATCCTAGTGAGGAAGACCTCCTGGGACGTCTCTCAAGCAAGAGGGAGTTTCCTATTAAGTATCCAAGGGAATATGAGGCTCATATAGAGACCATAGAGAACTATTCTTCCTTTGAAGAGGATGAAGATGTGACTGGAGAGCAAGTTGCTCAATATTTAGGAGCTATCATGAAGCTGAATGCCAAGTAGTTTGGTAATGAGACTTGGGAAAGTGAACCTCCCTTGCTCATTAGTGAACTAGATACCTGGATTCAGCAAATTTTACCTCAAAAGAGACAAGATCCTGGCAAGTTCTTAATACCTTGTACCATAGGCACCATGACCTTTGAAAAAGCTCTATGTGATCTGGGGTCAGGGATAAATCTTATGCCACTCTCTGTAATGGAGAAGCTGGGGATCATTGAGGTACAACCTGCCTTGTTCTCATTACAATTGGCAGACAAGTCATTAAGACAAGCTTATGGAATAGTAAAGGACGTGTTAGTAAAGGTTGAAGGCCTTTACATCACTGCTGATTTCATAATCTTAAACACTAGGAAGGAAGAGGATGAATGCATCATCCTTGGAAGACCTTTCCTTGCCACAGCAGGAGCTGTGATAGATGTCAACAGAGGTGAATCAGTCCTTCAATTGAATGGGGACTACCTTGTGTTTAAGGCACATGGCCATCCCTCTGTGACAAAAGAGAGTGAGCACAAAGAGCTTCTCTCAGTTCAGAGTCAAGAAGAGCCCCCACAGTCAAACTCTAAGTTTGGTGTTGGGAGGCCACAACCAAACTCTAAGTTTGGTGTTAAGACCCTATATCCAAAATCTAAGTTTGGTGTTGGGACTATACAACATTGACCTGATCACCTTGTGGCTCCAAGAGAGCCCACTGTCAAGCTATTGACATTAAAGAAGCGCTTGTTGGGAGGCAACCCAATTTTATTTATCTAATTTTTATTTTATTTTATTGTTATTTTGTGTTTTATTAGGTACATGATCATGAGGAGTCACGAAAAAAATATAAAATTAAAAATAGAATCAAAAACAGCAGAAGAAAAATCACACCCTGGAGGAAAGGTAGACTGGCGTTCAACGCCAGTAAGGAGCATCTGGTTGGCGTTCAACGCCAGAACAGAGCATGAATCTGGCGCTGAATGCTAGAAACAAGCAACATTCTGGCATTTGAACGCCAGGAATGTGCCTTGAGAAAAGCTGGCGCTGAATGCCAGTAACAAGCATGGAACTGGCGTTCAATGCCAGAAACATGCTACACATGGGCGTTGAACGCCCAGAACATGCTTCACATGAGCGTTGAACGCCCAGAACGTGTATCACCTCGGCGTTTAAACGCCAGAATGGTATGCAAAGGCATTTTTGCTTGCCTATTTGGTGCAGGGATGTAATTCCTTGACACCTCAGGATCTGTGGACCCCCACAGGATCACCTCAAGATTTGTGGATCCCACAGGATCATCTCAGGATCTGTGGACCCCACAGGATCCACACTTAACATATTTCCACCTTACCTCCTAATCCTATAACACTTTTCCCCATGTCACACTTCCCAACAACTTCAATCTCTGAATCTCTCTTCCTAATAAACACTCTTTCCCAAAACCCTTCACCAATCACCTCAATCTCTCTTTCCCATCACCTCTTCACCACTCACATCCATCCACTCTTCCCCATAAACCCCACCTACCTTCAAATTCAAAAACACTTTCCCACCCAAACCCACCCTAAAATGGCCGAACCTACCCTCTCCCCTTTCCCTATATAAACCCCTCCATTCCACTTCATTTTCACACAACACAACCCCCTCTTCTCTACCTTGGCCGAAACCTACACTCTCCCTTCTCCTCCATATTTTCTTCTTCTTCTTCTTCTCTTCTTTCTTCTCTTGCTCGAGGGCGAGCAATATTTTAAGTTTGGTGTGGTAAAAGAATAAGCTTTTTGTTTTTCCATTACCATCAATGGCACCTAAAGCCGGAGAATCCTCTAGAAAAGGAAAAGGGAAGACAAAAGCTTCCACCTCCGAGTCATGGGAGATGGAAAGGTTCATCTCCAAAAGCCATCAAGACCACTTCTATGATGTTGTGGCAAAGAATAAGGTGATCCCTGAGGTCCCTTTCAAGCTCAAGAAAAATGAATATCCCGAGATCCGACATGAAATCCGAAGAAGAGGTTGGGAAGTCTTAACCAACCCCATGCAACAAGTTGGAATCTTAATGGTTCAAGAGTTCTATGCCAATGCATGGATCACTAGGAACCATGATCAAAGTATGAACCCGAGCCCAAAGAATTTACCTCACAATGGTTCGGGGGAAATACTTAGATTTTAGTCCGGAAAATGTGAGGTTGGTATTCCACTTGCCCATGATGCAAGGAGATGAACGCCCCTACACTAGAAGGGTCAACTTTAATCAAAGGTTGGACCAAGTCCTAATGGACATATGTGTGGAAGGAGCTCAATGGAAAAGAGACTCCAAAGGCAAGCCAGTTCAACTAAGAAGACTGTACCTCAAGCCTATGGCTAGAGGATGGTTGGAGTTCATTCAACGCTCCATCATTCCCACTAGCAACCGATCTGAAGTTACTGTGGATCGGGCCATCATGATTCATAGCATCATGATTGGAGAGGAAGTAGAAGTTCATGAAGTCATCTCCAATGAATTCTACAAAATAGCCGAAAAGCCCTCCACCATGGCAAGGCTAGCTTTTCCTCACCTTATTTGCCATCTATATTACTCAGCTGGAGTTATCATAGAAGGAGACATCTCCATTGAAAAGGATAAGCCCATCACCAAGAAGAGGATGAAGCAAGCAAGAGAAACCCTCCACGGATCTCAAGAGATGCATGAGGAAGCTCATCATCAAGAAATCCCTGAGATGCCTCAAGGGATGCACTTTCCTCCCAACAACTATTGGGAACAACTCAACACTTCCTTAGAAGATTTGAACCACAATGTGGAACAATTGAGGGTGGAACATCATGAGCACTCCATCATTCTCCATGAAATAAGAGAATATCAAAGAGCAATGAGGGAGGAGCAACAAAGGCAGGGAAGGGACATAGAAGAGCTTAAGGACATTGTTGGTCCTTCAAGAAGAAGACGCCACTAAGGTGGATTCATTCCTTGTTCTTATTTCTTGATGCTTTTCGGTTTTTATGTTGTGTTTATCTATGTTTTGTGTCTCTACTTCAAGATCATTAGTAGTTAGTAACTATGTCTTAAAGCTATGAATAAATTCTATTAATCCTTCACCTCTCTTAAATGAAAAATGTTTTTAATTCAAAAGAACAAGAAGTACATGAATTTCGAATTTATCCTTGAATTTAGTTTAATTATATTGATGTGGTGATGGTGCACGAAATTGCAATCACACTTTTGCAATTCCGCACAACTAACCAGCAAGTGCACTGGGTCGTCCAAGTAATACCTGACGTGAGTAAGGGTCGATCCCACGGAGATTGTCGGCTTGAAGCAAGCTATGGTTATCTTGAAACTCTTAGTCAGGATATTAATAATTATCAGAGTCGATTGTGAAAAGTAAAAGAACATGAAATAAGTACTTGTTTTGCAGTAATGGAGAACAGGTTGAGATTTTGGAGATGCTCTATCTTCTGAATCTCTGCTTTCCTACTGTCTTCTTCTTCAAGCATGCAAGGCTCCTTCCATGGCAAGCTGTATGTAGGGTTTCACCGTTGTCAATGGCTACCTCCCATCCTCTCAGTGAAAATGTTCAACGCACCCTGTCACGGCACGGCTATTTAGCTGTCGGTTCTGGATCATGTCGGAATAGAATCCGGTGATTCTTTTGCGTCTGTCACTAACGCCCCACAATCGCGAGTTTGAAGCTCGTCACAGTCATTCATTCATTGAATCCTACTCAGAATACCACAGACAAGGTTTAGACCTTCCGGATTCTCTTGAATGCCGCCATCAATTCTAGCTTATACCACGAAGATTCTGATTAAGGAATCCAAGAGATATCTACTCAATCTAAGGTAGAACGGAGGTGGTTGTCAGACACACGTTCATAGTCGAGAATGATGATGAGTGTCATGGATCATCACATTCATCAGGATTAAGAACAAGTGATATCTTAGAATAGAAGCAAGCATGATTGAATGAAAAACAGTAGTAATTGCATTAATCCATCAAGACACAGCAGAGCTCCTCACCCCCAACCATGGGGTTTAGAGACTCATGCTGTAGAAGATACAATGAGAAACGTGTAAAGTGTCATGAGGTACAGATATAATGTCAAAAGATCCTATTAATAGTGAACTAGTAACCTAGGGTATACAAAAATGAGTAAATGACGTAAAAATCCACTTCTGGGTCCACTTAGTGTGTGCTTAGGCTGAGCATTGAAGCTTTCATGTGTAGAGACTTTTTCTGGAGTTAAACGCCAGCTTTTATGCCAGTTTGGGCGTTTAACTCCAATTCTTATGCCAGTTCCAGCGTTAAACGCTGGAAATTCTGAAGCTGATTTGCAACGCCGGTTTGGGCCATCAAATCTCGGGCAAAGTATGGACTATTATATATTGCTAGAAAGCCCAGGATGTCTACTTTCCAAAGCCGTTGAGCGCGCGCCAATTGGGCTTCTGTGGCTCCAGAAAATCCACTTCGAGTGCAGGGAGGTCAGAATCCAATAGCATCTGCAGTCCTTTTCAGTCTCTGAATCAGATTTTTGCTCAGGACCCTCAATTTCAGCCAGAAAATACCTGAAATCACAGAAAAACACAAAAACTCATAGTAAAGTCCAGAAAAGTGAATTTTAACTAAAAAATAATAAAAATATAATAAAAACTAATTAAAACATACTAAAAACATACTAAAAACAATGCCAAAAAGCGTATAAATTATCCGCTCATCAGGTGACAATACTTTTTGTTTTCTGAATGAATGCTTGAATAGTGCATATTTTTGAATGTTAAAACTGTTGGCTCTTGAAAGAATGATGAACAAAGAGAAATGTTATTGATAATCTGAAAAATCATGAAATTGATCCTTGAAGCAAGAAAAAGCAGTGAAAAGTAAAAAGCTTGCGAAAAAAAATGGCAAAAAAAATAGAAAAAGAAAAAGCAAGCAGAAAAAGCCAATAGCCCTTAAAACCAAAAGGCAAGGGTAAAAAGGATCCAAGGCTTTGAGCATCATTGGATAGGAGGGCCCAAGGAAATTAAATCCAGGCCTAAGCGGCTAAATCAAGCTGTCCCTAACCATGTGCTTGTGGCATGCAGGTCCAAGTGAAAAGCTTGAGACTGAGTGGTTAAAGTCATGATCCAAAGCAAAAAGAGTGTGCTTAAGAGCTCTGGACACCTCTAACTGGGGACTCTAGCAAAGTTGAGTCACAATCTGAAAAGGTTCACCCAGTCATGTGTCTGTGGCATTTATGTATCCGTTGGTAATACTGGAAAACAAAGTGCTTAGGGCCATGGCCAAGACTCATAAGTAGCTGTGTTCAAGAATCAACATACTTAACTAGGAAAGTCAATAACACTATCCGAAATTCTAAGTTCCTAGAGAAGCCAATCATTCTGAACTTCAAAGGAAAAAAGTGAGATGCCAAAACTGTTCAGAAGCAAAAAGCTACAACTCCCGCTCATCTAATTAGAACTAATATTCACTGATATTTTAGAATTTATAGTATATTCTCTTCTTTTTATCCGAATTGATTTTCAGTTGATTGGGGACAAGCAACAATTTAAGTTTGGTGTTGTGATGAGCGGATAATTTATATGCTTTTTGGCATTTTTTAGGTAGTTTTTAGTAAGTTCAAGCTACTTTTAGGGATGTTTTCATTAGTTTTTATGTTAAATTCACATTTCTGGACTTTACTATGAGTTTGTGTGTTTTTCTGTGATTTCAGGTAATTTTTGGCTGAAATTGAGGGACTTGAGCAAAACTCTGATAAGAGGCTGACAAAGGACTGCTGATGCTGTTGGAATCTGACCTCCCTGCACTCAAAATGGATTTTCTGGAGCTACAAAAATCCAAATGGCGCGGTCTCAACGGCGTTGGAACGTAGACATCCAGAGCTTTCCAGCAATATATAATAGTCCATACTTTATTCGGGAATTGACGACGTAAAGTGGCGCTCAACGCCAAGTACATGCTGCTGTCTGGAGTTAAACGCTAGAAACACGTCACGACCCAGAGTTGAACGCCCAAAACACGTTACAACTTGGCGTTCAACTCCAATAAAAGCCTTCGCTCGTGGATAGATCAAGCTCAGCCCAAGCATACATCAAGTGGGCCCCGAAAGTAAATTTATGCATCAAATACTTACTCATGTAAACCCTAGTAGCTAGTCTAGTATATATAGGACATTTAACTATTGTATTAGACATCTTTTGACCACGTTTACGTCTTTTGACCATTCGGTCTTCTGATCATGTTTTGGGGGCTGGCCATTCGGCCATGCCTGAACCTTTCACTTATGTATTTTCAACGGTGGAGTTTCTGCACACCATAGATTAAGGGTGTGGAGCTCTGCTGTACCTCAAGTTTCAATACAATTACTATTATTTTCTATTCAATTCTCTGACAACCACTTCCGTTCTACCTTAGGCCGGGCGCATATCTCTTAAATTCCCCAACAGAATCTTCGTGGTATAAGCTAGATAGATGGTGGCATTCATGGGGATCCGGAAGGTCTAACCTTGTCTGTGGTATTCCGAGTAGGATTCCGGAATTGAATGACTGTGATGAGCTTCAAACTCCTAAAGGCTGGGCGTTAGTGACAGACGCAAAAGAATCAATGGATTCTATTCCAACCTGATTGAGAACCGACAGATGATTAGCCGTGCTGTGACAGAGCATTTGGACCATTTTCACTGAAAGGATGGGATGTAGCCATTGTCAAGGGTGATGCCTCCAGACGATTAGCCATGCAGTGACAGCGCATAGGACCATTTTGCCGAGAGGATAAAAAGTAGCCATTGACGATGGTGATGCCCTACATACAGCTTGCCATGGAAAGGAGTAAGAAGGATTGGATGAATGTAATAAGAAAGTAGAGATTCAAGAGGAGCACAGCATCTCCATACGCCTATCTGAAATTCCCACTATTGATTTACATAAGTATTTCTATCTTATTTTATTTCTTTTTATTATTAATTTTCAAAATCCATAATCATTTAATCTGCCTAACTGAGATTTACAAGGTGACCATAGCTTGCTTCATACCAACAATCTCTGTGGGATCGACCCTTACTCACGTAAGGTATTACTTGGATGACCCAGTACACTTGCTGGTTAAGTTGAACATAGTTGTGATCACATATGCCAAAGAGCCATTAAATAAATCTCATGCAAATACAAAGAGGGCAATCACAATTTCGTCCACCAGGTATTTCATATTTATTGCTTCTTTCTTCAATTTATTGTTATTATTCCCTCTTGCAATTGCTGGTTTTAATCTTATATTCTCTTATTGCTTTTCTATGCTTTTATTTTGTGCCTTCCAAGTGTTTGATGAAATGCTTGGGAGGATTTTAAAGTAGCTTTTTAGGCTTCACTAACTCTAGTCTTTGATTAGGACTTGTGAACCTAAGTTGATTTTGCTCACTTGACTTACCTTCATTGTAAAGGTTAACTAAGTGAAAGTGAAATGCAATTATCATCACAATTAATGATGGTAACGAGGACATGACTTCTAATTCTCAATCCTAGTTAAAAGTTTATTATTTATTAGTTTATTTTCTTGCCATTTACTTTCTTGTTCCTTATTTCAAAACCCAAAAATATATTCTTCCTTAACCAATAATAAATACACTTCCCTACAATTCTTTTAAAGACGACCCAAGGTTTAAATACTTCGATTGATTAATATTGGGTTTGCTTAAGTGACAAGCAAATTAAATTTGATTGAGGTTTAATTTGATCTATACTTACAACGCGACTAATTTTGTGAAATTCTTTACCGACATTTTTCCTCTATCATGGGCATAAAATTGGAGTACAAACAATAGGCATTTTTAAGCCCCAAAAACACCAACTTGGAGCAAGTCATGACGTTAGTGGCACTAACATCAGCACTAACGCCACACTTGTAGCATTAGTGTGGCTAACGCCATCACCAATGCCAAGTCACCCTAGACCTCAATTTCATTCACTTCTCTCTCAAGTCCACTTCAAAGCTCAAGCAAGCATGCCCACAATTGTCAACTAATCAAGGCACAAGAAGCATCTAGAATAGGAATTTTCATTTGATTGTAATTTGTTTTCAATTTCATTTCAATTTGTAATATAGATTAGCTTATAAATAGGTATTAGTTTCACACTGCTGGGTAGTTTTTTACGGGGAAAGTCTTCGGACTCCTCTCTTCTCACCGGTACTTCTCTTCTCTTCTGTTTTCTATCATACCCACTTTGTAAATATTTTAGTTATGAATTACTAACTTTTTCCATTGGGAAAGAGAGATCTATTGTTATTTGATGGATTATATTATTTTTTTCTTCTTCTCCTCTTCACCTCTCTTTGATTTACTAGAAAGATTTCGTTCTTCATTCAAGCATTCAATTGTCTTGGAAGAGAAATTGAATGTACTTGGTTTTGTGATTGCCTTGGAAGAGGAATCATAGAACCATGCTTGAAATCTTTCTCACATTGGATTCGGTTAGGGGTTGGATGGATATAGTGACATGTAATCCTACCAATACTTTGATCTATGAAGGTGTGTGGTATAATTAGTGACCAAGCTTCATCTCTTCCCATGAGCAATTAGATCAATGAATTGGGCAATTGTCAATCCCAAGCACAATAATTCAAGGATGAAGAGCCAAACAATGTCTTCCTTAAGCCAAGGGAAGAATACAACACCATAAGCTTAATGAATGGAGTGGTGCTTAGCAAGGAGGATGATGACCAATATATGGGTGTAAAGGAGGAACTGGAAGAGCAAGAAAAAGATGCCCCTATACCAAGTGAAATCCCAATGAAAAAAGAAATTGTAAGGGAGGAAAACAACCAAGGGAGTCCACACTCCAATGAAACAGAGAGTTGCGTAAAGGATGAGTTCATTGAGCCACCAATTCAAGAAGCACTTGATGAAAAACACACTCCAACCAGCACACAACAACCAATTTTTGAAATCAAAGAAGTGAAGGCAATCAACAAAATCACTAAAACGAGGATGGTGACCAAGAAAAGAAGGACAATATCCATGAAGAAGAAAACATAAACCAAAAGGAATCCCACCCCTACCCTAACAAGGAAGTTTACTCAAGCTTGTTTTGGACGGTATAATCAATCCCCAGCAACGGCGCCATAAACTTGATGCTAGAAAATCTATATCACTACAAATTTCCTTCAGCAAGTATACCGAATTATCGTCAAGTAAAAAATCACAATAGAGTGAGGTCGAATCCCACAGGGATTAACGGATTAAGCAAGCAATAGTTAATTGGTTATTCTAGTTAGAAAAATCATTAGGGAGTGATGAGCAACAAGAAAAGTAAATGGCATAGAAGTAAAGGAAAGCAATAAAGTGCAAGAAAGTAAATGACATAAATGTAAAGTACAAGAGAGTAAAGTGCTGGAAATGTAAAGTGCAGGAAAGTAAATGACTATAAAGTAAATGTAAAAACTAAAAACAAAATGAACATTGGGATAGAGAGATATTGAATTCTCCAGATCAATTGCTCTCATCTCTTCCTCAATCCATGCAACTCATTGATCTCTTGGCAATCTTAGGTGCTTGAATCTCGATTCCTTGGCAATTCAATCTCTCTAAGCTTGAACAATTGCCCAATTCCTTGATCTAATTCCTCATGGGAAGAGATGAAGCTTGGTCACTGATTATACCAAACACCTTCATAGATCAAAGTATTGGTAGGATTACATGTCACTATATCAACATCCAACCTAATCAAACGTGAGAAAGATTTCAAGCATGGTTCTATGATTCCTCTTCCAAGGAAATCATAAAACCCAAAGTACATTCAATTTCTCTTCCAAGACAATTGAAAGCTTGAATGAAAAATGAAATCTTTCTAGTAAATCAAAGAGAGATGAAGAGAAGAATAAGAAGAAAAACAATTTAATCCATCAAATAACAATAGAGCTCTCTTTCCCAATGGAAAGAGTGAGTAATTCATAACTAAAATATTTACAAAGTGGGTGTTCATACCCTGGGTCGAGCTGTCCGACCCGGGATGATTAGCAACGAGATGACCAACCTCCTCAGGTCAAGCTACCCGACCTCTTCTCAAAGAGCTCGACCGAATTGCCAGGAAAGCCCAACGAAGGGCCCAAATAGAGGAACACGACCCAAATCCAAAGGCAGCCTGAGCCTATAGAGATAAGGGCTGTTCCCATGAAAGATAAAATAAAGATAAGATAAGATAACTAACGTATATTATCTGCAAAGGTCACTCTACACCATTATAAATACACATGAGCACCCAGGTATAACTCATACTCTAATTCTGCAAAAAACCTACTTAATACCCTTGCTAACTTAAGCATCGGAGTCCCTTGCAGGTACCACCACCCTCCGATGACGAAGGATCAGCACCATCACCAAGTTCAATAAGTCGGACACAACCGCTCTGACCAGTACAGATGATCTCGTCTGAGATCGACCTATAGTTTCAGGTAACCCCCAAAACATTGGCGCCGTTGCCGAGGTCCTGGAAGTCATCCCATTACCATGGCGGACGACCATGACAATGACCACAATTCAGATCTGGAGGATAGAACACCGCACAAAAACACAGACACTATACCAAAGGATACTCTTCAACTTAACAACAAAAAGAATTCTCTGAATACGGGAGCCATAGAGGCGCTTCAAGACCGTTTAAAACAACTGGAAGAAGAAGCCCTACGTCAACGAGAGGCTGAGAAAGATCTACAAAAGGAAATAAGGCGACGCCAGGAATTAGAGGACAAACTCCTAAAACTTGATGCCGATCTCAAGACCAAAGCTAACCGATCCCCTCATGAGGATAGCTCCCGCAAAGAACAAGATCCATTCACCAAGGAGATCTTGAAGACCAAAATCCCAAAAGACTTTAAACTCCCGGATATGACTTTATATGATGGCACTACAGATTCCGGCCATCATCTCAGCAATTTTAGAACTAGAATGTACCTCACCGACGCCTCAGACGCAGTTCGTTGCAAAGCCTTTCAAACTACTTTAACAAAGACGGCAATTAGATGGTTCGACAATCTACCCCTTAGGTCCATCTCGAGTTTCGACGACTTAGCCAAGAAGTTTTTGGCCAGATTCTCCATCCAAAAAGATAAGGTCAAGCACGCTGCAAGTCTGTTAGGAATCAAGCAAGGAGAACGGAAAAGTTTTTGCAACTACATGGAAAGATTCAACAAAACGTGCCTGGATATACAGAACCTACCAATAGAGGCTGCCATTATAGGCCTCATCAATGGCTTGCGAGAGGGACCTTTTAGCCAATCTATATCAAAAAAACACCCAACATCTCTGAACGAAGTACAAGAATGAGCGGAGAAGTACATCAACATGGAGGAAAACTCTCGACTGGGAGAGACCTCAAAATCTAGATTCACCTATCCCTCCCGAGATAAGGACAAAGAGTCCAAGAAGAAGGAAGATTGGCATGTAGAAAAAATCAAAAAATACCACAATTACACCCCTCTTCTGGTGTCCCTTGTGGATGTCTATAGAGAAGTTTGCCACACTGAAAAAATACCTCCAGCTCGACCACTCAAAGGCAAAAAAAGGAGGAGGAAATCGGACCGAATATTGTGAATATCATCGAATCCGTGGGCATTCCACCAACGTGTATTTTGACTTAAAGAATGTCATAGAAAAGCTAGTAAGAGAGGGGAAATTAGATCAGTATCTAGTCACCCGGGATGTTGAGCAAAGGAAAAGAAGAAGGGAAGAAAATGTCGGACAAACCGAGCGATAACCTCGTACACCAGAAAGACACGTCCACACGATACAGGCGGATTTGCGGGAGGATGGGTCTCCAAATCATCTCGCAAAAGATATCTTAAAGAAGTATATCATGTCGAGGGGAAGGAGGAAGCACCCGACATCCCGCAATTACTTTCACTAAAGAAGATGCATCCAGAACCATCTCAGGACACGACGATCCCATGGCCATCACTGTTATACTGGCAAACACAAATCTCCACCGCACACTGATAGACCAAGGGAGCTCTGCCAACATCTTGTTCAAAACTGCCTTCAACAAGCTCGGCCTGGAAGAAAAAGAACTTAGAGCATATCCAAAAAGCCTGTTCGGACTGGGAGACACCCCGGTTCAACCGCTTGGGTACATCTCACTACACAAAACCTTCGGAAAAGAAAACCAGTCAAGAACACTCAAGATAGATTACATCGTGGTCGACGTAAGTTCAGCCTACAACGCCTTAATAGGTTGGACGACCTTGAATCAGCTCGGCGCAATAGTCTCGACTCCACATCTATGCCTGAAATTTCCAACTACAGAAGGGTAGCTACAATAAAAGTAGACCAGAATATGGCGCGCCGCTGTTACCATGAAATCCTAAACCTCAGAGGCAGAGGAGAAGAATTCCACACAATCAAACTCGATGGAGTGCAGAGGCGGGAAGAACTCTGCCCACAACCCGACGGTGAAGTAGAGAAAGTCCAGATCGGGAACACCCCGGACCAAACAACTAATGTCGGTACAATCCTACAAGGAGACGTAAAAGAATCACTCATACAATTCTTGCGAGATAGCATCGACCTCTTTGCATGGAAGGCTACAGACATGCCAGGCATAGATCCCAAGTTAATGTGTCACAAGCTATCAGTTTACCCAGGATCTCGGCCAGTACAATAGAGGCATAGAAAGCTCGAACCAGAACGATCCCGGGCTGTAGAAGAGCAGGTACAAGCTCTACTGGATGCAGGATTCATAAGAGAAGTCAAATACCCACTATGGCTAGCTAACATCGTCTTGGTGAAAAAATCAAACAGGAAGTGGCGAATGTGCACTGACTATACCGACGCTCTGGTAGATGCCTCCTCCAGATATAAATACTTCTCGTTTACGGACGCATACTCGGGATACAATCAAATCCCAATGTATCCACCCGACCAAGAAAAAACTTCCTTCTCAACCCCAAAAGCAAACTACTGCTACATCGTCATGTCTTTCGGTCTTAAAAATGCGGGAGCTACTTATCAGAGATTAATGAATAAGATCTTCACGGATCACATCCGAAAAATCATGGAAGTCTATGTGGACAACATGTTAATAAAGACACAAAGTGAAGTGACGCTATTGTCCAAACTAACCCAAGTATTCGACACTATAAGACGGCACGACATGCGACTCAATCCTGAAAGATGCACCTTCGCAGTGGAAGCTGGAAAATTCTTGGGTTTTACGCTCACACAAAGAGGAATCGAGGCAAATCCAGATAAATGCCGGGCCATGCTTGACAGGAAGAGTCCGACTTGTGTCAAAGAGGTACAACGACTCAACGGGAGGTTGGCAGCCTTGTCCAGATTTCTAGCCGGATCGGCAATAAGATCTCTTCCCTTTTACGCCACTCTAAGAAAGGGAAAGGAGTTTGAATGGATAACAAAGTGCGAGCAAGCCTTCCAAGATTTCAAAAGATTCCTGGGATAACCACCTACCCTAACTCGAACGTGGGAAGGAGAACCACTCACATTATACCTCGCGGTAGGAAGTTGGGCAGTAGCCTCAGCCCTAGCTCGAGAAGACGACAGTGGGCAACAACCCGTATACTTCATCAGTAAAGCATTACAAGGGTCCGAGCTAAACTACCAAAAAATAGAAAATTTTGCATACGCTCTCATACTAACATCTCGACGACTTCGTCCATACTTCCAAGCTCACACCATTAGGGTTCGTACCAACCAGCCCATAAAAGGGATTTTACAGAAAATAGACCTGGCGAGCAGAATTTTACGATGGACAGTCGAGTTGTCTGAATTCGATCTTCAATACGAAGCTCAGACAGCCATCAAATCACAGTACCTAGCTGACTTCGTGGCAGAATTTACAAACAAATTGGAAATCCCCATAGAATGGAATCTATACGTGGATGGTTCCTCAAATAAAACTGGAAGTGGTGCGGGTGTGATAATTGAAAGCGACCAAGGAACCCAAATCAAACTCTCCCTCAAATTCGGGTTCCCTGCCTCGAACAACCAAGCGAAATATGAGGCACTACTAGTTGGTCTGAAGCTGGTTAGGGAGGTTGGAGCTCAAAAGCTTACTATCTTCAGCGACTCACAAGTAGTCACTTCACAAATAGTAGGAAGCTACCAAGCCAAAGATCCCACCATGAAAAAGTACTTGGACAAAACTAGGGAACAACTCAGACAACTCAGAGAATATGAGGTCTGTCACATACCCCGAGAACAGAATGCCCAAGCTGACGCACTCTCGAAACTAGCCAGCACCAAACCAGGGGGCAATAATAGAAGCATCATCCAAAAAATTATGCAGAATCTATCAATCTCGGAAGAAGAAAAAGTCCTAGCCATAACAGATTAGGATCAAGGATGGATGACTCCCATAATTAATTATTTCAAAACAGAAGCACTCCCCACAGAGGAAAAGGAGGCAAAGAGGTTGAAACGGGAGGCACAATACTACACTATCATAAACAATACTCTATACAAAAGAGGGATTCCAACACAAAGGAAGTTCTAGAAGAAGTACACAGTGGCATTTGTGGCAACCACCTCGGAGCGCAAGCACTTAGCATAAAAGTACTCCGGGCAGGATTTTACTGGCCAACTCTACAAAAGGAAGCCACAGAGTTCGTAAAGACATGTCCACCATGTCAGAAACATGCCAACTTTCACATCGCCCCGCCAGAAGAACTTATCAGCGTGACCTCACCTTCTTGGACCCTTCCCTCAGGGATCAGGACAAGTTAAATTCCTCATAGTAGGAGTACACTATTTCACAAAGTGGATCGAGGCAGAACACCTAACTGCTCAAAGAAGTCGAAAATTTCTATATAGGAACATTGTCACAAGGTTTAGGGTTCCATACTCCATTACCACAAACAATGGTACCCAATTCACAGATGCAGGCTTCAGAAAGTTGGTGGCTGACTTGAACATAAAACAACAATTCTGTAGAACATCCCCAAGCCAATGGACAAGCCGAAGCTGCCAACAAAGTCATATTGGCTGGGCTAAAACGGAGATTACATGACGCAAAGGGAGCCTGGGCTGAGGAGCTCCCACAAGTCTAATGAGCATATCGAACAACGCCACATTCCACCTCAAAGGAATCACCCTTCCAATTAGAATACGAAATGGAGGCAATGATCCCAGTAGATATTGAAGAAGGGTCGCCTAGATTGATCCACTATAGTGAAGAAGCAAACTCCCAACTTCAAAGGGAAGAACTCGACCTACTTTCAGAAGTCCAAGAAAGAGCTCGGATCAGGGAAGAAGCGTTAAAATGTCGAATGGTTTCAAGATACAATCAAAAGGTAGTACAGCGAGTTTTTGCTGAGAATGACCTCATCCTAATCCGAAATGATATCAGAACAACTCGACCTGGAGAAGAAAAGCTGGCAGCAAGCTGGAAAGGACCCTACCGAGTCATAGAAGTACTTGGAAAGGGCTATTACAGACTGTCTGAACTCGATGGGCGAGAGCTTCCTAGGTCATGGCACGCCTGCAACCTAAAAAGGTACTATAGTTAGGGATGATAAAGGATCTTAGGATAACGCGCACTCTTTTTCCTGAAAAGGTTTTTTAAAGAAGCACCAAGCCAAGACCTATAAATCACCCGACTTAGAGGGATAAAACTCCCGCATGTATATATTTGCATTTTCTTTTGAATAAAATCTGTTTAGATCTTCTACAAATTCTCAAACCATATTAATCTGAAACATTCATCGTCCGATTATAAAGCTACAAATCGGCAGAGAGTGAAAATCAAATTCACTGAACGATCACGATAAAGACCAACAGAGATGAAAACCAAATTCATTAAAAAGTCAACCAAACGAGGATTAAACCCAATTTCTACAAAATTGGCAAAGATGAAAATAGAATAATGCAAGAAGTTATCGAAAGTGATCCATAGAAAGGACTTGACGAGGTCCTAATAAAATGGATTGCTAAAAAATAACTTAAAGACTGGCCGACGTAAAGAAGTCAGACCAGTCGCAATAACCAAAGTTATAAGTAAATCCCTGGAAAGAGGTCTGGCTAGCCCTATAAAAGAGGATTACTATAACTTAGAAGGGCCCGACATGATGAAGTCGGCCCAAAACATAAAAGTTATAAAAGTAATCCCTGAAAGAGACCTGACAAAGGTCCAAGAAAGAGGATTACAAAAATAACTTAGGAGGGCATCGACATGATGAAGTCGGCCCAAAACAAACAAGTTATAAAAAGTAAATCCCTGAAAGAGACCTGAAAAAGGTCCAAGAAAGAGGATTACTAAAAATGACTTAGAAGGAACCGGCATGATGAAGTCGGCCTCCCACAAACAAGTTATAAAAAGTAAATCCCTGAAAGAGACCTGACAAATGTCTAAGAAAGAGGATTACTAAAAATAACTTAGAAGGAACCGGCATGATGAAGTCGGCCTCCCACAAACAAGTTATAAAAAGTAAATCCCTGAAAGAGACCTGACAAAGGTCCAATAAAGAGGATTACTAAAAATAACTTAGAAGGGACCGGCATGATGAAGTCGGCCTCCCACAAACAAGTTATAAAAAGTAAATCCCTGAAAGAGACCTGACAAAGGTCCAAAAAAGAAGATTACTAAAAATAAACTTGTGACCGAACTAAGGAAGTCAACATACAAGTTAGACCCAAACATCCGCAACCTCAAGCCACAAGTATGAAAATACAAAGGTAATCCAAAGAAGTCGGACAATAAAGTACCAGACAAATGCGGACCAACATGTCATAAAAAAGCACAAGTCATAAGAAGAACAAAACTCAAGAGGCCACCAAAGTCAGCCCCAAGAGCCTGAAAACTACTTTGTTTTTCAAAATAAAGTTGCTAAACAAGCAACAAGGAAAGTAGCAAAAGTCAGAAACACCATCTACATATGTAAAAAGTTCAAAAGCCCACAACCCGGGCTGTCTACATAAACATCCTAAATAAATCATTGGGGATCCAAAGACTTCTCGGCAGCATCAACACGGGGTGAAGGAGGACGAGTCTGAAGAGGCACCGCATCCACTGTCCCATCATCCCGGTTCAAGATGTGACAATCAGGCTCCGACTCAGGACGACCAACCTCAGCAGTGGGAGTCAAAGAGGTCGGCACAACAGAGGTTTTGGTGACAAGCAGTGAAGGACGATCAATATCATCATCATCAGGGTCATCAGGAACAATCTTACCATCCCTGACAATTTGTCCAGGCTAAAAAGGGAAAGTTCAAGCTCCGGCGTAAGAACTCGAACTTGCTCCTTCAGATTCTCATAAGCAGCATTAACACTGCCTACAAGGTGACCTTGAAGTTCGGTATAATCGGCCCGGACAGATTCCAAGTTGTTCCTGAGATCCATCATCTCCCTATAGGTGGTAACATAGCTATCCTTATGTTTTAACGCTGTGTCCTCAGCTAATTACACAGCGGCCGCCAGACCAATAGCTCGAGTCTTTTCCCCCTCCAACTCCTTCTCCAGCTTGGTCACTTTCACCTCAAGCTCCTCTTTCAAACCCTTAATCCGGTCAAACTCTGATTTTGCCTCCTCATAAAGGCCTTCGTAGCATGGATAGGAAGATCATGAGCGGTCCGGTATAAAGCTGCTCCCATATGTGCCAGTTTAATACCACTCCGAGTGATAAAATCCAAACGATGAAGAATCGATACATCATCAGTAGGCATGACACCATAAGGAGCAATCTATTGATCAACGAACCCGACAGCATCAAAGTCGGGAGCCTCCAGATTAAAATACTCGACAGTTCGGGGTCTTTTTGGAGGAGGAGCGCCGGTAAGAGAAGAGGTAGCAGCAGAAGTTTGTGAAGGATCAACCAAACGAACCCGAGGAGTAGGAATCATCCTCCTCGGTCCAGGAGAGCTCGGAACCAAAGGCTTCGACGAAACCTGAGAAGACCCCTCCCCGACCGGCTTGGCCGAGATGTTTTGAGCTGCAGTAGTCTTCCTTGCCCTTTTAAAGGCTTTCATGGATTCGTTATTTTTAATCATCTCTGCAAACAAAACATCACAGCGGGAAAACAAATTACGAATTAGAAGAGAACTTATAAGAGATAAACTTGACAAACAAACAAAACCAAAAATTGACCACTACCCAGCTCAGCTCGGAGGAGAAAGGGGTTTGCTAAGAATTTCTTTGTGTCGAGATGGGAAGGATGCCCCCAGTTTTCTTCC
Source organism: Arachis hypogaea (assembly GCF_003086295.3). Taxonomy (NCBI): domain Eukaryota; kingdom Viridiplantae; phylum Streptophyta; class Magnoliopsida; order Fabales; family Fabaceae; genus Arachis; species Arachis hypogaea. The sequence continues at coordinate 70,764,896 of NC_092045.1, read as the reverse complement.
AGCACAGTCACAAAAGCTTGCTCAGCCTCATTTAACATCTCCCACGTATATTTAGATACCATTACATTTTTTTGCCATTCCAAGGGAAAGGTGGGCTCATCATTTTCATCCAAAAGAAAGGGCCGAGCTCCTTCAACAGCTTGGACCCTAAAAAAGTAATTTTTGAAATCACAAAAAGATTCGTCAAACATGGAAAAAACCTTTTTCCCCTAGGAAGCTCGGAAAGAAACGCAAGCGGCTTTCTTCTTAACCACCCCAAGCTTTGTCAAAACGAAAAGATAAAAGAAGAGGGATTGTGAAGCAGGGAGTCCGAGCTCACGACACAGCAACTGAAAGATTTTTATAAAACTCTAGGAATTGGAGTGAAGTTGGGATGGAGCTACATTACAAGACCATAATAGGTTGGTCCCAAAAGGGGTAAAAGGAAGGGTAATATTCATTTGACTAAAAAAGAAGTCGTATGCATAGAAAAAGGGGCGCTCTCCAGCAATTCAGGTAGAAAAACATACCCTTTCCTCAGAAGTTGGAGATACAAGCTCATAGTTCTTCTCATCACTACCATTACCACAAACCCTATGAAATTGCCTAAGTTGCTGACAAAACTCTGAGTCAACCAACGAAACGCTTAAAAGAACCATAGAATCCACCCAATCAGCCATGCCCTCAGGGACTTGGGAAGATGTCTCAACAATATTTTTGCAAGAAGACATGAGGTCAATGATGGAGTGCAGAAGATGGTGAATTAAAAATTTAATAAAATGGTTACGTTGCAAGTATAGTTCTTAACTCACCGAAAATCTGCCTATCAATTTAGAAATATGTCACATAAAGTTTAAATTAAAATTACTGGGAGTTTTAAGTCCCAAGTCATCTCCCAACGAGTTGCAGAAAAGTGTGCTGTTTTATTAATCAGATATTCCAAAAAGTTGAACTAAGTAAATTGGGATTTAAATTGAGGAATTTTAAATAATATAAATAAAAGCCTTGACTGGGAATTGATTGGTTAGAATCTTTATCATTGATGGAATGATTTTTAAGATTGATTTATAATTAATGGTTACTTTGTTTGGTTATCCTTTACTAGGTAAGGGAAAGTCAAACAAGTTAGAATGCCAGATCTGTTCACGAGTTACAACCCACTTAGTTCAAAGGGATTGGCGTTGGTGACAGGATAGCAATCCAACAATTAACCTAACTACAAATTTTTTTTTTCTTCAATCCTTCCAACTCAAGAGTTCCTTTTAATCAATTCCCCATCAAGTAATGAAACTACTCACGCAATGTAAATAAAGAATCCATGGCACATGAAAGGGAATTAAAAGAAGACATGATTATTGGAATTGAAATTAAATTAAAAAGAAATAATCCTTGCATCAATTAATCATAAAAGTATCTGAATGACAAAATTGAACATAACAAAGAACATGGAAGAATAAAACCAAGTTAAGAGAACAAACTAGAGTGATGAAGTCTTGATGAGGAAATAACTCTTCTCAATGTTCCAATGCTAAGACCAATTGAAAATTAAAATTCTAGAAACTAGAGAGAAAAACCTAAGAGAGTGAAAAACTAGATCTAAACAACTGAATGAATGTGTCTGTGTTGTTTCTGCATATCCTCTGACTCTAGTCTGTTGTTCCGGGCCGAAAACTGGGCTGAAATAGGGTCTAAAATCGCTGGTTTCGGATTCTGTAGATTATGCAGATCGCGCATGTCACGCAATCGCATCATCCATGCGGACGCGTCGCTTGCGCTTTTCCTCTTCACGTGTTCGCGTCGTCCATGCTACCGCGTTGCTTGTGCTTTTCAATCCGCGCGGCCGTGCAAGCCATGCAGCCGCGTCACTGCGATTTACGTTCCTTCGCGCGGTCGCGTGAGCCATGCGACCGCGTCACTTCTCGCTGGTTATCTCCTCAAATTCTTGTGTTCCTTCCATTTTTGCTAGCTTCCTCTCCAATCTCCATCTCATTAATGCCCTATAAAGCCTGAAACACTTGACACATAGATTACGGCATCGAATGGAATAAAGGAGGATTTAAATTAAATAATTAAAGTCTCTAGGAAGCAATTTTCAAACATGTAATAAATTCAGGAAGGAAATCTAAATGCATGCTAAATTGATGAATAAGTGGGTAAGGATCACGACAAAACCACACAATTAAACACAATATAAACTATAAAATAGTGGTTTATCAACCTCCCCACACTTAAACATTAGCATGTCCTCATGCTAAATTGAAGGAGACAAGGAAATAAGTATGAACATGCAGAAACTCATGAAATGCAATGCAATCCTACATATATAAATAAATGCAACTATATGATTATTATCCACTTGATCAAAAGTAAATAAGCCCTTCAAAATAATTACAAATCAAATTCCACTAATTCTATCATCATATAATAAAACCGATAAAAGTGCAAGAAGATAGCTTATGAAGGCAGGAAACATGAAAATTCAAGCATTGAACCCTCACTGATAATGTATGTACGCTCTAATCTCTAGTGTATAGGGTAATCACTCTATTCTTCTCTAGTCATGTTTTCTAACTTTTGTTTTTCTCCTAACCAATCAACAACAGTTAATATACCAATGCAAACATCATGAGGTCTTTTCAGGGTTGTAATGGGGCCAAGGTGCAGGTAACGATATACATATGGCTAAGTGAGCTTTATAAATTGAATCTTTAATTAACCTAAGCTCTCACCTAATATACATATATTCTATATACTTTTAAATTCATGCCCAGCTACCCATAATTCCCTTTTTCAACCCATACTCATATTTCAACCTTGTATTTTAATTCTATCATATGTGCATTGGTCTTTGAATTCTGAATTCAACATTGGGGTAGTTTTGTCCCCTTATTTATTGATTTTTTTTGAATAAATAAAGCTTATCAATGCACATAGATTTTTTATTCTTATATTTTCACATGAGTGGGTATCTAAATTTCTTTTAAATTTTCGTGACACATTCCCTTAACAACTTTTGTTCCCACAATTTCCCATACTTAACTAGCACACACAATTCTATCTTAAGCTAACCAAAGATTCAATTTGGGATATGCAATTGTTTTTCAGCTTAAGGTTAGTACTGTGGTAAAATATAGAACAAATGGGGTTTTAAAGGCTCAAAGTGGTTAACAAGGGTAATTGAAAAGTGTAGGCTTGATTTTAATAAGTGAGTTTAAACAAATAATGGCCTCAATCATGTGCAAGCATGTAAATATAATAAATATTGGACATATAAGATAAAACAAAATATAGATTACAATCATAGAGAAGTAAACACACAAGAATAAAATAATTATGGTTAAATAATGTAACCATACATAAAGGCTCAAATCTTTCACAGGTTGTGTGTTCTTTAGCTCAAACATCATGTTCCAAATACAACTCAAGCAGATTTATCATAAAAATTTTTAAAAGAAACTTATTGTCTTTTCAATCAAGTAGAACATGCATGCAACTATCCTAACCTATGCAATTTATTCTATTCTATAAAAGAAAGAAAAATCTAACTAAAATATCCTAATTATTGGTGTCAGAGAAGAGAATTTACCTCCGGAAGTCAGGTACTGACCGACCTCCCCACACTTAAGGCATTGCACCATCCTCGGTGCCATCTGTCAGGAACAGGGGTGGGCTGGTGGCAGTATCTCCACAGTCGGGACCATCATGGCTCCCGGTGCTGGTAAAAGAAGTGGAGTCCGGGGTGTCTGAGTCTCTGAAGCGTCCCTTGAGTAGCTCCTTGAGGTGTTTGAATCGGCGCTCGTTAAGGCGCTCTCTCATCTTTGCTTTTTGTTCATGCCGATCCAACTTTTCAAGTATCTGCTGGAGCAATTTCTCAGTGGTAGATGCTTGTGGTGTTGAAGAAGGAATATCTTCAACCGGCTCAATATGCTGGCTTGTAGTGGCTGCTGAAAATCTGAGGTATTTCCCGTTAGGGACTGATTAAACCACTATTTTATAGTTTATATTGTGTTTAATTGTGTGGTTTTGTCGTGATCCTTACCCACTTATTCATCAATTTAGCATGCATTTAGATTTCCTTCCTGAATTTATTACATGTTTGAAAATTGCTTCCCAGAGACTTTAATTATCTAATTTTAATTCTCCTTTATTCCATTCGATGCTGTAATCTGTGTGTCAAGCGTTTCAGTCTTTATAGGGCATGAATGAGATGAAGATTGGAGAGGAAGCTAGCAAAAATGGAAGGAACACAAGAGTTTGAGGAGATAACCAACGAAAAGTGACGCGGTCGCATGGCTCACGCGACCGCGCGAAGGAGCGCAAATCGCAGTGACGCGGCCGCATGGCTTGCGCGGCAACGCAGATTGGAAAGCACAAGCAACGCGGTAGCGTGGACGACGCAAACGCGTGAAGAGGAAAAGCGCCAGCGACGCGTCCGCATGGACGACGCGATCGCGTGACATGCGCGATCTGCATAAACTGCAGAATCTGAAACCAGCGATTTTGGACCCTATTTCGGCCCAGTTTTCGGCCCGGAACTGCAGACCAGAGTCAGAGAATATGCAGAAACAACAGAGAAAACATTCATTGAGTAGTTTAGATCTAGTTTTTGACTCTCTTAGGTTTTTTTCTCTCTAGTTTTAAGAATTTTAATTTTCAATTGATCTTAGCATTGGAACATTGAGAAGAGTTATTTTCCTCATCAAGACTTCATCACTCTAGTTTGTTCTCTTAACTTGGTTTTATTCTTCTATGTTCTTTGTTATGTTCAATTTTGTCATTCAGATATTTTTATGATTAATTAATGCAAGGATTATTTCTTTTTAATTTAAATTCCATTCCAATAATCATGTCTTCTTTTAATTCCCTTTCATGTGCCATGGATTCTTTATTTACAATGCGTGAGTAGTTTCATTACTTGATGGGGAGTTGATTAAAAGGAACTCTTGAGTTGGAAGGATTGAAAGAACAATTTGTAATTGGGTTAAATGTTGGATTGCTATCCTGTCACCGACGCCAATCCCTTTGAACTAAGTGGGTTACAACTTGTGAACAGATCTGGCATTTCCACTTGTCTGACTTTCTCTTACCTAGTAAGGGATAACCAAACAGAACAACTATTAACTATAAATTAATCTTACAATCACACCATCAATGATAGAGATTCTAACCAATCAATTCCCAGTCAAGGCCTCTTATTTTTATTATTTAAAATTCCTCAATTTAAATCCCAATTTACTTAGCTCAACTCTTTCTGGAATATCTGATTAATAAAATAGCACATTTTTCTGCAACTCGTTGGGAGACGACCTGGGACTTAAAACTCCCAATAATTTTAATTTAAACTTTCAGTGACATATTTCTAAATTGATAGGCAGATTTTCGGTGAGTTAAGAACTATACTTGCAACGTAACCATTTTAATAAATTTTTAATTCACCAGCTTCTGCACTCCATCAATTTTTGGCGCCGTTGCCGGGGAGTTGCAATAGAGTGCTTATTTTATTAATTAGAATTTATTTATTTGCATTTTCTTTAATTTTGCTACTATGAGCTGCGTGTTTCTTCTGTCAAATGACACGTTCACTTCCTGATCCGCGCTTGCTAATATTCGATCCTGAAATTGAGAGAACAATTTCACGAATAAGGCAAGAACCGCGTAGGTTAGTCCGCTCTGAGGGCTGATCTGAAAGTGAATCTGAGGAAGAAAACAGCCCCCGTTCTACTGATTCGGTTGTTTTACGTGCAGAAAACATGGCAGCTAGAAGAATTACCATTCAGGAGGAAAGAGCTCCTAATTTTACACTGCAACCGTTTCAAGCGCATCATCCAGTGGTAGCTACGGATTTTGAAATAAAGACCGCACTGCTAAATTTGATGCCGAAGTTTCATGGCCTACCTGCTCAAGAGCCTATCAAGCACTTGAGAGATTTCCAGGCAGCCTGTTCTACTGTCAGGCGTGATGGCGCTGATGAAACTTCAATTCTGCTGAAAGCTTTTCCGTTCTCTCTTGATGGAAAAGCAAGAGAGTGGTACTACATGATGGTGTTTTTGTGGAAAAACAAATTTCCAACACACAAATTCAACCGGCAAGTATACCGGGTCGCATCAAGTAGTAATAACTCACAAGAGTGAGGTCGATCCCACAGGGATTGATGGATCAAGCAACTTCAGTGGGTGATTAGTTTAGTCAAGCTAACATTGAAGGGATATTGGATGAAATGTAGCCAACAGAATTGTAAATGACAGGAAATTTAAAGTTGCAGAAAGTAAAATTGCATAAAACGTAAAGTGCAAGAAAGTAAAATAGCTGAAACTTAAATTGCACGAAAAGTAAATTGCATTAAATGTAAAGGGGATTGGGTGCAGAAAATTTAAAATTCAACAAGAAAATGTAAAGAGCAATCAAGCAGAGAAGTAAAAGATGAAATAAGTGCAGCAGATTTAAATAGAAATGGAAAATTGCTTGAAGAAGCAACACAGAATGTAATTAAGCTCAATTGTGCAATTTAAAGAGACAAATGAAGATCTCAGGGAATCAAAGAGACTAGAAAACAAGTCTAGATCTCAATCCCTTCCTTGATCCAACAGCAAACAAGATGCAGGAAAATTAAAGATGAAAGCAATGAAGAAAACTTTGATTCAAATCACAATTCACTTGAAATTTTGCAGAAGAAGAACAAAAGAGGTTGCAGATGGAGAATGAAAACAGAATTTCTTCCAATCTCCACCCAAGATTCAAAACAGAAAATGAAAACTCAAAGAGAGAGCTATCAACTACTACTACTCTCTAATGGAGCAAGCCTCCCCGATTCAGCTCCTATTGATGCCTTTATATAGGCTTTACAAAATGAAAAATGAAAATGAAATTAAAACAAATTACAAAAATGAAAATGCTAATTTAATTGATCCATGTGCCTTTGAGTGATGATGTGGGCTTTGCTTGCTTTGGATTTGAGGAGAAATGGGTTTGGTTGGCCTTGATTCAATTTGGAGAAGAATTGAATTTAAATGGAATTTTGGTTGAATTTTGGCCCATGTTGCTCCCAGGAGGCTGCCCTGCCTTTGTGGAGGGCAGAGCAGGGAAGCCTTGTGTAAGGATCCAACTAGCGTGCCAAGGCTTGGAAGCATCAGGATGCTGCCCTGCCCTTGTGGAGAGCAGGGCAGAGTTGCCATGGTGCGCATTTGTTGCTGGCCGAAATTCCCTTGCTGCGCACCAATTGTGCGTGCTGGCCGTGCCAAGGATGTGCGTGCCATGCACCACGGAATGCTGCCCTGCCCTCATTGTGGGCAGTGCAAGCTTTCCTTGGGGAGTGCCAAGTTCGAATCCCATGGAGTGCATTGCTTGGCTTTTTCTTCTTGGCACCTAATTCACGCCTAAGGCTTGGCTTCCTAGAGGTCTTGTGTTCGAAACTTGGTGGAGGAAGTTGTTGCAATTTTTCCCTAAATTTTCATGAAGAGAACACGACATTGCCCTCCAAGAGGGCATTCTGCTCTCCTTGAGGGCAGACTTCCTTGGTTTCCTTGTGTCTCCCTCTTCGAGCCTTGGTGGAAGCACATTGGTTTATTTTCGCTTATTTTTTGCCCTTAAAGATGCCTTTCGTTCCTACCTCAATTGTACGCCAAATATGGATTGCTATATATCGTTGGAAAGCTCTGAATGTCAGCTTTCCAACGCAATGGAAAGCACATCAATCGGACATCTGTAGCTCAAGTTATAGCCCTTTGAAGTAGGCATGGTCATGCTGTGAGCGGCCAGATTTTAACTTAGCGAAAATTTGCTCCAACCTCACTTTGTTTCATCATGATTCTGCCCTGCCCTTGGCAAGGGCAGGGCAGTGTGCGTGCTGGTTGTTTTCTTCTTTAATTTGGTCATGGGCCACGCTTTTAAAAGCGTGGCCTAAGTCTCCAAAGTGTGCTCCAACTTCAAAGTGTGCTCCAAAGCTCTTTTTTTCCTCTTTTTTTGTGCTTCTTTGCTTCTTTTTCTTCTTATTTCCTACAAGATTTATAAAATTAAAAGATCAAGGAAATCTTCCAATTAAGCACAAAAGAATGCAATATTTAAGCACTAATCATCAATTTCTTATATGAAAAAGCATAGAAAAATAGGTATATGATGACATGTCATCACAACACCAAACTTAAACCTTGCTTGTCCCCAAGCAAGAAAAGAATCATGCAATAAAGATTGACAATCGAAGGTAAGAAGAATAGCAACTCAATGTTCATGGTTAGCTAGTTTTCTATGCATGCTTCAATCACAAAAGAAATGTAAATGATTGATGCTTCTATCTAGCTCATTTTATGAAATCTTTTTCTTATAATTCTTCCTTGAAACAAGCTTTTGATTTTTTTTTTTGCTTCTCCTTTTGGGTGCTTTGCCCCATGAGTTAATAACAAAGCTACGACTTCTAAATGCTTTGTTTTCAAGTATTACCACTTGATACATAAGCACCACAAGCATTTAATTAGAGGACTTCATTAAGCTCATTTTTCTTTTCTTTTCTTGACTCTCTAATCATTGATGCTCAGAGCCTTGAGCTTTGAGGGAGTGCTTTTGCACTTGAGCCTAGCCTTGACTTCTAAGTGTTTTGTTTTCAAGCATTTGGCTTGATACATAAACACCACAAGCACTTAGCAAATAAATTGCCATTGGTACTCAGAGCCTTCAGCTTTCTCATTCTTTCCCTTTTTCTTTTCTTGCTTTAATTGTATTTGCTTCTTCAAGGTTTTCATGATTTCAAGAGATTTCACAAAATGTACTAGATGAAAAACTTCAATTAAATAAAATCCAATGCAATTGAGCAACAATTAATCATACTAGCTTTCCAATACTTGTATGCACATGCTAAAATCTTCTTTAATGCCTTGTTTGTTTATGATCATGATACTTTATTGCTTTTGAATTCACAAAGCCCAAGTTGGTAGTTATAATGCCACAGCAACATATTACAAATCAAGATTCAAGCTATGCTTTATTCATACACACATGTAAACAGAAAAGATGAAGACAATCATGTAATTTAAGTGCTGGAAATAAATGAGAAGAAAAGGAACTCTACAACCTTGTAGTTCATCTTCATTATTGTTGTCCTTTTTCTCCAATTCTTCCCTTTCCCTTGCCAAACTTAGAGTGCTTGCTCATCCTCAAGCAACAATTAGAACAATGGCTATGGGGCTAAGATGGATCATGAATGTCTTATGCAATGAAATGTTAGCATTACATGTGTTGCAAGCAAGCAAAAATGAAAAATAACAATCAAGACACAAGAGACAGCGACATTTTGATTGCAAGCATAAGAAGGTGTGCACAATACTTTGCATAAAGAATAAGTGGCACACCAAACTTAGTGTGACACTTTCACTTGGAATTGATGCAAGTATCTAGTAAAGATTTGAAGCAAATTGTGTTGCATAGACACCAAACTTAGAATGCAATCCTATGTCCACTTATTTGAATTAAAACCAAGCAAATGAAACTATTATTTATTAATTACAATCACCAAGCTAAGAATCTGTCATTAATAAAGCTCTCTTGGTAATGTATTAACAAACACAGTAAATAAGCAAGATAAAATGAAAGCATTAAAAACAAAGTAAAGTAAATAGAATAACAAAATATCAAACCAAAAGAAAATTAACACTGCAAAGACATTATGGTTATGCAGACAAGTGATGTTGCTGAATGATTTGCATAGAAAAATAGGTGGCACACCAAACTTAGAATCTTGGTGTGTCACTTTCATTTTTTGATTTGATGCAATCATCCAAAAAGATTGAAAACAATGTGTTGCATGGCAACACCAAACTTAGAATGTAACCATATGCCAATTTATTGAATTTAAACAAAGTAAAGAAAGAAAACAAAGCAGAGAAGAGAAATTATACCTACGGTTGGGTTACCTCCCAACAAGTGCTCTTTTAGTGTCATTAGCTTGACATGTTGTTCTTCACTTTCTTCCTCTTCTTCCAGTTTGTTAAGAGGAATGACCTCAAAGGAGGAGAAGTTCCAGCTATTGTCCCCTTTCTTGGTTTCCTCTCAGCAAGCTTTCTTTTGAAATTGGCTTGATTGAGCTTGCTTGCTTGATCAGGGGGAGGATTGTTTGCAGTTGACCTTCTCATGAATGTTGTCCTTGATATCTTGGTCACAATCCTCTTCTTGGTGTTTTTGTTAATTGCCTTCACCTCTTTGGATTCATGAATTGGTTGCTGAGTGATTTTTGGAGTTTGATCTTCATCCAAAGCCTTTTGAATTGGTGGTTCCATGACCCCTTCCTTCATGTGATTTTCTGCTTCACTTGAGTTTGACTTCTTGATGAGCGGATAATTTGTACGCTTTTTGGCATTGTTTTTAGTATGTTTTTAGTATGATCTAGTTAGTTTTTAGTATATTTTTATTAGTTTTTAGTTAAAATTTACTTTTCTGGACTTTACTATGAGTTTGTGTGTTTTTCTGTGATTTCAGGTATTTTCTGGCTGAAATTGAGGGACCTGAGCAAAAATCTGATTCAGAGACTAAAAAGGATTGCAGATGTTGTTGGATTCTGACCTCCCTGCACTCGAAGTGGATTTTCTGGAGCTACAAAAGCCCAATTGGCGCGCTCTCAACGGCGTTGGAAAGCATACATCCTGGGCTTTCCAGCAATATATGATAGTCCATACTTTGCCCAAGATTTGATGGCCCACACCGGCGTTCAACGTCACCCTCAGGAATTCCAGCGTTAAACGCCGGAACTGGCACAAGAATGGAAGTTAAACGCCCAAACTGGCACCAAAGCTGGCGTTTAACTCCAAGAGGAGTCTCTACACGAAAATGCTTCATTGCTCAGCCCAAGCACACACCAAGTGGGCCCGGAAGTGGATTTTTATGTCATTTACTCATCTCTGTACACCATAGGCTACTAGTTCTCTATATATAGGACCTTTTACTATTGTATTTTCATCTTTGGATCAATTTAGATCTTTTGATCATCTTTGGACATCTAGTTCTTAGATCATTGGGAGGCTGGCCATTCGGCCATGCCTAGACCTTGTTCTTATGTATTTTCAATGGTGGAGTTTCTACACACCATAGATTAAGGTGTGGAGCTCTGCTGTACCTCGAGTATTAATGCAATTACTATTGTTCTTCTATTCAATTCCGCTTGTTCTTGTTCTAAGATATCACTTGTTCTTCAACTTGATGAATGTGATGATCCGTGACACTCATCATCATTCTCACCTATGAACGTGTGACTGACAACCACCTCCGTTCTACCTTCGATTGGGTGAATATCTCTTGGATTCCTGATACACGATGCATGGTTGATCGCCTGACAACCGAGTGCTCGCCTGACAAACGAGCCAGCCATTCTGTGAGATCAGAGTCTTCGTGGTATAGGCTAGAACTGATGGCGGCATTCAAGAGAATCCGGAAGGTCTAACCTTGTCTGTGGTATTCTGAGTAGGATTCAATGATTGAATGACTGTGACGTGCTTCAAACTCCTGAGGGCGGGGCGTTAGTGACAGACGCAAAAGAATCACTGGATTCTATTCCGGCCTGATCGAGAACCGACAGATGGATAGCCGTGCCGTGACAGGGTGCGTTGAACATTTCCACTGAGAGGATGGGAGGTAGCCACTGACAACGGTGAAACCCTTGCTTAAGCTTGCCATGGAAAGGAGTAAGAAGGATTGGATGAAGACAGTAGGAAAGCAGAGAGACGGAAGGGAAGGCATCTTCATACGCTTATCTGAAATTCCTACCAATGAATTACATAAGTATCTCTATCTTTATCTTTATGTTTTATGCGTTTATCACCATACCCATTTGAGTTTGCCTGACTAAGATATACAAGGTGACCATAGCTTGCTTCATACCAACAATCTCTGTGGGATCGACCCTTACTCGCGAAGTTGTGTTTATGCCATGGTATTGAACACCAAGTTTTTGGTTTCATCACCGGGGATTATTTGATTTGTGAAAAGTATTGATCACAATTTCGTCCACCAAGTTTTTGGCGCCGTTGCCGGGGATTGTTGAGTTTGGACAACTGACGGTTCATCTTGTTGCTTAGATTAGGTATTTTTTTCGGAATTCTTGAAGGTGAATTCTAGAGTTTCATGATGATTTGTTGAAGTCTGGCTGGCTGTGAAGCCATGTCTAATTTCATTGGACCGAGGTTTCAACTTATCATCACAAGAGCTTGTTGATTTTTATCAATCTTGCTGTTGGAGCAGTGATCTGCTAAGGCTTGGCTGGCCATTGGCCATGTCTAGTGTTTTAGACCGAAGCTTTCCTTGAAAGCTTAGCTGGCTGTGAAGCCATGTCTAATTCCTGGACCGGAGTCTTAGACTAAAAATTGCATGATTCCTGGAGTTCTCATTAAGAATTTTGATACCTTTACCTTCTTTTTCCACTTAATTTTCGAAAATCACAAAAAAAATTTTACAAAGTCATAAAATCCAAAAATATTTCTTGTTTGAGTCTAGTGTCTCATGTTACGTTTGGTGTCAATTGCATGCATTCATTCATGTGACTTAGTGATCTTCAAGATGTTCTTGATGATTTCTTACTCTAATCTTTAAATTCTCTTGACTTGAGTGTTTTGTTTGTCTCATATGCATTCTCATTAGTGTCAGTAGTATACAAACTGCTAAGTTTGGTGTCTTGCATGCATTGTTATTTGATTCTTGTTGCATTTTGATTTTTCCTTAATATTAAAAATTCAAAAATATATTTAATTTGTGTCTTCTCAAGTCAATAATACAGAGAATTGAAGATTCAGAACATACAGCAGAGGAATTACACAGAAAAAGCTGGGCGTTCAAAACGCCCAGTGAAGAAGGATAGACTGGCGTTTAAACGCCAGCCAGGGTACCTGGTTGGGCGTTTAACGCCCAAAAGGGTATAGTTTTGGGCGTTAAACGCCAGAATGTGCACCATTCTGGGCGTTTAACGCCAGGATGGCACAAGAGGGAAGATTTTGTTTTTAATGCAGATTTTTTTCAGTTTTCAAACTTTTTTAAAATCAAATCTTTTTCAAATCATATCTTTTCAATCATATGTTTTCAAAATCAATTTCTTTCTATTTTTAAAAATACTTGCTATCAATTAATGATTTGATTCAACATTTCAAGTATGTTGCCTTTTCTATTGAGAAAGGTTTAATGTTTGAATCATATCTTTTCTTGTTAGCCAAGTTTTTAATTTTAAAAATCAAATCTTTTTAAAATGTTTTTCAAATCATATCTTCTCAATCACATCTTTTTAAAACTAATCATATCTTCTTAACCACATCTTTTTCAAAATAGTTTTCAATCAAATCTTTTTTATTTCTAATTTCAAAATCTTTTTCAAAAATCACTTGATTTCTTTTCCACTTTCATTTTCGAAAATCAATTAGTGTTTTTCAAAAATGTTTTCAAAATCTTTTACTTAATTTTCGAAAATTACTTCCCTTCTTCTCACATCCTTCTATTTATGGACTAACACTATTCCTTAATGCAAAATTCGAACTCCATCTTCTTTGATAAGTTCGAATTTTCTACTTCTGTCTTCTACTTTTCTTTTCCTCTGACACCTAAAGGAATCTCTATACTGTGACATAGAGGATTCCACATTTTCTTGTTCCCTTCTCTTTCTTATGAGCAAGAGCAAGGACAAAAGCATTCTTGTTGAGGCTGATCCTGAACCTGAAAGGACCTTGAAGAGAAAGCTAAGAGAAGCCAAAGCACAACTCTCTGTAGAGAACCTAACAGAAATCTTCAAAGAAGAAGAACCTATGGCAGCCGAAAACAACAACAATGCCAACAATGCAAGGAAGGTGCTGGGTGACTTTACTGCACCTACTCCCGACTTTTATGGGAGAAGCATCTCTATCCCTGCCATTGGAGCAAACAACTTTGAGCTTAAGCCTCAATTAGTTTCTCTAATGCAACAGAATTGCAAGTTCCATGGACTTCCATTGGAAAATCCTCATCAGTTCTTAGCTGAATTCTTGCAAATCTGTGACACTGTCAGGACTAATGGGGTTGACCCTGAGGTCTACAGACTTATGCTATTCCTTTTTGCTGTAAGAGACAGAGCTAGGACATGGTTGGACTCTCAACCTAAAGAAAGCCTGGACTCTTGGGAAAAGCTAGTCAATGCCTTCTTGGCAAAGTTCTTTCCACCTCAAAAATTGAGTAAGCTTAGAGTGGAAGTCCAAACCTTCAGACAGAAGGAAGGAGAATCCCTCTATGAAGCTTGGGAAAGATACAAACAATTAATCAGAAAGTGTCCCTCTGACATGCTTTCTGAATGGAGCATCATAGGTATTTTCTATGATGGTCTCTCTGAACTATCCAAGATGTCTTTGGATAGCTCTGCTGGAGGATCTCTTCATCTGAAGAAGATGCCTACAGAAGCTCAATAGCTGATTGAAATGGTTGTAAATAACTAATTCATGTACACTTCTGAAAGAAATCCTGTGAACAATGGGACTAGTCAGAAGAAAGGAGTTCTTGAGATTGACACTCTGAATGCCATATTGGCTCAGAACAAAATATTGACTCAACAAGTCAATATGATTTCTCAAAGTCTGTCTGGAATGCAAAATGCACCAAGCAATACTAAGGAGGCTTCATCTGAGGAAGAAGCTTATGATCCTGAGAACCCTTCAATGGAAGAGGTGAATTACATGGGAGAACCCTATGGGAACACCTATAATCTTTCATGGAGAAATCATCCAAATTTCTCATGGAAGGATCAATGGAGACCTCAACAAGGTTTCAACAATAATAATGGTGGAAGAAATAGGTTTAGCAATAGCAAGCCTTTTCCATCATCTTCTCAGCAACAGACAGAGAGTTCTAAGCAGAATACCTCTGACTTAGCAACCATGGTCTCTGATCTAATCAAAACCACTCAAAGTTTCATGACTGAAACAAGGTCCTCCATTAGAAACTTGGAGGCACAAGTGGGTCAGCTGAGCAAGAGAATTACTGAACTCCCTCCTAGTACTCTCCCAAGCAATACAGAAGAAAATCCAAAAGGAGAGTGCAAGGCCATCAACATGGCCAAATTTTGGGAGGAAGGAGAGGCAATGGACACCACTGAGGAAGACCTCAATGGACATCCACTGGCCTCCAATGAGTTCCCCAATGAGAAACCATGGGAATCTGAGGCTCAAAATGAGACCATAGAGATTCCATTGGACTTACTTCTGCCATTCATGAGCTCTGATGAGTATTCTTCCTCTGAAGAGGATGAGTATGTCACTGAAAAGCAAGTTGCTAAATACCTTGGAGCAATCATGAAGCTAAATGACAAGTTGTTTGGAAATGAGACTTGGGAGGATGAACCCCCTTTGCTCACCAAAGAACTGGATGACTTGTCTAGGCAGAAATTACCTCAAAAGAGACAGGATCCTGGGAAGTTTTCAATACCTTGTACCATAGGCACCATGACCTTCAAGAAGGCCTTGTGTGACTTAGGGTCAAGTGTAAACCTCATGCCTCTCTCTGTAATGGAGAAGCTAGGGATCTGTGAGGTACAAGCTGCAAAAATCTCACTAGAGATGGCAGACAACTCAAGAAAACAGGCTTATGGACTTGTAGAGGATGTTCTGGTAAAAGTTGAAGACCATTACATCCCTACTGATTTCATAGTCCTAGAGACTGGGAAGTGCATGGATGAATCCATCATCCTTGGCAGACCCTTCCTAGCCACAGCAAAGGCTGTGATTGATGTTGATAGAGGAGAGTTAATCATTCAAGTGAATGAAGAATCCTTTGTGTTTGAGGCTCAAGGATATCCCTCTGTCACCATGGAGAGGGAGCATGAAGAGCTTCTCTCAAAACAGAGCCAAACAGAGCCCCCACAGTCAAACTCTAAGTTTGGTGTTGGGAGGCCACAACCAAACTCTAAGTTTGGTGTTGAACCCCTACATTCAAACTCTACGTTTGGTGTTGGGAGGTTCCAACATGGCTCTGAGCATTTCTGAGGCTCCATGAGAGCCCACTGTCAAGCTACTGACATTAAAGAAGCGCTTGTTGGGAGGCAACCCAATGTTATATTTTGACTATTTTCCTTTGTTATTTTATGTTTTTTGTAGGTTGATGATCATGAGAAGTCACAAAATCAATGAAAAAAGCAAAAACAGAATGAAAAACAGGAAGAAAAACAGCACACCCTGAAGGAAGAACTTACTGGCGTTTAAACGCCAGTAAAGCTAGCTGTTGGGCGTTTAACGCCCAGTCTGGCACCATTCTGGGTGTTTAACGCCAGAAAGGGGCACCAGACTGGCGTTAAACGCCAGAAAAGGGCAAGAAGCTGGCGTTAAACGCCAGAAATGGGCACCAGCCCGGCGTTTAACTCCAGAAATGGCTAAAAACGCATTTTTGCATGCCATTTGGTGCAGGGATGACTTTTCCTTGACACCTCAGGATCTGTGGACCCCACAGGATCCCTACCTACCCCACCTCTCTCTCTCTTCTTCACCCATTCACCAATCACCTCAACACCTCTTCCCCAAAAACCCTTCACCTATCAAATCCCATCTTTCTCTTCACCACTCACATCCATCCTTCACAAAACCCCACCTACCTCACCATTCAAATTCAAACCACTTTCCCACCCAAACCCACCCTCAATTAACTGAACCCTCATCTTCCCCCCACTCCTATATAAACCCATCTTCACTCCTTCATTTTCACACAACCTAAACACCACTTCTCCCCCCTTTGGCCGAACACAAAGCCATTCCCTTCTTCCTCATTTCTTCTTCTTCTACTCTCTTCTTTCTTCTTTTGCTCGAGGACGAGCAAACATTTTAAGTTTGGTATGGTAAAAGCATTGCTTTTTGTTTTTCCATAACCATTTATGGCATCCAAGGCCGGAGAAACCTCTAGAAAGAGGAAAGGGAAGGCAAAAGCTTCCACCTCCGAGTCATGGGAGATGGAGAGATTCATCTCAAGGGTGCATCAAGACCACTTCTATGAAGTTGTGGCCTTGAAGAAGGTGATCCCCGAGGTCCCTTTTTCACTCAAAAAGGGTGAATATCCGGAGATCCGACATGAGATCCGAAGAAGAGGTTGGGAAGTTCTTACCAACCCCATTCAACAAGTCGGAATCTTAATGGTTCAAGAGTTCTATGCCAATGCATGGATCACCAAGAACCATGATCAAAGTGTGAACCCGGATCCAAAGAATTATCTTACTATGGTTCGGGGGAAATACTTAGATTTTAGTCCGGAAAATGTAAGGTTGGCATTCAACTTGCCCATGATGCAAGGAGATGAACATCCTTACACTAGAAGGGTCAATTTTGATCAAAGGTTGGACCAAGTCCTCACAGTTATTTGTGAAGAGGGCGCCCAATGGAAGAGAGATTCAAGAGGGAAGCCGGTTCAATTGAGAAGGCATGACCTCAAACCCGTGGCTAGAGGATGGTTGGAGTTTATCCAATGCTCAATCATTCCGACTAGCAACCGGTCCGAAGTTACCATAGACTGGGCTATCATGATTCATAGCATCATGATTGGAGAAGAAATAGAAGTTCATGAGGTGATATCCCAAGAACTTTATAAGGTGGCGGACAAGTCCTCTACCTTGGCAAGGTTAGCCTTTCCTCATCTCATTTGTCACCTCTGTTATTCGGTTGGAGTTGACATAGAGGGAGACATCCCCATTGATGAGGACAAGCCCATCACTAAGAAGAGGATGGAGCACACAAGAGACCCCACTCATCATGAGATCCCTTAGATGCCTCAAGGGATGCACTTTCCTCCATAAAACTATTGGGAGCAACTAAACACCTCCCTAGGAGAATTGAGTTCTAACATGGGACAACTAAGGATGGAGCACCAAGAACACTCTATCATCCTGCATGAAATTAGAGAAGATCAAAGAATCATGAGAGAGGAGCAACAAAGACAAGGAAGAGACATTGAGGAGCTCAAGCACTCCATAGGATCTTCAAGAGGAAGAAATAGCCGCCATCACTAAGGTGGACCCGTTCCTTAATTTCCTTGTTCTTTATTTTCCTGTTTTTCGAAATTTAGTGCTTATGTTTGTCTATGTTTGTGTCTTGTGATCATTAGTGTCTTAGTGTCTATGCCTTAAAGTTATGAATGTCCTATGAATCCATCACCTTTCTTAAATGAAAAATGTTCTTAATTGAAAAAGAAAAGAATTGCATGAATTTTGAATTTTATAACAGTTTAATTATTTTGATGTGGTGGCAATACTTTTGTTTTCTGAATGTATGCTTAAACAGTGCATATGTCTTTTGAATTTGTGGTTCATGAATATTGGCTCTTGAAAGAATGATGAAAAGGAGACATGTTACTGAGGATCTGAAAAATCATAAAAATGATTCTTGAAGCAAGAAAAAAGCAGTGAATACAAAAAAAAAAATTTCGAAAAAAAAAGAAGAGAAAAAGAAAAAGAAAGAGAAAAAGAAAGAGAAAAAGAAAGAAAAAGAAAGAAATAAAGTTGTGATCCAAGGCAAAAAGAGTGTGCTTAAGAACCCTGGACACCTCTAATTGGGGACTCTAGCAAAGCTGAGTCACAATCTAAAAAGGTTCACCCAATTATGTGTCTGTGGCATGTATGTATCCGGTGGTAATACTGGAAGACAGAGTGCTTTGGGCCACGGCCAAGACTCAATAAGTAGCTGTGTTCAAGAATCATCATACGTAACTAGGAGAATCAATAACACTATCTGGATTCTGAGTTCCTAAAGAAGCCAATCATTCTGAATTTCAAAGGATAGAGTGAGATGCCAAAACTGTTCAGAGGCAAAAAGCTAAAAGCCCCGCTCATCTAATTAATACTGATCTTCATAGATGTTTTTGGAATTCATTGCATATTCTCTTCTTTTTATCTTGTTTGGTTTTCAGTTGCTTGAGGACAAGCAACAATTTAAGTTTGGTGTTGTGATGAGCGGATAATTTGTACGCTTTTTGGCATTGTTTTTAGTATGTTTTTAGTATGATCTAGTTAGTTTTTAGTATATTTTTATTAGTTTTTAGTTGAAATTCACTTTTCTGGACTTTACTATGAGTTTGTGTGTTTTTCTGTGATTTCAGGTATTTTCTGGCTGAAATTGAGGGACTTGAGCAAAAATCTGATTCAGAGACTAAAAAGGACTGCAGATGCTGTTGGATTCTGACCTCCCTGCACTTGAAGTGGATTTTCTGGAGCTACAGAGACCCAATTGGCAAGCTCTCAATGGCGTTGGAAAGTAGACATCCTGGGATTTCCAGCAATATATGATAGTCCATATTTTGCTCAAGATTTTATGTCCCAAACCGGCGTTCAATGTCACCCTCAGGAATTCCAGCGTTAAACGCCGGAACTGGCACAAGAATGGGAGTTAAACGCCCAAACTGGCACCAAAGCTGGCGTTTAACTCCAAGAGGAGTCTCTACACGAAAATGCTTCATTGCTCAGCCCAAGCACACACCAAGTGGGCCCGGAAGTGAATTTTTATGTCATTTACTCATCTCTGTACACCCTAGGCTACTAGTTCTCTATATATAGGACCTTTTACTATTGTATTTTCATCTTTGGATCAATTTAGATCTTTTGATCATCTTTGGACATCTAGTTCTTAGATCATTGGGAGGCTGGCCATTCGGCCATGCCTAGACCTTGTTCTTATGTATTTTCAACGGTGGAGTTTCTACACACCATAGATTAAGGTGTGAAACTCTGCTGTACCACGAGTATTAATGCAATTACTATTGTTCTTCTATTCAATTCCGCTTGTTCTTGTTCTAAGATATCACTTGTTCTTCAACTTGATGAATGTGATGATCCGTGACACTCATCGTCATTCTCACCTATGAACGTATGACTGACAACCACCTCCGTTCTACCTTCGATTGGGTGAATATCTCTTGGATTCCTGATACACGATGCATGGTTGATCGCCTGATAACCGAGTGCTCGCCTGACAAACGAGCTAGCCATTCCGTGAGATCAGAGTCTTCGTGGTATAGGCTAGAACTAATGGCGGCATTCAAGAGAATCCGGAAGGTCTAACCTTGTCTGTGGTATTCTGAGTAGGATTCAATGATTGAATGACTGTGACGTGCTTCAAACTCCTGAGGGCGGGGCGTTAGTGACAGACGCAAAAGAATCACTGGATTCTATTCCGGCCTGATCGAGAACCGACAAATGGATAGCCGTGCCGTGACAGGGTGCGTTGAACATTTCCACTGAGAGGATGGGAGGTAGCCACTGACAACGGTGAAACCCTTGCTTAAGCTTGCCATGGAAAGGAGTAAGAAGGATTGGATGAAGACAGTAGGAAAGCAGAGAGACGGAAGGGACGGCATCTTCATACGCTTATCTGAAATTCCTACCAATGAATTACATAAGTATCTCTATCTTTATCTTTATGTTTTATGCGTTTATCACCATACCCATTTGAGTTTGCCTGACTAAGATATACAAGGTGACCATAGCTTGCTTCATACCAACAATCTCTGTGGGATCGACCCTTACTCGCGTAAGGTTTATTACTTGGACGACCCAGTACACTTGCTGGTTAGTTGTGCGAAGTTGTGTTTATGCCATGGTATTGAACACCATGTTTTTGGTTTCATCACCGGGGATTATTTGATTTGTGAAAAGTATTGATCACAATTTCGTCCACCACTTCTCTTGAGTGTCTTCCTCCATTTCTTCTTCATGATTTTCCATTAATGCCTCTGGGAGGGAATCTTTATGTTTCATTGTCACCTCAAGTGGCTCTTGTGAATGTAAAATTTCAGGATCAAATGCCTCCTCCACCTTATTTTTCATTAAAATTTTGCTTGACACATAGGCTTCCTCATCTTGCCTTTTCACTTTCTTCGTTGCACTCAACAATTGAGCTAAGTGCACTTCCATGTTTGTGAAGAAGTTCTCTTTTCTTTTCCAGAATTTCTTTTCCTCCTCCCAACATCTTTTGAGCATGGACTCAATCCTTGAGAGTCCTTGGCTTGTGGAAGTTTGTGTTGGTTGTGAGTCATGGGATGGATTTTGTGTTGAGGCATAGTTAATTGATGATGAATTTTCAAATGTAGAACTGGAGGGTGAGGTTGGGCAATTTCTCATTAGACTTGACTGCTCAGAATTTGCAGTTTCTTGGTTATACTCCCAGCCACCATGAGAATAATGACTTGAATCATTTTGTGGTAGTGAGAAATATCCCCTTTGATTTTCCTTCTCATCTTGTGTTTCTGAAGCATTTCTCCATGGATTGGAGTGCTCAGAATGTGTATTCTCTTGGTGGTATTCCCTGCCATCATTAGAGGTTGGTGATGGTGGGCAATATCCCGTAAAATTTTGTTTGACCATAAGATGAGTTGAACTCCATTTATACTTTGTAAAATGCAACATCAATGAAAATTGAAATTCATGTCACAGAGACAGAAATTCTTAGTGAGACAAAAACACAAACACCTTGGTTTCAACTTATAACAGAGAACAAAAACAAAGAAAATGCTTGATCTAGACTTCTCACCCACTTAATCATTGTTGATCTAATCAATCCCCGGCAACGGCGCCAAAAACTTGATGGTGTTTTTGTGGAAAAACGAATTTCCAACACACAAATCCAACCGGCAAGTATACCGGGTCGCATCAAGTAGTAATAACTCACAAGAGTGAGGTCGATCCCACAGGGATTGATGGATCAAGCAACTTTAGTGGGTGATTAGTTTAGTCAAGCTAATATTGAAGGGATATTGGATGAAATATAGCCAACGGAATTGTAAATGACAGGAAATTTAAAGTTGCAGAAAGTAAAATTGCATAAAACTTAAAGTGCAAGAAAGTAAAATAGCTGAAACTTAAATTGCACGAAAAGTAAATTGCATTAAATGTAAAGGGGATTGGGTGCAAGAAATTTAAAATTCAACAAGAAAATGTAAAGAGCAATCAAGCAGAGAAGTAAAAGATGAAATAAGTGCAGCAGATTTAAACAGAAATGGAAAATTGCTTGAAGAAGCAACACAGAATGTAATTAAGCTCAATTGTGCAATTTAAAGAGACAAATGAAGATCTCAGGGAATCAAAGAGACTAGAAAACAAGTCTAGATCTCAATCCCTTCCTTGATCCAACAGCAAACAAGATGCAGGAAAATTAAAGATGAAAGCAATGAAGAAAACTTTGATTCAAATCACAATTCACTTGAAAGTTTGCAGAAGAAGAACAAGAGAGGTTGCAGATGGAGAATGAAAACAGAATTTCTTCCAATCTCCACCCAAGATTCAAAACAGAAAATGAAAACTCAAAGAGAGAGCTATCAACTACTACTACTCCCTAATGGAGCAAGCCTCCCCGATTCAGCTCCTATTGATGCCTTTATATAGGCTTTACAAAATGAAAAATGAAAATGAAATTAAAACAAATTACAAAAATAAAAATCCTAATTTAATTGATCCATGTGCCTTTGAGTGATGATGTGGGCTTTGCTTGCTTTGGATTTGAGGAGAAATGGGTTTGGTTGGCCTTGATTCAATTTGGAGAAGAATTGAATTTAAATGAAATTTTGGTTGAATTTTGGCCCATGTTGCTCCCAGGAGGCTGCCCTGCCTTTGTGGAGGGCAGAGCAGGGAAGCCTTGTGTAAGGATCCAACTAGCGTGCCAAGGCTTGGAAGCATCAGGATGCTGCCCTGCCCTTGTGGAGGGCAGGGCAGAGTTGCCATGGTGCGCATTTGTTGCTGGCCGAAATTCCCTTGCTGCGCACCAATTGTGCGTGCTGGCCGTGCCAAGGATGTGCGTGCCATGCACCACGGAATGCTGCCCTGCCCTCATTGTGGGCAGCGCAAGCTTTCCTTGGGGAGTGCCAAGTTCGAATCCCATGGAGTGCATTGCTTGGCTTTTTCTTCTTGGCACCTAATTCACGCCTAAGGCTTGGCTTCCTAGAGGTCTTGTGTTCGAAACTTGGTGGAGGAAGTTGTTGCAATTTTTCCCTGAATTTTCATGAAGAGAACACGACATTGCCCTCCAAGAGGGCATTCTGCTCTCCTTGAGGGCAGACTTCCTTGGTTTCCTTGTGTCTCCCTCTTCGAGCCTTGGTGGAAGCACATTGGTTTATTTTCGCTTATTTTTTGCCCTTAAAGATGCCTTTCGTTCCTGCCTCAATTGTACGCCAAATATGGATTGCTATATATCGTTGGAAAGCTCTAAATGTCAGCTTTCCAATGCAATGGAAAGCACATCAATCGGACGTCTGTAGCTCAAGTTATAGCCCTTTGAAATAGGCATGGTCATGTTGTGAGCGGCCAGATTTTAACTTAGCGAAAATTTGCTCCAACCTCACTTTGTTTCATCATGATTCTGCCCTGCCCTTGGCAAGGGCAGGGCAGTGTGCGTGCTGGTTGTTTTCTTCTTTAATTTGGTCATGGGCCACGCTTTTAAAAGCGTGGCCTAAGTCTCCAAAGTGTGCTCCAACTTCAAAGTGTGCTCCAAAGCTCTTTTTTTCCTCTTTTTTTGTGCTTCTTTGCTTCTTTTTCTTCTTATTTCCTACAAGATTTATAAAATTAAAAGATCAAGGAAATCTTCCAATTAAGCACAAAAGAATGCAATATTTAAGCACTAATCATCAATTTCTTGTATGAAAAAGCATAGAAAAATAGGTATACGATGACATGTCATCACAACACCAAACTTAAACCTTGCTTGTCCCCAAGCAAGAAAAGAATCATGCAATAAAGATTGACAATCGAAGGTAAGAAGAATAGCGACTCAATGTTCATGGTTAGCTAGTTTTCTATGCATGCTTCAATCACAAAATAAATGTAAATGATTGATGCTTCTATCTAGCTCATTTTATGAAATCTTTTTCTTATAATTCTTCCTTGAAACAAGCTTTTGATTTTTTTTTTTTTGCTTCTCCTTTTGGGTGCTTTGCCCCATGAGTTAATAACAAAGCTACGACTTCTAAATGCTTTGTTTTCAAGTATTACCACTTGATACATAAGCACCACAAGCATTTAATTAGAGGACTTCATTAAGCTCATTTTTCTTTTCTTTTCTTGAATCTCTAATCATTGATGCTCAGAGCCTTGAGCTTTGAGGGAGTGCTTTTGCACTTGAGCCTAGCCTTGACTTCTAAGTGTTTTGTTTTCAAGCATTTGGCTTGATACATAAACACCACAAGCACTTAGCAAATAAATTGCCATTGGTACTCAGAGCCTTCAGCTTTCTCATTCTTTCCCTTTTTCTTTTGTTGCTTTAATTGTATTTGCTTCTTCAAGGTTTTCATGATTTCAAGAGATTTCACAAAATGTACTAGATGAAAAACTTCAATTAAATAAAATCCAATGCAATTGAGCAACAATTAATCATACTAGCTTTCCAATACTTGTATGCACATGCTAAAATATTCTTTAATGCCTTGTTTGTTTATGATCATGATACTTTATTGCTTTTGAATTCACAAAGCCCAAGTTGGTAGTTATAATGCCACAGCAACATATTACAAATCAAGATTCAAGCTATGCTTTATTCATACACACATGTAAACAGAAAAGATGAAGACAATCATGTAATTTAAGTGCGGGAAATAAATGAGAAGAAAAGGAACTCTACAACCTTGTAGTTCATCTTCATTATTGTTGTCCTTTTTCTCCAATTCTTTCCTTTCCCTTGCCAAACTTAGAGTGCTTGCTCATCCTCAAGCAACAATTAGAACAATGGCTATGGGGCTAAGATGGATCATGAATGTCTTATGCAATGAAATGTTAGCATTACATGTGTTGCAAGCAAGCAAAAATGAAAAATAACAATCAAGGCACAAGAGACAGCGACATTTTGATTGCAAGCATAAGAAGGTGTGCACAATACTTTGCATAAAGAATAAGTGGCACACCAAACTTAGTGTGACACTTTCACTTGGAATTGATGCAAGTATCCAGTAAAGATTTGAAGCAAATTGTGTTGCATAGCAACACCAAACTTAGAATGCAATCCTATGTCCACTTATTTGAATTAAAACCAAGCAAATGAAACTATTATTTATTAATTACAATCACCAAGCTAAGAATCTATCATTAATAAAGCTCTCTTGGTAATGTATTAAGAAACACAGTAAATAAGCAAGCTAAAATGAAAGCATTAAAAACAAAGAATTAACTAAAGTAAATAGAATAACAAAATATCAAACCAAAAGAAAATTAACACTGCAAAGACATTATGGTTATGCAGACAAGTGATGTTGCTGAATGATTTGCATAGAAAAATAGGTGGCACACTAAACTTAGAATCTTGGTGTGTCACTTTCATTTTTTGATTTGATGCAATCATCCAAAAAGATTGAAAACAATGTGTTGCATGGCAACACCAAACTTAGAATGTAACCATATGCCAATTTATTGAATTTAAACAAAGTAAAGAAAGAAAACAAAGGAGAGAAGAGAAATTATACCTACGGTTGGGTTACCTCCCAACAAGTGCTCTTTTAGTGTCATTAGCTTGACATGTTGTTCTTCACTTTCTTCATCTTCTTCCAGTTTGTTAAGAGGAATGACCTCAAAGGAGGAGAAGTTCTAGCTATTGTCCCCTTTCTTGGTTTCCTCTCAGCAAGCTTTCTTTTGAAATTGGCTTGATTGAGCTTGCTTGCTTGATCAGGGGGAGGATTGTTTGCAGTTGACCTTCTCATGAATGTTGTCCTTGATATCTTGGTCACAATCCTCTTCTTGGTGTTTTTGTTAATTGCCTTCACTTCTTTGGATTCATGAATTGGTTGCTGAGTGATTTTTGGAGTTTGATCTTCATCCAGAGCCTTTTGAATTGGTGGTTCCATGACCCCTTTCTTCATGTGATTTTCTGCTTCACTTGAGTTTGACTTCTTGATGAGCGGATAATTTGTACGCTTTTTGGCATTGTTTTTAGTATGTTTTTAGTATGATCTAGTTAGTTTTTAGTATATTTTTATTAGTTTTTAGTTAAAATTCACTTTTCTGGACTTTACTATGAGTTTGTGTGTCTTTCTGTGATTTCAGGTATTTTCTGGCTGAAATTGAGGGACCTGAGCAAAAATCTGATTCAGAGACTAAAAAGGACTGCAGATGCTGTTGGATTCTGACCTCCCTGAACTCGAAGTGAATTTTCTGGCGCTACAGAAGCCCAATTGGCGCGCTCTCAACGGCGTTGGAAGGTAGACATCCTGGGCTTTCCAGCAATATATAATAGTCCATACTTTGCCCAAGATTTGATGGCCCACACCGGCGTTCAAAGCCACCCTCAGGAATTCCAGCGTTAATCGCTGGAACTGGCACAAGAATGGAAGTTAAACGCCGAAACTGGCACCAAAGCTGGCGTTTAACTCCAAGAGGAGTCTCTACACGAAAATGCTTCATTGCTCAGCCCAAGCACACACCAAGTGGGCCCGGAAGTGGATTTTTATGTCATTTACTCATCTCTGTACACCCTAGGCTACTAGTTCTCTATATATAGGACCTTTTACTATTGTATTTTCATCTTTGGATCAATTTAGATCTTTTGATCATCTTTGGACATCTAGTTCTTAGATCATTGGGAGGCTGGCCATTCGGCCATGCCTAGACCTTGTTCTTATGTATTTTCAACGGTGGAGTTTCTACACACCATAGATTAAGGTGTGGAGCTCTGCTGTACCTCGAGTATTAATGCAATTACTATTGTTCTTCTATTCAATTCCGCTTGTTCTTGTTCTAAGATATCACTTGTTCTTCAACTTGATGAATGTGATGATCCGTGACACTCATCATCATTCTCACCTATGAACGTGTGACTGACAACCACCTCCGTTCTACCTTCGATTGGGTGAATATCTCTTGGATTCCTGATACACGATGCATGGTTGATCGCCTGACAACCGAGTGCTCGCCTGACAAACGAGCCAGCCATTCTGTGAGATCAGAGTCTTCGTGGTATAGGCTAGAACTGATGGCGGCATTCAAGAGAATCCGGAAGGTCTAACCTTGTCTGTGGTATTCTGAGTAGGATTCAATGATTGAATGACTGTGACGTGCTTCAAACTCCTGAGGGCGGGGCGTTAGTGACAGACGCAAAAGAATCACTGGATTCTATTCCGGCCTAATCGAGAACCGACAGATGGATAGCCGTGCCGTGACAGGGTGCGTTGAACATTTCCACTGAGAGGATGGGAGGTAGCCACTGACAACGGTGAAACCCTTGCTTAAGCTTGCCATGGAAAGGAGTAAGAAGGATTGGATGAAGACAGTAGGAAAGCAGAGAGACGGAAGGGAAGGCATCTTCATACGCTTATCTGAAATTCCTACCAATGAATTACATAAGTATCTCTATCTTTATCTTTATGTTTTATGCGTTTATCACCATACCCATTTGAGTTTGCCTGACTAAGATTTACAAGGTGACCATAGCTTGCTTCATACCAACAATCTCTGTGGGATCGACCCTTACTCGCGTAAGGTTTATTACTTGGACGACCCAGAACACTTGCTGGTTAGTTGTGCGAAGTTGTGTTTATGCCATGGTATTGAACACCAAGTTTTTGGTTTCATCACCGGGGATTATTTGATTTGTGAAAAGTATTGATCACAATTTCGTCCACCAAGTTTTTGGCACCGTTGCCGGGGATTGGTTAGTTTGGACAACTGACGGTTCATCTTGTTGCTTAGATTAGGTATTTTTTTCGGAATTCTTGAAGGTGAATTCTAGAGTTTCATGATGATTTGTTGAAGTCTGGCTGGCTGTGAAGCCATGTCTAATTTCATTGGACCGAGGTTTTAACTTATCATCACAAGAGCTTGTTGATTTTTATCAATCTTGCTGTTGGAGCAGTGATCTGCTAAGGCTTGGCTGGCCATTAGCCATGTCTAGTGTTTTAGACCGAAGCTTTCCTTGAAAGCTTAGCTGGCTGTGAAGCCATGTCTAATTCCTAGACCGGAGTCTTAGACTAAAAATTGCATGATTCCTGGAGTTCTCATTAAGAATTTTGATACCTTTACCTTCTTTTTCCACTTAATTTTCGAAAATCACAAAAAAAATTTTACAAAGTCATAAAATCCAAAAATATTTCTTGTTTGAGTCTAGTGTCTCATGTTAAGTTTGGTGTCAATTGCATGCATTCATTCATGTGTCTTAGTGATCTTCAAGATGTTCTTGATGATTTCTTACTCTAATCTTTAAATTCTCTTGACTTGAGTGTTTTGTTTGTCTCATATGCATTCTCATTAGTGTCAGTAGTATACAAACTGCTAAGTTTGGTGTCTTGCATGCATTGTTATTTGATTCTTGTTGCATTTTGATTTTTCCTTAATATTAAAAATCCAAAAATATATTTAATTTGTGTCTTCTCAAGTCAATAATACAGAGAATTGAAGATTCAAAACATACAGAAGAGGAATTACACAGAAAAAGCTGGGCGTTCAAAACGCCCAGTGAAGAAGGATAGACTGGCGTTTAAACGCCAGCCAGGGTACCTGGTTGGGCGTTTAACGCCCAAAAGGGTATAGTTTTGGGCGTTAAACGCCAGAATGTGCACCATTCTGGGCGTTTAACGCCAGGATGGCACAAGAGGGAAGATTTTGTTTTTAATGCAGATTTTTTTCAGTTTTCAAACTTTTTCAAAATCAAATCTTTTTCAAATCATATCTTTTCAATCATATGTTTTCAAAATCAATTTCTTTCTATTTTTAAAAATACTTGCTATCAATTAATGATTTGATTCAACATTTCAAGTATGTTGCCTTTTCTATTGAGAAAGGTTTAATGTTTGAATCATATCTTTTCTTGTTAGCCAAGTTTTTAATTTTCAAAATCAAATCTTTTTAAAATGTTTTTCAAATCATATCTTCTCAATCACATCTTTTTAAAACTAATCATATCTTCTTAACCACATCTTTTTCAAAATAGTTTTCAATCAAATCTTTTTGATTTCTAATTTCAAAATCTTTTTCAAAAATCTCTTGATTTCTTTTCCACTTTCATTTTCGAAAATCAATTAGTGTTTTTCAAAAATGTTTTCAAAATCTTTTACTTAATTTTCGAAAATTACTTCCCTTTTTCTCACATCCTTCTATTTATGGACTAACACTATTCCTTAATGCAAAATTCGAACTCCATCTTCTTTGATAAGTTCGAATTTTCTACTTCTGTCTTCTACTTTTCTTTTCCTCTGACACCTAAAGGAATCTCTATACTGTGACATAGAGGATTCCACATTTTCTTGTTCCCTTCTCTTTCTTATGAGCAGGAGCAAGGACAAAAGCATTCTTGTTGAAGCTGATCCTGAACCTGAAAGGTCCTTGAAGAGAAAGCTAAGAGAAGCCAAAGCACAACTCTCTGTAGAGAACCTAACAGAAATCTTCAAAGAAGAAGAACCTATGGCAGCCGAAAACAACAACAATGCCAACAATGCAAGGAAGGTGCTCGGTGACTTTACTGCACCTACTCCCGACTTTTATGGGAGAAGCATCTCTATCCCTGCCATTGGAGCAAACAACTTTGAGCTTAAGCCTCAATTAGTTTCTCTAATGCAACAGAATTGCAAGTTCCATGGACTTCCATTGGAAAATCCTCATCAGTTCTTAGCTGAATTCTTGCAAATCTGTGACACTGTCAAGACTAATGGGGTTGACCCTGAGGTCTACAGACTTATGCTATTCCCTTTTGCTGTAAGAGACAGAGCTAGGACATGGTTGGACTCTCAACCTAAAGAAAGCCTGGACTCTTGGGAAAAGCTAGTCAATGCCTTCTCGGCAAAGTTCTTTCCACCTCAAAAATTGAGTAAGCTTAGAGTGGAAGTCCAAACCTTCAGACAGAAGGAAGGAGAATCCCTCTATGAAGCTTGGGAAAGATACAAACAATTAATCAGAAAGTGTCCCTCTGACATGCTTTCTGATTGGAACATCATAAGTATTTTCTATGATGGTCTCTCTGAACTATCCAAGATGTCTTTGGATAGCTCTGCTGGAGGATCTCTTCATCTGAAGAAGATGCCTACAGAAGCTCAATAGCTGATTGAAATGGTTGTAAATAACTAATTCATGTACACTTCTGAAAGAAATCCTGTGAACAATGGGACTAGTCAGAAGAAAGGAGTTCTTGAGATTGACACTCTGAATGCCATATTGGCTCAGAACAAAATATTGACTAAACAAGTCAATATGATTTCTCAAAGTCTGTCTAGAATGCAAAATGCACCAAGCAATACTAAGGAGGCTTCATCTGAGGAAGAAGCTTATGATCCTGAGAACCCTTCAATGGAAGAGGTGAATTACATGGGAGAACCCTATGGGAACACCTACAATCCTTCATGGAGAAATCATCCAAATTTCTCATGGAAGGATCAACAGAGACCTCAACAAGGTTTCAACAATAATAATGGTGGAAGAAATAGGTTTAGCAATAGCAAGCCTTTTCCATCATCTTCTCAGCAACAGACAGAGAGTTCTAAGCAGAATACCTCTGACTTAGCAACCATGGTCTCTGATCTAATCAAAACCACTCAAAGTTTCATGACTGAAACAAGGTCCTCCATTAGAAACTTGGAGGCACAAGTGGGTCAGCTGAGCAAGAGAATTACTGAACTCCCTCCTAGTACTCTCCCAAGCAATACAGAAGAAAATCCAAAAGGAGAGTGCAAGGCCATCAACATGGCCGAATTTTGGGAGGAAGGAGAGGCAATGAACACCACTGAGGAAGACCTCAATGGACGTCCACTGGCCTCCAATGAGTTCCCCAATGAGGAACCATGGGAATCTGAGGCTCAAAATGAGACCATAGAGATTCCATTGGACTTACTTCTGCCATTCATGAGCTCTGATGAGTATTCTTCCTCTGAAGAGGATGAGTATGTCACTGAAGAGCAAGTTGCTAAATACCTTGGAGCAATCATGAAGCTAAATGACAAGTTGTTTGGAAATGAGACTTGGGAGGATGAACCCCCTTTGCTCACCAAAGAACTGGATGACTTGTCTAGGCAGAAATTACCTCAAAAGAGACAGGATCCTGGGAAGTTTTCAATACCTTGTACCATAGGCACCATGACCTTCAAGAAGGCCTTGTGTGACTTAGGGTCAAGTGTAAACCTCATGCCTCTCTCTGTAATGGAGAAGCTAGGGATCTGTGAGGTACAAGCTGCAAAATCTCACTAGAGATGGCAGACAACTCAAGAAAACAGGCTTATGGACTTGTAGAGGATGTTCTGGTAAAAGTTGAAGACCATTACATCCCTACTGATTTCATAGTCCTAGAGACTGGGAAGTGCATGGATGAATCCATCATCCTTGGCAGACCCTTCCTAGCCACAGCAAAGGCTGTGATTGATGTTGATAGAGGAGAGTTAATCATTCAAGTGAATGAAGAATCCTCTGTGTTTGAGGCTCAAGGATATCCCTCTGTCACCATGGAGAGGGAGCATGAAGAGCTTCTCTCAAAACAGAGCCAAACAGAGCCCCCACAGTCAAACTCTAAGTTTGGTGTTGGGAGGCCACAACCAAACTCTAAGTTTGGTGTTGAACCCCCACATTCAAACTCTAAGTTTGGTGTTGGAAGGTTCCAACATGGCTCTGAGCATTTTTGAGGCTCCATGAGAGCCCACTGTCAAGCTACTGACATTAAAGAAGCGCTTGTTGGGAGGCAACCCAATGTTATATTTTAACTATTTTCCTTTGTTATTTTATGTTTTTTGTAGGTTGATGATCATGAGAAGTCACAAAATCAATGAAAAAAGCAAAAACAGAATGAAAAACAGGAAGAAAAACAGCACACCCTGGAGGAAGAACTTACTGGCGTTTAAACACCAGTAAGGCTAGCTGTTGGGCGTTTAACGCCCAGTCTGGCACCATTCTGGGCGTTTAACGCCAGAAAGGGGCACCAGACTGGCGTTAAACACCAAAAAAGGGCAAGAAGCTGGCGTTAAACGCTAGAAATGGGCACCAGCCCGGCGTTTAACGCCAGAAATGGCTAAAAACGCATTTTTGCATGCCATTTGGTGCAGGGATGACTTTTCCTTGACACCTCAGGATCTGTGGACCCCACAGGATCCCTACCTACCCCACCTCTCTCTCTCTTCTTCACCCATTCACCAATCACCTCAACACCTCTTCCCCAAAAACCCTTCACCTATCAAATCCCATCTTTCTCTTCACCACTCACATCCATCCTTCACAAAACCCCACCTACCTCACCATTCAAATTCAAACCACTTTCCCACCCAAACCCACCCTTAATTAACCGAATCCTCATCTTTCCCCCACTCCTATATAAACCCATCTTCACTCCTTCATTTTCACACAACCTAAACACCACTTCTCCCCCCTTTGGCCGAACACAAAGCCATTCCCTTCTTCCTCATTTCTTCTTCTTCTACTCTCTTCTTTCTTCTTTTGCTCGAGGACGAGCAAACATTTTAAGTTTGGTATGGTAAAAGCATTGCTTTTTGTTTTTCCATAACCATTTATGGCATCCAAGGCTGGAGAAACCTCTAGAAAGAGGAAAGGGAAGGCAAAAGCTTCCACCTCCGACTCATGGGAGATGGAGAGATTCATCTCAAGGGTGCATCAAGACCACTTCTATGAAGTTGTGGCCTTGAAGAAGGTGATCCCCGAGGTCCCTTTTTCACTCAAAAAGGGTGAATATCCGGAGATCCGACATGAGATCTGAAGAAGAGGTTGGGAAGTTCTTACCAACCCCATTCAACAAGTCGGAATCTTAATGGTTCAAGAGTTCTATGCCAATGCATGGATCACCAAGAACCATGATCAAAGTGTGAACCCGGATCCAAAGAATTATCTTACTATGGTTCGGGGGAAATACTTAGATTTTAGTCCGGAAAATGTAAGGTTGGCATTCAACTTGCTCATGATGCAAGGAGATGAACATCCTTACACTAGAAGGGTCAATTTTGATAAAAGGTTGGACCAAGTCCTCACAGTTATTTGTGAAGAGGGCGCCCAATGGAAGAGAGATTCAAGAGGGAAGTCGGTTCAATTGAGAAGGCATGACCTCAAACCCGTGGCTAGAGGATGGTTGGAGTTTATCCAACGCTCAATCATTCCCAATAGCAACCGGTCCGAAGTTACCATAGACCGGGCTATCATGATTCATAGCATCATGATTGGAGAAGAAATAGAAGTTCATGAGGTGATATCCCAAGAACTTTATAAGGTGGCGGACACGTCCTCTACCTTGGCAAGGTTAGCCTTTCCTCATCTCATTTGTCACCTCTGTTATTCGGTTGGAGTTGACATAGAGGGAGACATCCCATTGATGAGGACAAGCGCATCACTAAGAAGAGGATGGAGCACACAAGAGACCCCACTCATCATGAGATCCCTTAGATGCCTCAAGGGATGCACTTTCCTCCACAAAACTATTGGGAGCAACTAAACACCTCCCTAGGAGAATTGAGTTCCAACATGGGACAACTAAGGGTGGAGCACCAAGAACACTCTATCATCCTCCATGAAATTAGAGAAGATCAAAGAATCATGAGAGAGGAGCAACAAAGACAAGGAAGAGACATTGAGGAGCTCAAGCACTCCATAGGATCTTCAAGAGGAAGAAAGAGCCGCCATCACTAAGGTGGACCCGTTCCTTAATTTCCTTGTTCTTTATTTTCCTGTTTTTCGAATTTTAGTGCTTATGTTTGTCTATGTTTGTGTCTTGTGATCATTAGTGTCTTAGTGTCTATGCCTTAAAGTTATGAATGTCCTATGAATCCATCACCTTTCTTAAATGAAAAATGTTCTTAATTGAAAAAGAAAAGAATTGCATGAATTTTGAATTTTATAACAGTTTAATTATTTTGATGTGGTGGCAATACTTTTGTTTTCTGAATGTATGCTTAAACAGTGCATATGTCTTTTGAATTTGTGGTTCATGAATATTGGCTCTTGAAAGAATGATGAAAAAGGAGACATGTTACTGAGGATCTGAAAAATCATAAAAATGATTCTTGAAGCAAGAAAAAAGCAGTGAATACAAAAAAAAAATTTCGAAAAAAAAAAGAAGAGAAAAAGAAAAAGAAAGAGAAAAAGAAAGAGAAAAAGAAAGAAAAAGAAAGAAATAAAGTTGTGATCCAAGGCAAAAAGAGTGTGCTTAAGAACCCTGGACACCTCTAATTGGGGACTCTAGCAAAGCTGAGTCACAATCTAAAAAGTTTCACCCAATTATGTGTCTGTGGCATGTATGTATCCGGTGGTAATACTGGAAGACAGAGTGCTTTGGGCCACGGCCAAGACTCAATAAGTAGCTGTGTTCAAGAATCATCATACTTAACTAGGAGAATCAATAACACTATCTGGATTCTGAGTTCCTAAAGAAGCCAATCATTCTGAATTTCAAAGGATAGAGTGAGATGCAAAAACTGTTCAGAGGCAAAAAGCTAAAAGCCCCGCTCATCTAATTAATACTGATCTTCATAGATGTTTTTGGAATTCATTGCATATTCTCTTCTTTTTATCTTGTTTGGTTTTCAGTTGCTTGAGGACAAGCAACAATTTAAGTTTGGTGTTGTGATGAGCGGATAATTTGTACGCTTTTTGGCATTATTTTTAGTATGTTTTTAGTATGATCTAGTTAGTTTTTAGTATATTTTTATTAGTTTTTAGTTAAAATTCACTTTTCTGGACTTTACTATGAGTTTGTGTGTTTTTCTGTGATTTCAGGTATTTTCTGGCTGAAATTGAGGGACTTGAGCAAAAATCTGATTCAGAGACTAAAAAGGACTGCAGATGCTGTTGGATTCTGACCTCCCTGCACTCAAAGTGGATTTTCTGGAGCTACAGAAGCCCAATTGGCGCGCTCTCAACGGCGTTGGAAAGTAGACATCCTGCGCTTTCCAGCAATATATGAATGTCCATATTTTTTCCAAGATTTGATGGCCCAAACCGGCGTTCAAAGTCACCCTCAGGAATTCCAGCGTTAAACGCCGGAACTGGTACAAGAATGGGAGTTAAACGCCCAAACTGGCACCAAAGCTGGCGTTTAACTCCAAGAGGAGTCTCTACACGAAAATGCTTCATTGCTCAGCCCAAGCACACACCAAGTGGGCCCGGAAGTGAATTTTTATGTTATTTACTCATCTCTGTACACCCTAGGCTACTAGTTCTCTATATATAGGACCTTTTAATATTGTATTTTCATCTTTGGATCAATTTAGATCTTTTGATCATCTTTGGACATCTAGTTCTTAGATCATTGGGAGGCTGGCCATTCGGCCATGCCTAGACCTTGTTCTTATGTATTTTCAACGGTGGAGTTTCTACACACCATAGATTAAGGTGTGGAGCTCTGCTGTACCTCGAGTATTGATGCAATTACTATTGTTCTTCTATTCAATTCCGCTTGTTCTTGTTCTAAGATATCACTTGTTCTTCAACTTGATGAATGTGATGATCCGTGACACTCATCATCATTCTCACCTATGAACGTGTGACTGACAACCACCTCCGTTCTACCTTCGATTGGGTGAATATCTCTTGGATTCCTGATACACGATGCATGGTTGATCGCCTGACAACCGAGTGCTCGCCTAACAAACGAGCCAGCCATTCCGTGAGATCAGAGTCTTCGTGGTATAGGCTAGAACTGATGGCGGCATTTAAGAGAATCCGGAAGGTCTAACCTTGTCTGTGGTATTCTGAGTAGGATTCAATGATTGAATGACTGTGACGTGTGATGAGCGGATAATTTGTATGCTTTTTGGCATTGTTTTTAGTATGTTTTTAGTATAATCTAGTTAGTTTTTAGTATATTTTTATTAGTTTTTAGCTAAAATTCACTTTTCTGGACTTTACTATGAGTTTGTGTGTTTTTCTGTGATTTCAGGTATTTTCTGGCTGAAATTGAGGGTCCTGAGCAAAAATCTGATTTCGAGACCAAAAAGGACTGCAGATGCTATTGGATTCTGACCTCCCTGCACTCGAAGCGGATTTTCTGGAGCTACAGAAGCCCAATTGGCGCGCTCTCAACGGCGTTGGAAAGTAGACATCCTGCGCTTTCCAGCAATATATGAATGTCCATATTTTTTCCAAGATTTGATGGCTCAAACCGGCGTTCAAAGTCACCCTCAGGAATTCCAGCGTTAAACGCCGGAACTGGTACAAGAATGGGAGTTAAACGCCCAAACTGGCACCAAAGCTGGCGTTTTACTCCAAGAGGAGTCTCTACACAAAAATGCTTCATTGCTCAGCCCAAGCACACACCAAGTGGGCCCGGAAGTGAATTTTTATGTTATTTACTCATCTCTGTACACCCTAGGCTACTAGTTCTCTATATATAGGACCTTTTAATATTGTATTTTCATCTTTGGATCAATTTAGATCTTTTGATCATCTTTGGACATCTAGTTCTTAGATCATTGGGAGGCTGGCCATTCGGCCATGCCTAGACCTTGTTCTTATGTATTTTCAACGGTGGAGTTTCTACACACCATAGATTAAGGTGTGGAGCTCTGCTGTACCTCGAGTATTGATGCAATTACTATTGTTCTTCTATTCAATTCCGCTTGTTCTTGTTCTAAGATATCACTTGTTCTTCAACTTGATGAATGTGATGATCCGTGACACTCATCATCATTCTCACCTATGAACGTGTGACTGACAACCACCTCCGTTCTACCTTCGATTGGGTGAATATCTCTTGGATTCCTGATACACGATGCATGGTTGATCGCCTGACAACCGAGTGCTCGCCTAACAAACGAGCCAGCCATTCCGTGAGATCAGAGTCTTCGTGGTATAGGCTAGAACTGATGGCGGCATTTAAGAGAATCCGGAAGGTCTAACCTTGTCTGTGGTATTCTGAGTAGGATTCAATGATTGAATGACTGTGACGTGTGATGAGCGGATAATTTGTATGCTTTTTGGCATTGTTTTTAGTATGTTTTTAGTATAATCTAGTTAGTTTTTAGTATATTTTTATTAGTTTTTAGCTAAAATTCACTTTTCTGGACTTTACTATGAGTTTGTGTGTTTTTCTGTGATTTCAGGTATTTTCTGGCTGAAATTGAGGGTCCTGAGCAAAAATCTGATTTCGAGACCAAAAAGGACTGCAGATGCTATTGGATTCTGACCTCCCTGCACTCGAAGCGGATTTTCTGGAGCTACAGAAGCCCAATTGGCGCGCTCTCAACGGCGTTGGAAAGTAGACATCCTGGGCTTTCCAGCAATATATAATAGTCCATACGTTGCCCAAGCTTTGATGGCCCAAACCGACGCTCAAAGTCATCTACAGAAATTCCAGCGTTAAACGCCGGAACTGGCATAAAATTTGGAGTTAAACGCCCAAACTGGCATGAGAACTGGCGTTTAACTCCAGAAAAGGTCTCTACACGAAATTCCTTCATTGCTCAGCCCAAGCACACACCAAGTGGGCCCGGAAGTGGATTTTTCTGTCATTTACTCATTTCTGTAAACCTTAGGACACTAGTTTACTATTAATAGGATCTTTTGACATTGTATCAAAACCTGTTGATGACCTTATGACATTTTTACACGTTTTCTTCCACAGCATGAGTCTCTAAACCCCATGGTTGGGGGTGAGGAGCTCTGCTGTGTCTTGATGGATTAATGCAATTACTACTGTTTCTCATTCAATCATGCTTGCTTCCATTCTAAGATAATACTTGTTCTTAATCCGGATGAATGTGATGATCCGTGACAATCATCATCATTCTCAACTATGAACGTGTGACTGACAACCACCTCCGTTCTACCTTAGATTAAGTAGTTATCTCTTGGGTTCTTTAACCGGAATCTTCGTGGTATAAGCTAGACTGATGGCGGCATTCAAGAGAATCCGGAAGGTCTAAACCTTGTCTGTGGTATTCTGAGTAGGATTCAATGATTGAATGACTGTGACGTGCTTCAATCTCCTGAAGGCGGGGCGTTAGTGACAGACGCAAAAGAATCACTGGATTCTATTCCGGCCTGATTGAGAACCGACAGATGAATTCCGCTATGCTGTGACAGAGCATATGCAATCGCTTTCACTGAGAGGATGGGAGGTAGCCACTGACAATGGTGAAACCCTACACACAGCTTGCCATGGAAGGAGACTGGCGTGTTTGAAGAAGAAGATAGTAGGAAAGCAGAGATTCAGAAGATGGAGCATCTCCAAACCTCAACCTATTCTCCATTACTGCAAAACAAGTAATCATTTCATGTTCTTTCGCTTTTCACAATCAATCCTGATAGTTTCTGATATCCTGACTAAGATTTACAAGATAACCATAGCTTGCTTCAAGCCGACAATCTCTGTGGGATCGACCCTTGCTCACGCAAGGTATTACTTGGACGACCCAGTACACTTGCTGGTTAGTTGTGCGGGATTGCAAAAGTGTTATTGCAATTTCGTGCACCAAGTTTTTGGCGCCGTTGCCGGGGATTGTTGAGTTTGGACAACTGACGGCTTATCTTGTTGCTTAGATTAGGACTGTTTTATTTTTGTTGGTTTAGAGTCTTTTCGTTGAGTCTAGTTTCATATTCTAAGTTTAGTGTCAAGTGCATGCTTTTGTTTTTCTTTTAATTTTCGATTTTTGCATGTTCTTAGTCCCTTTTTGATTTATAAAAATTCTAAGTTTGGTGTCCTCTTTGTGTTTTTCCCTTAAAAATTTTCGAAAATATTGTGTTTGATTTTCTAAAAGTTTTAAGTTTGGTGTCTTTTGTGTTTTTCTCTTTCTTCTTTTTAGAAATCAAATCTTCTTCATAAAAATTTTTCAATCATATCCTTTTAATTGCTGTTTTCAAATCTTTTTAATTAACTAATTGATTCGGTTTTCAATTTGCTTTGATCTTATTCTCTTTTTGATTTTCGAATTTTTATTTTAATTTTCTTTTATTTCATTTTATTTTTCGTTAAATAAAAAAAAAAAACAAAATTTATCTCCTTGCAATCATTATCATTTCCCTTTTGTCCATTATGGACTTAAGTGGGATTAATCAGTCCAAAAGGACTCTGGGGTCATATGCTAACCCCATTACAGCTGCATATGGGAGTAGCATCTGTACACCTCCCATCAAAGCAAGCAGCTTTGAACTAAATCCTCAACTCATTATCATAGTGCAGCAAAATTGCCAGTATTCCGGTCTTCCACAGGAAGAACCTACTGAGTTTCTGGCACAGTTTTTACAAATTGCTGACACAGTTCATGATAAAGAGGTAGATCAGGATGTCTACAGACTATTACTGTTTCCATTTGCTGTAAAAGATCAAGCTAAAAGGTGGTTGAATAACCAACCTACAGCAAGCATAAAGACATGGAAACAGTTGTCAGACAAATTCCTGAATCATTTTTACCCTCCAAAAAGGATGACACAGTTAAGGCTGGACATCCAAGGCTTTAAACAAGAGGATAATGAATCCCTTTATAATGCCTGGGAGAGGTATAGAGGTATGCTAAGAAAATGTCCCTCTGAAATGTTTTCAGAGTGGGTACAGTTAGACATTTTCTACTATGGGCTTACAAAAAAAGCTCAGATGTCTTTAGACCACTCAGCTGGTGGATCTATACACATGAGGAAGACAATCGAAGAAGCTCAAGAGCTTATAGACACTGTTGCTAGAAACCAATATTTATACTCTAGCAATGAGTTCTCTCCAAAAGAGGAAGTCATGGCAGTAGTCACTGACCCTAGTCCTCAAGAACAAATAACTGAGCTTAATCAGCAATTGCTCCTGATGACAGAACAGTTAGCAAACTTTAAAGAGATGCTCTATGAAACTAAAGTTGCTAACAAGAGCATAGAACTGCAGTTAAATCAAGCAAAACAGCAAATATCTAAACAGATAACAGAGGAATGTCAAGCAGTTCAATTGAGGAGTGGGAAGACCCTGAATAACACTGCTCAAAAGAGTAAAAAGCCAAACAAGGAACAATTGACAGAGGACAACCAAACCACTATTAAAAATCCCTCTGAGGACAGTAAGAGCCTAGAGAGGAATGTCACTGGCGTTCAGACGCCAGAAAGGGAAGGAAAGCTGGCGTTAAACGCCCATTCCTTGCCCAGTTCTGGCGTTCAAACGCCAGAAAAGGGAGAGAAGTTGGCGTTTAACGCCCAAACTTCACCCATTCCTGGCGTTCAAACGCCAAGGGAAGATCAGACACCTGAGAGTGCTGACAGTAATCCCTCTAACAAGGCTTCTTCAACCACTTCTGTAAGGAATAAACCTGCAGCATCTAAGGTTGAAGAATATAAAGCCAAGATGCCTTATCCTCAAAAACTCCGCCAAGCGGAGCAGGATAAGCAATTTGCCCGCTTTGCAGACTATCTAAGGACTCTTGAAATAAAGATTCCGTTTGCAGAGGCACTTGAGCAAATACCTTCTTATGCTAAGTTCATGAAAGAGATCTTAAGTCATAAGAAGGATTGGAGAGAAACTGAAAAAGTGTTTCTCACTGAAGAATGCAGTGCAGTCATATTAAAAAGCTTACCAGAAAAGCTTCAAGATCCAGGAAGCTTTATGATACCATGCACATTGGAAGGTGCCTGCACCAAGACAGCTCTATGTGATCTTGGGGCAAGCATCAATCTAATACCTGCATCCACTATCAGAAAGCTTGGGTTGACTGGAGAAGTCAAACCAACCCGGATATGCCTCCAACTTGCTGATGGTTCCATTAAATACCCATCAGGCATAATTGAGGACATGATTGTCAAGGTTGGGCCATTTGCCTTTCCCACTGACTTTGTGGTGCTGGAAATGGAGGAGCACAAGAGTGCAACTCTCATTCTAGGAAGACCCTTCCTAGCAACTGGACGAACTCTCATTGATGTACAAAAAGGGGAAGTAACCTTGAGGGTCAATGAGGATGAGTTCAAGTTGAATGCTGTAAAAGCCATGCAGCATCCAGACACACCAAATGACTGCATGGGCGCTGACATTATTGACTCTCTGGTAGAAGAGATCAATATGGCTGAAAGCCTAGAATCAGAGCTTGAGGACATCTTCAAAGATGCTCAGCCTGATCAAGAAGAGCTAGAGGAGGCAAAGGAATTTTCGAAAATTCCTCAAGAGGAGGATAAGCCTCCCAAGCCTGAACTCAAACCACTACCACCATCCCTGAAATATGCATTTCTGGGAGAGGGTGATACTTTTCCAGTGATTATAAGCTCTGCTTTAAATCCACAGGAAGAGGAAGCACTGATTCAAGTGCTAAGGACACACAAGACAGCTCTTGGGTGGTCCATAAGTGATCTTAAGGGTATTAGCCCAGCTAGATGCATGCACAAGATCCTATTGGAGGATAATGCCAAACCAGTGGTTCAACCACAGAGGAGGCTAAATCCTGCCATGAAGGAGGTGGTGCAGAAAGAGGTCACTAAATTACTAGAGGCTGGGATTATTTATCCTATTTCTGATAGCCCCTTGGTGAGCCCTGTCCAAGTTGTTCCCAAAAAGGGAGGCATGACAGTGGTTCATAATGAAAAAAATGAACTGGTTCCTACAAGGACAGTCACAGGGTGGCGCATGTGTATTGACTACAGAAGGCTCAATACAGCCACCAGAAAGGATCACTTTCCTTTACCATTCATAGACCAAATGCTAGAAAGACTAGCTGGTCATGACTACTACTGCTTTTTGGATGGCTATTCAGGCTACAACCAAATTGCAGTAGATCCTCAGGACCAAGAGAAAACAGCATTCACTTGTCCTTCTGGCGTGTTTGCCTATAGGAGGATGCCTTTTGGTCTGTGCAATGCACCTGCAACCTTTCAGAGGTGCATGCTCTCTATCTTTTCAGATATGGTAGAGAAATTTCTGGAAGTCTTCATGGATGACTTTTCAGTATATGGAGACTCATTTAACTCCTGTCTTAATCACCTAGCACTTGTCTTGAAAAGATGCCAAGAGACTAACCCGGTTTTAAACTGGGAGAAATGTCACTTTATGGTGACTGAAGGAATTGTCCTTGGGCACAAAATTTCAAACAAGGGAATAGAGGTGGATAAGGCAAAGGTAGAGGTAATTGAAAAATTACCACCACCTGCCAATGTTAAGGCAATCAGAAGCTTTATGGGGCATGCAGGGTTCTACAGAAGGTTTATAAAGGATTTTTCAAAAATTGCAAAACCTCTGAGTAACCTGCTAGCTGCTGACACACCATTTGTGTTTGACACACAGTGTCTGCAGGCATTTGAGACCCTGAAAGCTAAGTTGGTCACAGCACCAGTCATCTCTGCACCAGATTGGGCATTGCCATTTGAATTAATGTGTGATGCCAGTGATCATGCCATTGGTGCAGTGTTGGGACAGAGGCATAACAAGCTTCTGCACGTCATTTACTATGCCAGCCGTGTTCTAAATGACGCACAGAAGAACTACACAACAACAGAAAAAGAGTTACTTGCAGTGGTCTATGCCATTGACAAGTTTAGATCCTATTTAGTGGGATCCAAAGTGGTTGTGTACACTGACCATGCTGCTCTCAAATATCTACTCATAAAGCAGGATTCAAAACCCAGGCTCATCAGATGGGTGTTGCTTCTGTAAGAGTTTGATATAGAAATAAGAGACAGAAAAGGGACAGAGAACCAAGTAGCAGATCATCTGTCCCGAATAGAACCAGTAGCTGGGGCGTCCCTCCCTTCTACTGAGATCTCTGAGACTTTCCCAGATGAGCAACTATTTGCCATTCAGGAAGCTCCATGGTTTGTAGATATTGCAAATTTTAAAGCTGTGAGGTTCATTCCCAAGGAGTACAGCCACGTGCAGAGAAAGAAATTAATTTCAGATGCCAAGTACTACCTCTGGGATGAACCATATCTCTTCAAGAGATGTGCTGACGGAGTGATCCGCAGGTGTGTACCCAGAGAAGAAGCACAAAGGATCCTATGGCACTGCCACGGATCACAGTATGGAGGACACTTTGGAAGTGAGCGAACAGCCACTAAAGTCCTCCAATGTGGCTTCTACTGGCCTACTCTCTATAAAGATTCCCGAGAGTTTGTGCGTAACTGTGACAGTTGCCAAAGAGCGGGTAACCTGCCTCATGGATATGCCATGCCTCAACAAGGGATATTAGAGATAGAACTGTTTGATGTATGGGGAATTGACTTCATGGGGCCATTCCCACCATCATACTCAAACACTTACATTCTGGTGGCAGTGGACTATGTATCTAAGTGGGTAGAAGCGATTGCTACACCCACTAATGATACTAAGACCGTACTGAAATTCCTCCAGAAAAACATTTTCAGCAGATTTGGCGTCCCCAGAGTGCTAATCAGTGATGGGGGCACTCATTTCTGCAATAAACAGCTGCACCTTGCTATGGTTAGATATGGAATTAGCCACAAAGTGGCAACTCCGTATCATCCACAGACAAATGGGCAAGCTGAGGTCTCTAACAGAGAGCTAAAGAGAATCCTGGAACGGACTGTGATGGCCCGAAGAAAGGATTGGGCAAAGAGCTTGGATGATGCTCTGTGGGCATATAGAACAGCATTCAAGACTCCTATAGGAACCTCTCCATACCAATTGGTGTATGGGAAGGCCTGTCATTTGCCTGTGGAACTGGAGCATAAAGCCTATTAGGCAACCAGATTCCTAAACATGGATGCACAGTTAGCTGGTGAAAAAAGACTGCTCCAGCTAAATGAGCTAGAGGAGTTCAGACTCAATGCCTTTGAAAATGCAAAAATCTATAAGGAAAAGGCAAAGAAATGGCATGACAAGAAGTTGTCAACCAGAGTCTTTGAGCCAGGACAAAAAGTTCTGCTCTTCAACTCTAGGCTCAGACTGTTTCCAGGAAAACTCAAATCCCGTTGGAGGGGTCCGTATGTGATTACAGGAGTGTCACCATATGGATATGTTGAGCTTCAGGATATTGATTCTGACAAGAAGTTCATTGTTAATGGACAGAGAATCAAGCATTATCTTGAAGGAAATTTTGAGCAGGAATGCTCAAAACTGAGACTTGAGTGATTTTCAGTGAAAGTCCAGCTAAAGACAGTAAAGAAGCGCTTGCTGGGAGGCAACCCAGTCATTAGTAGGTTGTATGATTGGTTCTTACAGAGGCAAATATCAAAAATGAAGGAATTCACAGAGTCACAGAAGGATTCAGCTCAAAAAGCAGAGAAAATGAGCTTACTGGCGAAAAAACGCCAGTAAGGTGCATTTTGGGCGTTAAACGCCAGAATGGGTACCATTCTGGGCATTTAACGCCAGGAATGGTGCATATTTTGGGCGTTAAACGCCAGAATGGGCACCATTCTGGGCGTTTGACGCCAGGTGTGCAGCATCCTGGGCGTTCAGAAAAACGCCCAGTGAGGAAGGTTTTCTGGCGTTTAACGCCAGCCAGGGTACCTGGCTGGGCGTTAAACGCCCAAAAGGGGTGCCAAGTGGGCGTTAAACGCCAGAATGGGTGCCATTCTGGGCG
The DNA here is from genome assembly GCF_003086295.3 of Arachis hypogaea. NCBI lineage: Eukaryota > Viridiplantae > Streptophyta > Magnoliopsida > Fabales > Fabaceae > Arachis > Arachis hypogaea. The sequence continues at coordinate 70,720,601 of NC_092045.1, read as the reverse complement.
TTTAACGCCAGAAAGGTGGGGGGACCACATTTTTGTTTTAAACTCAAATTTTTTCAAACTTTCCTCTTTTTACCCATACTCTTCCACATAAATGCACTTCAACCCTTCATCATTCACTTTCAAATCTTCACAAATCAAAACCATTCTTCAAATCTATTTCAAAATAATCCCAAATCTTCTTCAAAAACTCACCCTTTTCTCAATTTCTTTCCATATCTTTTCAAATTTCCTTTCAAATCTCTCTTTTGTTTTCGAAATTCTCCTCCCGCCACCCTATAAATGAACGTTCCTCACCCCTCCTTCCTCACACCATTCGAATTTCCTCTTCCTCTCTCTCTCTCTTCTCTTCTTTCTTTTCTTTTTGCTTGAGGACAAGCAAAACCTCTAAGTTTGGTGTGCTTTTCCGTGATCACTAAGCCAAGATTCATCAAGATCATGGCTCCCAAGGGAAAACAAACCAACTCAAGAGGAAAGAAAGAGACTAATCCAAAGAATCTTTGGAATCAAGAGAAGTTCTTAACCAAAGAACATGAAGACCATTATCACAAAATAATGGGTCTGAGGTCAATGATCCCGGAAGTTAAATTTGATCTGAAAGAAGATGAATATCCGGAGATCCAAGAGCAAATTCGAAACAGAGGATGGGAAGTTCTAACCAATCCTGAAATAAAGGTTGGAAGGAACATGGTTCAGGAATTCTACTCAAATCTGTGGTTAACAGATAAGCAGAGAATGACTGAAACTGCTTACCATACCTACAGAACCATGGTCAGAGGGCAAGTTATGTACTTCCATCTGGACAAAATAAGAGAAATCTTCAAACTACCTCAATTGCAAGATGATCCTGATTCCTTCAATAGGAGGATGGTGAGAGTAGATAAAGGGTTGGATCAAGTTCTAGAGGACATATGCCTCCCTGGGACTAAGTGGATAACCAATTCAAAGGGTGTCCCAAACCAACTCAAGAGGGGAGACCTCAAGCCAATTGCAAGAGGTTGGCTAGACTTTATTGGGCGTTCCATATTGCCCACTAGCAACCGTTCTGAGGTCACCATCAAGAGAGCAGTGATGATTCATTGCATTATGCTTGGAAAAGAAGTGGAGGTTCATCATGTGATTGCCTGTGAGATCTACACCATTGCAAATAAGAATTCCACTGAGGCCAAACTGGCTTACCCAAGCTTGATTTCCTTGCTCTGTAAAGAGGCTGGGGTGAAGATGGGAGTAGATGAGTTCATACCCATTGAACACCCAATCACCAATAAGTCAATGGAAGGACAAGTGCAAGACAACTCTATCAAGAGGAGGGCGCAGTAATTCCTCCCTGAGTTCCCAAGAATTGACTACTGGACCAGCCTAGAAGCATCTATTAACAAGCTGCAAGAGACTATGGAGCAACTGAAGGAAGAACAGCAGAATCAGAACTGCATGCTCTGCAAATTGCTGAAGGAACAAGAGAAGCAGGGGCGTGAAATCCAAGAGTTGAAACGCCAAAAGTTCTCCTCTCAAGCTGAGGGAGCATCCACTTCTCAAAATCAAGGTTGTTGAGTCCTAACTCTGTGAAAACCTCTATCATTAAGAGCCTATGTTTGCGTTTTTTTTTTCTTTTCTTTGTTTTGTTTTTATTTTTCGTTTTTTTTAGTTTCATTTTATATCTATTTTTGAGTCTTGTTTTAATTCATAATTAATAAAATTGAATTTTTATGCCTTAAAGATATAAATGTCCTATGAATCCATCACCTCTCTTAAATGAAAAATGCTTTAATCACAAAAGAACAAGAAGTACTGGATTTCAAAATTTATCATTGAAACTAGTTGAATTAGCTTGATGTGGTGACATTACTTTTTGCTTTCTGAATGAATGCTTGAACAGTGCATATGTCTCTTGAATTTGTTGTTTTTGAGGATGTTAAAAATTGTTGGCTCTTGAAAGAATAAGGAGAAAGAGAACTGTTATTGAGGATCTAAAAATTATTAGAATGATTCTTGAAGCAAGAAAAAGCAGTGATACAAAAAAAAAATTTTGAAAAAAAAAAAAGAGAAATAAAGTTGTGATCCAAGGCAACAAGAGTGTGCTTAAGAACCTTGGACACCTCTAATTGGGGACTTTAGCAAAGCTGAGTCACAATCTGAAAAGGTTCACCCAATTATGTGTCTGTGGCATGTATGTATCCGGTGGTAATACTGGAAGACAGAGTGCTTTAGGCCACAGCCAAGACTCATACACTAGCTATGTTCAAGAATCATTATGCTTAACTAAGAGAATCAATAACACTATCTGAGTTCTGAGTTTTTATAGATGCCAATCATTCTGAACCTCAAAGGATAGAGTGAGATGCCAAAACAGTTCGGAGGCAAAAAGCTACTAGTCCCGCTCATCTAATTGGAGCTATGTTTCCTTGATATTTTGGAGTCTATAGTATATTCTCTTCTTTTTATCCTATTTTGATTTTCAGTTGCTTGGGAACAAGCAATAATTTAAGTTTGGTGTTGTGATGAGCGGATAATTTGTATGCTTTTTGGCATTGTTTTTAGTATGTTTTTAGTATAATCTAGTTAGTTTTTAGTATATTTTTATTAGTTTTTAGCTAAAATTCACTTTTCTGGACTTTACTATGAGTTTGTGTGTTTTTTGTGATTTCAGGTATTTTCTGGCTGAAATTGAGGGTCCTGAGCAAAAATCTGATTCCGAGACCAAAAAGGACTGCAGATGCTGTTGGATTCTGACCTCCCTGCACTCGAAGCGGATTTTCTGGAGCTACAGAAGCCCAATTGGCGCGCTCTCAATGGCGTTGGAAAGTAGACATCCTGGTCTTTCCAGCAATATATAATAGTTCATACTTTGCCCAAGATTTGATGGCCCAAACCGGCGCTCAAAGTCACCTACAGAAATTCCAGCGTTAAACGCCGGAACTGGCATAAAATTTGGAGTTAAACGCCCAAACTGGCATGAGAACTGGCGTTTAACTCCAGAAAAGGTCTCTACACGAAATTCCTTCATTGCTCAGCCCAAGCACACACCAAGTGGGCCCGGAAGTGGATTTTTCTGTCATTTACTCATTTCTGTAAACCTTAGGACACTAGTTTACTATTAATAGGATCTTTTGACATTGTATCAGAACCTGTTGATGACCTTATGACATTTTTACACGTTTTCTTCCACAGCATGAGTCTCTAAACCCCATGGTTGGGGGTGAGGAGCTCTGCTGTGTCTTGATGGATTAATGCAATTACTACTGTTTCTCATTCAATCATGCTTGCTTCCATTCTAAGATAATACTTGTTCTTAATCCGGATGAATGTGATGATCCGTGACAATCATCATCATTCTCAACTATGAACGTGTGACTGACAACCACCTCCGTTCTACCTTAGATTAAGTAGTTATCTCTTGGGTTCTTTAACCGGAATCTTCGTGGTATAAGCTAGACTGATGGCGGCATTCAAGAGAATCCGGAAGGTCTAAACCTTGTCTGTGGTATTCTGAGTAGGATTCAATGATTGAATGACTGTGACGTGCTTCAATCTCCTGAAGGCGGGGCGTTAGTGACAGACACAAAAGAATCACTGGATTCTATTCCGGCCTGATTGAGAACCGACAGATGAATTCCGCTATGCTGTGACAGAGCATATGCAATCGCTTTCACTGAGAGGATGGGAGGTAGCCACTGACAACGGTGAAACCCTACACACAGCTTGCCATGGAAGGAGACTGGCGTGTTTGAAGAAGAAGACAGTAGGAAAGCAGAGATTCAGAAGATGGAGCATCTCCAAACCTCAACCTATTCTCCATTACTGCAAAACAAGTAATCATTTCATGTTCTTTCGCTTTTCACAATCAATCCTGATAGTTTCTGATATCCTGAATAAGATTTACAAGATAACCATAGCTTGCTTCAAGCCGACAATCTCTGTGGGATCGACCCTTGCTCACGCAAGGTATTACTTGGACGACCCAGTACACTTGCTGGTTAGTTGTGCGGGATTGCAAAAGTGTTATTGCAATTTCGTGCACCAACGTGCTTCCAACTCCTGAGGGTGGGGCGTTAGTGATAGACGCAAAAGAATCACTGGATTCTATTCCGGCCTGATCGAGAACCGACAGATGGATAGCCGTGCCGTGACAGGGTGCGTTGAACATTTCCACTGAGAGGATAGGAGGTAGCCACTGACAACGGTGAAACCCTTGCTTAAGCTTGCCATGGAAAGGAGTAAGAAGGATTGGATGAAGACAGTAGGAAAGCAGAGAGACGGAAGGGAAGGCATCTTCATACGCTTATCTGAAATTCCTACCAATGAATTACATAAGTATCTCTATCTTTATCTTTATGTTTTATGCGTTTATCACCATACCCATTTGAGTTTGCCTGACTAAGATTTACAAGGTGACCATAGCTTGCTTCATACCAACAATCTCTGTGGGATCGACCCTTACTCGCGTAAGGTTTATTACTTGGACGACCCAGTACACTTGCTGGTTAGTTGTGCGAAGTTGTGTTTATGCCATGGTATTGAACACCAAGTTTTTGGTTTCATCACCGGGGATTATTTGATTTGTGAAAAGTATTGATCACAATTTCGTCCACCACTTCTCTTGAGTGTCTTCCTCCCTTTCTTCTTCATGATTTTCCATTAATGCCTCTGGGAGGGAATCTTTATGTTTCATTGTCACCTCAAGTGGCTCTTGTGAATGTAAAAGTTCAGGATCAAATGCCTCCTCCACCTCATTTTTCATTAAAATTTTGCTTGACACAGAGGCTTCCTCATCTTGCCTTTTCACTTTCTTCGTTGCACTCAACAATTGAGCTAAGTGCACTTCCATGTTTGTGAAGAAGTTCTCTTTTCTTTTCCAGAATTTCTTTTCCTCCTCCCAACATCTTTTGAGCATGGACTCAATCCTTGAGAGTCCTTGGCTTGTGGAAGTTTGTGTTGGTTGTGAGTCATGGGATGGATTTTGTGTTGAGGCATAGTTAATTGATGAAGAATTTTCAAATGTAGAACTGGAGGGTGAGGTTGGGCAATTTCTCATTAGACTTGACTGCTCAGAATTTGCAGTTTCTTGGTTATACTCCCAGCCACCATGACAATAATGACTTGAATCATTTTGTGGTAGTGAGAAATATCCCCTTTGATTTTCCTTCTCATCTTGTGGTTCTGAAGCATTTCTCCATGGATTGGAGTGCTCAGAATGTGTATTCTCTTGGTGGTATTCCCAGCCATCATTAGAGGTTGGTGATGGTGGGCAATATCCCGTAAAATTTTGTTTGACCATAAGATGAGTTGAACTCCATTTATACTTTGTAAAATGCAACATCAATGAAAATTGAAATTCATGTCACAAAGACAGAAATTCTTAGTGAGACAAAAACACAAACACCTTGGTTTCAACTTATAACAGAGAACAAAAACAAAGAAAATGCTTGATCTAGACTTCTCACCCACTTAATCATTGTTGATCTAATCAATCCCCGGCAACGGCGCCAAAAACTTGATGGTGTTTTTGTGGAAAAACGAATTTCCAACACACAAATCCAACCGACAAGTATACCGGGTCGCATCAAGTAGTAATAACTCACAAGAGTGAGGTCGATCCCACAGGGATTGATGGATCAAGCAACTTTAGTGGGTGATTAGTTTAGTCAAGCTAATATTGAAGGGATATTGGATGAAATATAGCCAACAGAATTGTAAATGACAGGAAATTTAAAGTTGCAGAAAGTAAAATTGCATAAAACTTAAAGTGCAAGAAAGTAAAATAGCTGAAACTTAAATTACACGAAAAGTAAATTGCATTAAATGTAAAGGGGATTGGGTGCAAAAAATTTAATATTCAACAAGAAAATGTAAAGAGCAATCAAGCAGAGAAGTAAAAGATGAAATAAGTGCAGCAGATTTAAATAGAAATGGAAAATTGCTTGAAAAAGCAACACAGAATGTAATTAAGCTCAATTGTGCAATTTAAAGAGACAAATGAAGATCTCAGGGAATCAAAGAGACTAGAAAACAAGTCTAGATCTCAATCCCTTCCTTGATCCAACAGCAAACAAGATGCAAGAAAATTAAAGATGAAAGCAATGAAGAAAACTTTGATTCAAATCACAATTCACTTGAAAGTTTGCAGAAGAAGAACAAGAGAGGTTGCAGATGGAGAATGAAAACAGAATTTCTTCCAATCTCCACCCAAGATTCAAAACAGAAAATGAAAACTCAAAGAGAGAGCTATCAACTACTACTACTCCCTAATGGAGCAAGCCTCCCCGATTCAGCTCCTATTGATGCCTTTATATAGGCTTTACAAAATGAAAAATGAAAATGAAATTAAAACAAATTACAAAAATGAAAATCCTAATTTAATTGATCCATGTGCCTTTGAGTGATGATGTGGGCTTTGCTTGCTTTGGATTTGAGGAGAAATGGGTTTGGTTGGCCTTGATTCAATTTGGAGAAGAATTGAATTTAAATGAAATTTTGGTTGAATTTTGGCCCATGTTGCTCCCAGGAGGCTGCCCTGCCTTTGTGGAGGGCAGAGCAGGGAAGCCTTGTGTAAGGATCCAACTAGCGTGCCAAGGCTTGGAAGCATCAGGATGCTGCCCTGCCCTTGTGGAGGGCAGGGCAGAGTTGCCATGGTGCGCATTTGTTGCTGGCCGAAATTCCCTTGCTGCGCACCAATTGTGCGTGCTGGCCGTGCCAAGGATGTGCGTGCCATGCACCACGGAATGCTGCCCTGCCCTCATTGTGGGCAGCGCAAGCTTTCCTTGGGGAGTGCCAAGTTCGAATCCCATGGAGTGCATTGCTTGGCTTTTTCTTCTTGGCACCTAATTCACGCCTAAGGCTTGACTTCCTAGAGGTCTTGTGTTCGAAACTTGGTGGAGGAAGTTGTTGCAATTTTTCCTTGAATTTTCATGAAGAGAACACGACATTGCCCTCCAAGAGGGCACTCTGCTCTCCTTGAGGGCAGACTTCCTTGGTTTCCTTGTGTCTCCCTCTTCGAGCCTTGGTGGAAGCACATTGGTTTATTTTCGCTTATTTTTGGCCCTTAAAGATGCCTTTCGTTCCTGCCTCAATTGTACTGCAAATATGGATTGCTATATATCGTTGGAAAGCTCTGAATGTCAGCTTTCCAACGCAACTAAAAGCACATCAATCGGACGTCTGTAGCTCAAGTTAGAGCCCTTTGAAGTAGGTATGGTCATGCTGTGAGCGGCCAGATTTTAACTTAGCGAAAATTTGCTCCATCCTCACTTTGTTTCATCATGATTCTGCCCTGCCCTTGGCAAGGGCAGGGCAGTGTGCGTGCTGGTTGTTTTCTTCTTTAATTTGGTCATGGGCCACGCTTTTAAAAGCGTGGCCTAAGCCTCCAAAGTGTGCTCCAACTTCAAAGTGTGCTCCAAAGCTCTTTTTTTCCTCTTTTTTTGTGCTTCTTTGCTTCTTTTTCTTCTTATTTCCTACAACATTTATAAAATTAAAAGATCAAGGAAATCTTCCAATTAAGCACAAAAGAATGCAATATTTAACCACTAATCATCAATTTCTTGTATGAAAAAGCATAGAAAGATAGGTATATGATGACATGTCATCACTACACTCAACCTCTAGCAAACGTATCCAACTGGGATACACTCAGAAAGGAGTTCCTGGAGAAATTCTTCCCATCTGAAGTTACTGATAAACTAAGGAAGGATATCTCTATAATTGTCCAGGATGACAATGAGACTCTCTTTGAATACTGGGAGCGCTTCAATAATCTTCTGGAAGCATGCCCCTACCACATGATCGACAAGATCGTGCTACTCAGCTATGTCACACAAGGTATGAGACCCCAAGATAAGACCACATTGGAAAGTGCCAGCAATGGGTCTATGAAGAAGTACAAGACCACTGATGAAGCTTGGCAATTGATCAGTGATTTAGCTGAATCTACTCGGAACCATAGACAGAAGCAAGGCCGTTCAAAGGCCATTGCAGAAATATCTTCTGGCATAGAGACTGCTGCTCTAAATCGAAGCATCTGTGAAATGACCAACCTGCTGAAGCAAATGTAGTTAAATCAACAAGCTCAGCAAACTCAACCGCAGCAAAACCAACAACTAGTTCCACAAAGAATTTACGGAATTTGTGCTGATTACAGCCATTACACTGATGAATGCTTGCAGCTCCAACAAGAAGACAACATGGTGGCATCCACTCACAACTTCTATGACCGTCCCAACCAAGGGTACAATCAAAGTGGAAATAATAACCATGGATGGTAGGACAATTCAAACCAGAATTGGAGGGATAACAATAATAGGGGAGGTAGAGATAATCAGGGATATCAGAGGTGGAATAATTACAACAACAGGCAGCAAAATCAACCTTACCAAGCACCTCACCTAAGGCAAAACCAAGGACCACCGAACAATCAATAGCAAACCTCTCAATTTACTCATTCTTCTGTATCTTCTAATGAAGAATTATTACAAACTTTTTGAGAAAAGACAACTGGCCATGAAAAATACCATCGTGAACAGTATTAACGCCAATCTGAATGGTTTCACCTCTACTCTACAAGCTTTTATGACACAACTTGGCTCAGCACAAAATTCCAGTAACCAACCTTCAAGCACCACTGGAATCCCCTCTCAACCATTACCCAATCCAAAGGGAGGAATTAATGCCATCACCCTGAGGTCCGGAACCACACTGCAGGAGAGGAATCAGGAGGAACCAAGCTCACCAGAATACGCCTCAGCTGAAGAGGTGGTAGAAATCGAAGATGTTGAAGAGGAAGAGGATATACAGGACATAGCTGAAGAAGAGATAGCTTAACCACAGGAAGAGGCACAAAAAGGTGCAGGCACCACAGAAAACACTACTCCCATTCCACAACTTGCAAGGAAGCCTAGGAAGCAGCTGGAACCTGATCCTAAAATGGTAGAAATATTCAAAAAGGTTGAGGTAACTGTTCCCCTTTTTGATGTTATTCAGCAGGTACCTAAATATGCAAAGTTTCTAAAAGACTTATGTATCCATAAAGATAAAATTACTGAATTAGAAACTATTCCTTTAGGTAGTTCTATATCTGCTTTAATGGGAGGATTACCTGAAAAATGTAGTGATCCAGGTCCTTGCATAGTTAGTTGTACTATTGGTGGTGTAGTAATTTATGATTGCATGTGTGATTTAGGAGCATGTGTCAGTATAATGCCTTTGTCTATATATGATGTTTTAAGGCTCCCTCCCTTAAAAAGGTCGGCAACTCGTTTTGTGTTAGCAGATAAAAGCATTATTACAGTTGCTGGAGTTGCTGAAGATGTTTTAGTGAACATTAAAGGGCTCACATTTCCCACTGATTTTTATAACTTGGAGATGCCCCATAATGATTCAGATAAGCCATCATCAATCCTACTTGGAAGACCATTCCTGAAGACATCAAAATTCAAATTGGATGCTTTTTCAGGGACATACTCCTTTGAAATAGATGGCCGCATAGTAATCTTCAATCTGAATGGAGTCATTGACAACCCCCCAGAAGATCGTTCTATCTTCTAGTGTGATGTCATAGACGAAAGTGTGGCTGAAGTTCAAAAGGAAGAGTTTGAAGAGAGGCACACTGGACAAGGTCCAAGTGTGGGGACCTTCTTAACTGACAATGAGGACACTTCGCCATTTTCACAAGCCCCAGATAACCCAGAGCCTGTCCATGATCAAACGTTAGAATTGAAACCTCTCCCTCCACATCTCAAATATGCTTACCTTGAGGTTGAGCAGAAGCTTCCGGTTATTATTGCAAGAGAACTGACTTCTCAACAAGAAGAACAGCTACTTGATGTGTTGAGGAAGCATAAGAAGGCAATAGGGTGGAGTTTGGCAGACATAGTGGGAATCAACCCTCAAATATGCGAGCACAAAATATTTTTAGAAGAGGGAGCAAGACCTGTCCGTCAACCACAAAGAAGATTGAATCCTACCATCTTGGAAGTTGTCAAAAAGGAAGTAACCAGACTATTGGAGGTCGTTATCATATATCCCATTTCGGACAGTGAATGGGTAAGCCCAGTACAAGTGGTGCCCAAGAAGTCCAGAGTCACTACCATGAAGAATGAGCATGGAGAGCTCATAGCAACTAGAGTTCAGAATGCTTGGAGAGTCTGCATTGATTACAGACGTCTCAACCAAGCTACTCGTAAAGATCACTACCCACTTCCATTCATTGATCAAATGCTGGATCGCCTGTCTGGTAAATCACATTATTGCTTTTTAGATGGTTACACAGGTTATTTCCAGATTCATATAGCTCCTGAGGATCAGGAAAATACTACTTTTACATGTCCTTTTGGAACCTATGCTTATAAAAGAATGCCCTTTGGCTTGTGCAATGCACCAGCTACTTTCCAAAGGTGCATGATGAGTCTTTTCTCTAATCTTATTGAGGACTGTATGGAAGTTTTTATGGACGATTTTAGCGTTTATGGTGATTCTTTTAACCTTTGCTTAGATGGATTATCTAGAGTATCAGATAGATGTATTAATACAAACCTTGTATTGAATTTCGAAAAATGCCACTTTATGGTAAAGCAAGGGATTGTATTGGGACATGTGGTATCTAATAATGGCATTTCTGTAGACCCAGCAAAGGTGAATGTTATTTCTAGTTTACCTTACCCCTCTTCTGTGAGGAAAGTCCGTTCGTTCCTTGGCCATGCAGGTTTCTACAGGAGATTTATTAAGGACTTTAGTAAGGTGGCACTTCCCTTATCCAGATTACTACAAAAGGATATTGAGTTCGAGTTTAGTGAGGATTGCAAACAAGCATTGATAAGCTAAAGACTGCTCTAACTCAAGCTCCAATTGTGAGAGGACCCGATTGGAGCCAGCCATTTGAAATCATGTGCGATGCTTCCAACCATGCAATAGGAGCAGCACTAGCTCAGCGTGAAGGTAAAAATCCTTTTATTATTGCCTATGCGTCTAAGACTTTAGACACTGCCCAGTCCAATTATACCACTACTGAGAAAGAGCTACTTGCTATTGTTTTTGCTCTGGATAAATTCCGGGCTTATTTACTTGGTACTAGAGTAGTAGTGTACTCGGACCATGCAGCTCTAAAGTATCTATTGGCTAAAAAGGAATCCAAACCAAGACTTATACGTTGGATACTGCTGTTACAAGAGTTTGAACATATTAAGGATGATTCTACTCTTATAAATGATAATTTTCCTTTTGACAACCTGCAAGCAGTATCTGAAGTAGTCCCTTGGTATGCACCTATTGCTAATTATTTAGTTAGCCGCACATTTCCTCCACATTTTTCTAAACATCAAAGTGACAAGCTGAAAAGCGAGTCTAAATATTATATATGGGATGACCCATATTTATGGAGATGTGGCGCTGACCAGATAATTAGACGTTGTGTACCTCAATCATAATTTCAGTCCATTTTAGAGGCCTGTCACTCATCTGAAAGTGGAGGACATTTTGGCCCTCAACGAACAGCTAGAAAGATCTTAGACTGTGGATTCTAGTGGGCTACTCTTTTTAAAGATGCTGCTGAGTTTTGTAAATCTTGTCACCCATGCCAGAAATTTGGTAACATATCCAAGAGGGATGAGATGCCTCAACAATATATGCTTTTCTGTGAAATTTTTGATGTTTGGGGCATTGACTTCATGGGTCCATTTCCAAATTCTAGTGGATATTTTTATATATTGTTAGCTGTAGATTATGTTTCCAAATGGGTGGAAGCAATTCCTACCCGCACTGATGATGCTAATACTTGCAATGTAACCATTTTAATAAATTTTTAATTCACCAGCTTCTGCACTCCACATATTGATCATCCCGTGGAAGCATGGCTTTGATGTCCCCAGCTCTACAGGAGACTCCGGCTGCTGAGACAAGATTTGAGACCAAGGCAGGGTAAGGTAAGTTGCCCGCGATTTGTACATGCTTCATAGCATGCCGGATGTGTCTTGAGAGATCCAGAGGTTGGTCTGTAAGGATGCACCATAGTAGAACAGCCATGTCCGTAGTGAAGAAGGACTCATGAGTGCTTGGAAAGACATAATGGGACATGATCTGTGCCCATACGTGAGCCTCCAAGGTAAGTGCGGAAGCCAAGATTCCCTTAGGGCGGTTGCGGTGGTATCTGTAGATCCAATGGCTGCCAGGTAAAGCGATGACTCCGAGAACGGAGTCCCAGTCAAATTGGTATCTTTGGCGCTGAAGGGTGGCTTCTTGAAAAGCGTCCATTCCTGCTGGAATAGGGGGAAAACTCAGAACTTGCTGAATGGCCTCTTCTGTGTTAGGGACTTGCTTCTGCCGGACATAAACAGACTGCAGGGTTGGTATGTAGAAGTTGGAGTAGAACTCAACTACCCAAGAAAGATTGACCTGCCTTGGCTGTCTCCGTAGGAAACCCCATTGTCTTCGCTCAATTTGCGGCTCAACAAAGGTGGTAATATTGGACGGGAGGATAAGAAGATATTCATTGTTATAGTTCCTTTCTGCTAGGATAGGGAACATCTGCTTACAGTAGCGATTGGGAAATCGCGTAGTGTCCTTTGCTGGAAAGGCTTTCTCCTTGTCGTCAACCTTTATTATCCTTTTAACTCTTTTTGTTGAGGGCTTGACTGCGGTTGAAGAAGGCTTTGCCACTAATGCTCTTTTAGTTCCTCTTCTTGCTGGAGGTTTGGAAGTAGCCTTCTCTTTTCCTTTCTTGGTGGCCATCCTGAAAGAAGGGAAGATAAAGGAAATTAAATTCAAAGAGATAGAGCAAGGAAGAGGGTATTGTAAGTGATAGTCAATGCACAATAAAGATAAATGGCATTAACATATGGTCCGGATTACATGTGAAAAGCACGTTAATGGAAATATAGCAAGTGCATGTAGGACAATGGAATGCAAGAGGTCTATTGGCATGCAGGCAAAGACATGAATAGCATATATCAAACATACAATGTCCAGTTTAGATTACCATTTGTAACAAACTGTCACGTTTGTATTGACAATTAAATCTAATTAATAAAATTAACAAGGAAAAGTTGTGAAAAGCAAGCATTGAATAGTATAGCAACATAGAGAAGTGCATAATGCCACATGAGCTTTTTCACAAACATATAGCATGCATGGTAAATAGGGTATAGAAAATATGAAGAGAAACATGCAAGCAATCCCTTAAATAGGAGAAAAATAATTGTCAAACAATTGGCAAGAATCCACAAGCATATAATGATAAATAATGACTCAAAAGGTTTCTAACACCATGTAAAAAGAAAAGAAGAAGAAGAAAGAAAAAGAAGGATTTGAAAAGAAAAAGAAAAGAAAAAGAAAATAATAATATATATACATAATATAATAAGAATGATGGAAAAGAGAAGAAGGAAGAAGAAGGTAAAACCTTGTTAATGGAGGGGGGAGAGAGAGAGAGTGAAAGGTGAGGTAGAAGGGGGAAGGGAGAAAGAAGAAAGAAGGGGGAAAAGAAAAAGTAGGAATTGGAGGAGAGAAAGATAAGATAAGTTGGCTATTGGGTTGAGCTGTGCAGCGCATGCGACGCGGCCGCGGAAGGCACGCGTTCGCGTGGTTGCGCATCAGGTAAGACGACGCGATCGCGTCAGTCACGCGGTCGCGTGACCCGTGTTGCGCTGCTGGCGCGAGTGCAGCCTCGCTCCAGCACAACTCTCTGTTCGATTCATTTTAATTGCCAAAATTGGGTGACGCGATCGCGTGGGTCACGCGATCGCGTGAGTGTGCATCAGAAAATAATTGACACGGCCGCGTCGGCGACGCGGTCGCGTGACAAGGATTATGCTTCCAGCACCAATCCAGCACTACTCTCGCACAATATAGCATTGTGCACCCTTTGACGTCGAAAATGCAGGGCACGCGGCCGCGTGGGAGGCCATGATTTCCATGCGACGCGGTCGCGTGGAATAATTTGTGCCTTTGGCACGACTCCAGCGCTGCTCCTACGTAACTTTCTGTTCATTTTTTTTCTTTATTCCCCCTGCCACGCGGACGCGTCGCTGGTGCGATTGCGTCGCATGGCAAAATTTTTGTTTTTTAAGAAAAGATAAAGACATGTAATTGAAAGAGCACGAAAGCACTAATAAAGAGAAGAGTTATTTAAAGAAGAAAAACTAAAAGTGAAGAAAAGAACGATCATACCGCGGTGGGTTGTCTCCCACCAAGCACTTTGCTTTAACGTCCGTAAGTTGGACGCTCCACTAGCTCAATCTGTTGCTATGTGGGGATCTTCCAAGTGGAAGATCTCAAGCTCCTTGCTTTTCTGCACCTTCTCACCATGGTACAGCTTCAGGCGGTGTCCATTAACCTTAATAAGTTCAGAGCTTGAAGGATGGCTTAGGTGATAAACTCCGTACGGTTCAGCCTTCTCTACTCTGTATGGACCTTCCCATTTTGATCTCAACTTACTAGGCATGAGCCTCAGTTGAGATTTGTAAAGGAGAACAAAATCTCCAAGTTGGAACTCTCTCTTCTTGATGTTTTGATCATGCACAGCTTTCATCTTTTCCTTATATATTCTGGAGTTCTCATAAGCTTCTAGGCGAAGGTTCTCCAGTTCCTACAGTTGCAACTTCCTTTCAGCTCCGGCCTTCTCAATTTCCATGTTGCACTCTTTAACTGCCCAGAAGGCTCTGTGTTCGATTTCAACTGGGAGATGACAAGCTTTTCCATATACTAAGTGGTAGGGACTCATCCCAATGGGTGTCTTGTATGCTATTCTATATGCCCACAGTGCATCTTGTAGTCTGGTGCTCCAGTCTTTTCTGTGAGGCTTTACTATCTTTTGTAAGATACGTTTAATTTCTCTGTTTGACACCTCGGCTTGCCCATTAGTTTGGGGATGGTAAGCTATTGCAACTTTATGGATTATCTCATGCTTCTTCATCAATCCTGTTAGTCTCCTGTTATAAAAATGGGTGCCTTGATCGCTCACGATCGCTCGTGTATAATATGGTTTCTCACAAAGGAAACAATAGTGTTAGCATCATCAGTGCGGGTAGGAATTGCTTCCACCCATTTGGAAACATAATCTACAGCTAGCAATATATAAAAATATCCACTAGAATTTGGAAATGGACCCATGAAGTCAATGCCCCAAACATCAAAAATTTCACAGAAAAGCATATATTGTTGAGGCATCTCATCTCTCTTGGATATGTTACCAAATTTCTGGCATGGGTGACAAGATTTACAAAACTCAGCAGCATCTCTAAAAAGAGTAGGCCACCAGAATCCACAGTCTAAGATCTTTCTAGCTGTTCGTTGAGGGCCAAAATGTCCTCCACTCTTAGATGAGTGACAGGCCTCTAAAATGGACTGGAATTCTGATTGAGGTACACAACGTCTAATTATCTGGTCAGCGCCACATCTCCATAAATATGGGTCATCCCATGTATAATATTTAGACTCGCTTTTCAGCTTGTCTCTTTGATGTTTAGAAAAATGTGGAGGAAATGTGCGGCTAACTAAATAATTAGCAATAGGTGCATACCAAGGGACTACCTCAGATACTGCTTGCAGGTTGTCAAAAGGAAAATTATCATCTATAGGAGTAGAATCATCCTTATTATGTTCAAAGCGACTCAAGTGGTCTGCTACTAAATTTTGATTACCACTCCTATCCTTGATTTCTAAATCAAATTCTTGTAACAGCAGTATCCAACGTATAAGTCTTGGTTTGGATTCCTTTTTAGCCAATAGATACTTTAGAGCTGCATGGTCCGAATACACTACTACCCTAGTACCAAGTAAATAAGCCCGGAATTTATCTAGAGCAAAAACAATAGCAAGTAGCTCTTTCTCAGTAGTAGTATAATTGGACTGGGCAGTGTCTAAAGTCTTAGACGCATAGGCAATAACAAAAGGATTCTTACCTTCACGCTGAGCCAACGCTGCTCTTACTGCATGGTTGGAAACATCGCACTTGATTTCAAATGGCTGGCTCCAGTCGGGTCCTCTCACAATTGGAGCTTGAGTTAGAGCAGTCTTTAGCTTATCAAATGCTTGTTTGCAATCCTCACTGAACTCAAACTCAACATCCTTTTGTAGTAATCTGGATAGGGGAAGTGCCACCTTACTAAAGTCCTTAATAAATTTCCTGTAGAAACCTGCATGGCCAAGGAACGAATGGACTTCCCTCACAGAAGAGGGGTAAGGTAAACTAGAAATAACATTCACCTTTGCTGGATCTACAAAAATGCCATTATTAGATACCACATGTCCTAATACAATCCCTTGCTTTACCATAAAGTGGCATTTTTCAAAATTCAGTACAAGGTTTGTATTAATATATCTATCTAATACTCTAGATAATCCATCTAAGCAAAGGTTAAAAGAATCACCATAAACGCTGAAATCGTCCATAAAAACTTCCATACAGTCCTCAATAAGATCAGAGAAAAGACTCATCATGCACCTTTGGAAAGTAGCTGGTGCATTGCACAAGCCAAAGGGCATTCTCTTATAAGCGTAGGTCCCAAAAGGACATGTAAAAGTAGTCTTTTCCTGATCCTCAGGAGCTATATGAATCTGGAAATAACCTGTGTAACCATCTAAAAAGCAATAATGTGATTTACCTGACAGGCGATCCAGCATTTGATCAATGAATGAAAGTGGGTAGTGATCCTTACGAGTAGCTTGGTTGAGACGTCTGTAATCAATGCAGACTCTCCAAGCATTCTGAACTCTAGTTGCTATGAGCTCTCCATGCTCATTCTTCATGGTAGTGACTCCGGACTTCTTGGGCACCACTTGTACTGGGCTTACCCATTCACTGTCTGAAATGGGATATATGATAACGGCCTCCAATAGTCTGGTTACTTCCTTTTTGACAACTTCCAAGATGGTAGGATTCAATCTTCTTTATGGTTGACGGACAGGTCTTGCTCCCTCTTCTAAAAATATTCTGTGCTCGCATACTTGAGGGTTGATTCCCACTATGTCTGCCAAACTCCACCCAATTGCCTTCTTATGCTTCCTCAGCACATCAAGTAGCTATTCTTCTTGTTGCGAAGTCAGTTCTCTTGCAATAATAACAGGAAGCGTCTGCTCATCCTCAAGGTAAGCATATTTGAGATGTGGAGGGAGAGGTTTCAATTCTAACTTTTGATCATGGGCAGGCTCTGTGTTATCTGGGGCTTGTGAAAATGGCGAAGTGTCCTCATTGTCAGTTAAGAGGGTCCCCACACTTGGACCTTGTCCAGCGTGCCTCTCTTCAAACTCTTCCTTTTGAACTTCAGCCACACTTTCGTCTATGACATCACACTGGAAGATAGAACGATCTTCTGGGGGGTTGTCAATGACTCCATTCAGATTGAAGATTACTATGCGGCCATCTATTTCAAAGGAGTATGTCCCTAAAAAAGCATCCAATTTGAATTTTGATGTCTTCAGGAATGGTCTTCCAAGTAGGATTGATGATGGCTTATCTGAATCATTATGGGGCATCTCCAAGATATAAAAATCAGTGGGAAATGTGAGCCCTTTAATGTTCACCAAAACATCTTCAGCAACTCCAGCCACTGTAATAATGCTTTTATCTGCTAACACAAAACGAGCTGCCAACCATTTTAAGGGAGGGAGCCTTAAAACATCATATATAGACAAAGGCATTATACTGACACATGCTCCTAAATCACACATGCAATCATAAATTACTACACCACCAATAGTACAACTAACTATGCAAGGACCTGGATCACTACATTTTTCAGGTAATCCTCCCATTAAAGCAGATATAGAACTACCTAAAGGAATAGTTTCTAATTCATTAATTTTGTATTTATGGATACATAAGTCTTTTAGAAACTTTGCATATTTAGGTACCTGCTAAATAACATCAAAAAGGGGAACAGTTACCTCAACCTTTATAAATATTTCTACCATTTTAGGATCAGGTTCCAACTGCTTCCTAGGCTTCCTTGCAAGTTGTGGAAACGGAATGGGAGTAGTGTTTTTTGTGGTGCCTGCACCTTTTTGTACTTCTTCATGTGGTTGAGCTATCTCTTCTTCAGCTATGTCCTGTATATCCTCTTCCTCTTCAACATCTTCGATTTCTACCAACTCTTCAGCTGAGGCATATTCTGGTGAGCTTGGTTCCTCCTGATTCCTCTCCTGCAGTGTGGTTCCGGACCTCAGGGGGATGGCATTAATGCCTCCCTTTGGATTGGGTAATGGTTGAGAGGGGACTCCAGTGGTGCTTGAAGGTTGGTTACTGGAATTTTGTGCTGAACCAAGTTATGTCATAAAAGCTTGCAGAGTAGAGGTGAAACCATTCAGACTGGCGTTAATACTGTTCACGATGGTATTTTCCATGGCCAGTTGTCTTTTCTCAAAAGCTTGTAATAAATCTTCATTAGAAGATACAGAAGAATGAGTAAATTGAGAGGTTTGCTGCTGATTGTTCGGTGGTCCTTGGTTTTGCCTCAGGTGAGGTGCTCGGTAAGGTTGATTTTGCTGCCTGTTGTTGTAATTATTCCACCTCTGATTTCCCTGATTATCTCTGCCTCCCCTATTATTGTTGTCCCTCCAATTCTGGTTTGAATTGTCCTGCCATCCATGGTTATTATTTCCATTTTGATTGTACCCTTGGTTGGGGCGGTCATAAAAGTTGTGAGTGGATGCCACCATGTTGTTTTCTTGTTGGAGCTGCGGGCATTCATCAGTGTAATGGCTGTAATCAGCACAAATTCCGCAAATTTTTTGTGGAACTAGTTGTTGGTTTTGCTGCAGTTGAGTTTGCTGAGCTTGTTGATTTAACTACATTTGCTTCAGCAGGTTGGTCATCTCACAGATGCTTCGATTTAGAGCAGCAGTCTCTATGCTAGAATATACTTCTGCAACGGCCCTTGAACGGCCTTGCTTCTGTCTGTGATTCCGAGTAGATTCAGCTAAATCACTGATCAATTGCCAAGCTTCATTAGTGGTCTTGTACTTCTTCATAGACCCATTGCTGGCACTTTCCAATGTGGTCTTATCTTGGGGCCTCATACCTTGTGTGATATAGCTGAGTAGCACGATCTTGTCAATCATGTGGTGGGGGCATGCTTCCAGAAGATTATTGAAGCGCTCCCAGTATTCAAAGAGAGTCTCATTGTCATCCTGAACAATTGTAGAGATATCCTTCCTCAATTTATCAGTAACTTCAGATGGAAAGAATTTCTCCAAAAATTCCTTTCTGAGTGTATCCCAGTTGGATACATTTGCTAGAGGTTGAGTGTAGTACCACTCTCTTGCTTTTCCCTCAAGAGAGAACGGAAAAGCTTTCAGCAGAATTGAAGTTTCATCAGTGCCATCATGCCTGACAGTAGAACAGGCTGCCTGGAAATCTCTCAAGTGCTTGATAGGCTCTTGAGCAGGTAGAACATGAAACTTGGGCATTAAATTTAGCAGTGCGATCTTTATTTCAAAATCCGTAGCTACCGCTGGATGATGCGCTTGAAACGGTTGCATTGTAAAATCAGGAGCTCCTTCCTCCTGAATGGTAACTCTTCTAGCTGCCATGTTTTCTGCACGTAAAACAACCAAATCAGTAGAACGGGGGCTGGTTTCTTCCTCAGATTCACTTTCAAATCCGCCCTCATAGCGGACTAATCTACGCTGTTCTCACCTTATTCGTGAAATTGTTCTTTCAATTTCAGGATCGAATTTTAGCAAGCGCGGATCAGGAAGTGAACGTGTCATTTGACGGAAGAAGCATGCAGCTCATAGTAGCAAAATTAAATAAAATTCAAGTAAATATATTCTAATTAATAAAATTAGCACTCTATTGCAACTCCCCGGCAACGGCGCCAAAAATTGATGGAGTGTAGAAGCTGGTGAATTAAAAATTTATTAAAATGGTTATGTTGCAAGTATAGTTCTTAACTCACCGAAAATCTGCCTATCAATTTAGAAATATGTCACAGAAAGTATAAATTAAAATTACTGGGAGTTTTAAGTCCCAGGTCGTCTCCCAACGAGTTGCAGAAAAGTGTGCTGTTTTATTAATCAGATATTCCAAAAAGTTGAGCTAAGTAAATTGGGATTTAAATTGAGGAATTTTAAATAATATAAATAAAAGCCTTGACTGGGAATTGATTGGTTAGAATCTCTATCATTGATGGAATGATTTTTAAGATTGATTTATAATTAATGGTTACTCTGTTTGGTTATCCTTTACTAGGTAAGGGAAAGTCAAATAAGTTAGAATGCCAGATCTGTTCACGAGTTACAACCCACTTAGTTCAAAGGGATTGGCGTTGGTGACAGGATAGCAATCCAACAATTAACCCAACTACAAATTTTTTTTCTTCAAACCTTCCAACTCAAGAGTTCCTTTTAATCAATTCCCCATCAAGTAATGAAACTACTCACGCATTGTAAATAAAGAATCCATGGCACATGAAAGGGAATTAAAAGAAGACATGATTATTGGAATTGAAATTAAATTAAAAAGAAATAATCCTTGCATCAATTAATCATAAAAGTATCTGAATGACAAAATTGAACATAACAAAGAATATGGAAGAATAAAACCAAGTTAAGAGAACAAACTAGAGTGATGAAGTCTTGATGAGGAAATAACTCTTCTCAATGTTCCAATGCTAAGACCAATTGAAAATTAAAATTCTAGAAACTAGAGAGAAAAACCTAAGAGAGTGAAAAACTAGATCTAAACTACTGAATGAATGTGTCTGTGTTGTTTCTGCATATTCTCTGACTCTAGTCTACTGTTCCAGGCCGAAAACTGGGCTGAAATAGGGTCCAAAATCGCTGGTTTCGGATTCTGCAGATTATGCAGATCGCGCATGCCACGCGATTGCGTCATCCATGCAGACGCGTCACTTGCGCTTTTCCTCTTCACGCATTCGCGTCGTCCATGCTACCGCGTTGCTTGTGCTTCCCAATCCGCACGGCCGCGCAAGCCATGCGGCCGCGTCACTGCGATTTGCGTTCCTTTGCGCGGTCACGTGAGCCATGCGACCGCGTCACTTCTCGCTGGTTATCTCCTCAAATTCTTGTGTTCCTTCCATTTTTGCTAGCTTCCTCTCCAATCTTCGTCTCATTCATGCCCTATAAAGGCTGAAACACTTGACACACAGATTACGGCATCGAATGCAATATAGGAGAATTAAAATTAAATAATTAAAGTCTCTAGGAAGCAATTTTCAAACATGTAATAAATTCAGGAAGGAAATCTAAATGCATGCTAAATTGATGAATAAGTGGGTAAGGATCACGACAAAACCACACAATTAAAGACAATATAAACTATAAAATAGTGGTTTATTAGTAAACTAGTCCTACAACAAGAAAAGAAGATTGGATTACTCAAAAACATCTCAGACAAAAGCAAAACAACTCGGACAATATAATCTAGCGTAGTACAGGCAACAAAAGGAAACCCCAGGACCTACACCAAAAAAGATCCAGGGGCATCCTTTGGAGGCAGTTAACATAACAAGGACTCAGGAAAACCTACAAGACTAACATCTGTAACGACCCAACTCCCAGTATGCCATGGTCATACAAGATAATTGTTATCTATTATTTAATATTTGAGCCTGTTCCTTGTTAGAGCGATGCAAATTTTTACGAGTAGTTTATTTTTTTATTTGTTGCGGACGTTCAGGTAAAATAAACAAGCATATAATGAGAATAATAGAAAAGTGGCATAAAGAAACATAGAAACACAGCAGATAATATACATCATGTACACAATAACAAAACATGTAGCGTTTACACAAGATCAAGTCAGTTTACATCCTCGTCATCCTACGTAGCTAATATTTACACGACACTCCCAAGGCCTGGCCCATACAAAAAGCCGCTAAACTGGCACCCAGGCTAGCCTAACCACTATATAGCTCCTAGCTCTCGGGTGTACTAACACAAGTGAGAGACTATCTATCCGATAATGTTAGACTAGAGTGTCATCAAAAGAATGCCCCTTCCGCAGTCAAACTATATCTACTCGTGGCCGTTTGGAGAATCGCCGTGAGTCTCGTCCACCTCCTCATCCTGCTCTATCTCTATCTCAGGATCCTCCTCCTCCTCATCATCCGCAGCTACAACTATACCCTCAGATCCACCAGAAGCACTGCTGTCACTATATACAAAACCATTCGCGAGCACAGGTCCGTTCGCGTATATAGGAGCTACCCCACCGTCCGGTAGTGCCGGCTCATCAGGCTGTGGAAAGTCAGGGATCGGCTCAGGAGGAAAGTCCCACTCTGGTGGTATCACAGGTACGTAGTCACCATCTAACTCGGTCTCATCAGGAATGATAGGCTCAGGTTCCACCTCATTTAAAGGTTGAGCTGGTATAGGGTGCTCGGGATCATCAGGAAAAGGATGTACAGGTGCGTCAGGATGTAACCACGATAAGGGAAAGTCGTAAGGAGCATCAGGGTCAAAATGCGGGCTAGACAGAGGATGTTGAAAGGCTCGATTAGGTAACGCATATCGTCTAATACGAGACTCCAATCCCATGATGAAGTAACTGTGATGTACCAGATCCTCGTAGACGTAAGGGTCCTCGAACTCATAGAAGATCACGCCCGTCTCTATCTGAGGGGGAGGAAGGGAGAGAAAGGGTAAGAACTGGGGAGTTCTTAGTAGGGTCGGGGTTGTTAGTTACATTCATTTATTCGTTTTCGATTTGCAGATGGATATTAGAATACAGTAAAGTAGTAAACAGTAGTTAAAATAGATAGGGAAAATAGAAAACAGAACACAAACAGAAGAGTGCAAGAAAATTAAGCATAGACATAGCACTCAAGCAAACAAACATAAAGAAATAGATCAAACACAAGTAGAAATGCAACAGAGAGTAATGTGCAGACAAGAATGATGCATGTCTAGTCCTAGTGCAGGTAATGAGCTCATTTGTCGGTTTCTACCCGCTCCCGACGTAACCCAGAATTACTAGCCGGATATGGCTTTCCTGTTGGCTATACCCCTGTGTACAGAAAATAACCCCTCTACCACCACAGGGTCCACTGCACGCAGGAAATAACACATCTACCACTGCAGGGTTGTATGCCGACACACCTTCTGTATACAGGAAATAACCCCTCTGCCACTACAGAAATGGAACAGGTGGTCACGGTACTTCCGTAGCAGGAAATAACCCCTCTGCCTTACAGAAATAAAATATGGATCTGTACCGCAGGAAAGCGTTTCTCAGTGGTTGCACCATTATCTATCTGACTGCTACAATGCAGTAGATGAACATATGGATATCTCTGAGGTTGCCTTAATGCAACAGATGACCTCTCAATAGGTTCTCTACTCTTTATCATATTACTCTCTTCGTTTTGTCTCTTTATTCTGCTCTGTTTGTTCCTTTCTCTGCGCTTCCTCACTTTGTTTTGCTTGCTCTATTTAACGTATGTATTTAAAGCTTATGTAAATTTCGATATGATTAGTTAGCCTGCCCCAAGTATAGCTTCATTAAGTCTATACTGAAACAGTTTAACTTTTCATATAATACCTAACCCTATTCGCAAATCAAGAACTAACTATGTTGCCCTAGTTTGTTCACTAGTCTCTGTCTGTTTCTCTGTTGTTAAAATTTTACAGACTTTTTCTTCGATTTTTATCTTTTCTTCAACTTTTTATCTTTTCTTTATCTTTGCCTCACTAATATGTTCTTACCACACCCTAAGTGTTTTATGAAGGTAATTATAAGATTCTGCACTTAAAGTTGTCTTTCTAAAGCTTTTACAGAAAACTGCCTGTTCCGCATTATTTTATTATTTTTATTAAAATATTATTTTTAATTAAATATTATTATTTAATATTTTATTATTATTTATTATTTTATTATTAATTTTCGAAAATTAACTTACCTTTTACCTTTAACCTTTAAAATTCACTTTTTACCACCCGTAACTTTTAATATTTCTACTTTAACCACCCTAACTTTCAGAAATTACTAAACAATCCCTTAAACACCAAAAATTTTACTTCCTTGCCCTTTTTAAGATCTAAGGCCTGTTTTCATTGTTCTTCATCACACTCAAAGTGTTCTTCATGTTCTTCAAATTCTTTCTCTGTTTTTACCCGTTTTTCAGTCTTTTCAGCAACCGGTTTTTACTATAATTCATAATAAATTAGCAGCAACTAAAATCCCATCTTTTATACATGATTTCAACACAAATTGAACCTCAATTTAAGCTTAGGGTTTCGGTTTTCCAGCTGCCCAAGAACATGAACTTTAAAGCTTGAATTTCATCAAATTTCATCAAAATTTCACCAAATTTTCACCAAGAATCAATCACATATGCAACCAATTTTTAGCACAGCCAAATAATACAACCTTCACACATCTCAAACACAAATAATCAAGATTAATTTCGTGACACCCTACCTGGTTTTGCTGCTCCTAATTCAATCAAACTTTCAGGTGGTCCTTAAGCACTTTTTCCTCCTAAATCACATCAAGAAAACACATATTTAACCATGTTTCCTTGAAACCGAATCAAAAGAGAGATGGTGCAGCCAACTCACCTTGATCCCAGCCTTGATAAGTCATATGATCATGTAGAGAAAGAAGAGAGGATCATTTTGGTCGGATTGGAATTTTGATTTGAGTTTTAGTTCAGCAGAAATCAAGCTTTGAAGATTTGGAACTAAGAACTTTTCTCTCTTTTTCTCTCTACCTATTTTCGGCCACAAAGTGAAAATGAGCCAGCCTTGGGGGTTTTGGGGGTGTAGGGTGAGTTGTGATTGGTTGGCTTGGAGGTGGATTAAAATAATATTAAAATATCTCAGGTGTATAACTACTAAAACTAGGTGTATCGGAACACTTGCAAAAACATCTCTAAAAGTTATTTTCTGAGCTACTAGCATAAATGACACTAGTAACATATTTATTATGAGAATAAAACATGAATAATGAGGCCTTAGCATTGCTAAAGTCATCAGAGAGTGCTGGTGCTAAGCTACACCAGTAAACTGTGAACCCGGTTAAACCGATTTTCTGTTTTTAACTAAAACTGACCAGGTAACCTTATAATATCATTCAAGAAGCTTCTAATACTCATATAATGATGATATTACCCTATTATCCCTCTTCTCTCATGAATCGAGTCCGGTTTGTCAAACTGAGACTATTTACGAAAAACCGGATCAAAACTCCTAACCGATACGGTTCAAAAACTATGTTCTTCGTAACTGCATTAGCGAGCTTGCCTCATAAATGGTTCAAAACCCTTACTGATCCTCCGGAGTTCTCCGTACTTTCAGAAAAGATCTCGCGTACTCAAAAACCGGGGTTGTTACATTCTACCCTCCTAAAAGAAAATTTTGCCCTCAAAATTTTAGTTACCTGAGAATAGATGCGGGTAATTAGCTTTCATCTTATCCTCCAGTTCCCAGGTGTGTTCTTCTTCTCCTCTTTGTTCCCAAGCTACTTTGACTAAGCGAACAGTCTTGCCTCTCAGCTGCTTATCACTTCTTTCTACGATCTGAACTGGTGATGCTTGATATGTCAAATCATTTCGTAACTGTACTGTCTCTGGTTTTAAAATGTGACTCTCATCGGGAATATATTTCTTAAGTTGCGAGACATGAAAAACATCATGAAAGTTTGATAGATATGGAGGAAGGGCTACTTGATAAGCTACTAGACCGACTCTTTTAAGTATTTGGAAAGGTCCTATGTATTGAGGGTTAAGCTTTTTAGTCTTAAGGGCTCTACCTATTCCAGTAGTCGGGGTTACTTTAAGAAAGACATGGTCGCCCTCACTAAACTCTAAGGGTCTACGTCTATTATCAACATAGCTCTTTTGACGACTCTGTGCTGTCTGGATCTTCTGGCGAATCCCCTTTATCTTCTTAGTAGTTTCTTGCACTAAGTCTAGACCCAAGACACTAGCTTCTCCATCATCATTCCAACACAATGGTGTCTGACATCTCCTTCCATAGGGAGCTTCATATGGTGCCATCCCGATACTTTGTTGGTAACTGTTGTTATAGACGAACTCGATCAATGGCAAATACCTATCCCAACTGCCCTGGTTGTCCATCACACAAGATCTTAACATGTCTTCCAATGTCTGGATTGTCCGCTCTGATTGTCTGTCTGTCTGAGGATGGTATGCTGTACTCATGCAATTCTGTTCCCAATGCTTTTTGGAAAGCTCCCCAAAATCTGGAAGTAAACCTCGGATCTCGATCTGAAACAATTGACGAAGGTATTCCGTGCAATCGTACGATTTCTTGAATATATATCCATGCCAGCCTTTCTAATGTATAGTCAACTCGAATCGGAAGGAAGTGCGCTGATTTTGTCAACCTGTTCACAATTACCCAAATGGCATCGTGTCCCGTTGAAGTCCTTGGCAATCCCATAACAAAATCCATAGTGATCTGCTCCTATTTCCATTGTGGTATTTCTAAGGGTTGCAGGGTTCCTGACGGTCTCTGGTGTTCCACCTTTACCTTCTGGCAGGTTAAACATTTTGAGACATAATCAGCTACCTCTTTCTTCAAACCTGGCCACCAGAACATTTGTTTCAAATCCTGATACATCTTTGTTACTCCAGGATGTATAGAAAATCTACTTTGATGAGCTTCTGCAAGAATCCTTTGCCGTAAATCTCTAGAGCTAGGCACACAAATTCTGTTCTTGTATCTCCAGAGGCTGCTACGATCTAGTCTTACAGCTTCTAGTTCTTCTACTTTCATCCGTCTCAGCATCGTCATCATTTCTGAGTCCTGTGCTTGTGCTTGCTGAATCCTAATCTTAAAATCTGGTGTTATATGCAATTGGGCCAAACGGACTCCATTTGACGTCTCAGTCATAGCCAACTTAAGGTCCTCAAATTCCACGAGTAGCTTCTCTTCCTTTATCATCATCCAAGAGATACTCAAATTCTTCCTGCTCAAGGCGTCTGCCACCACGTTCGCTTTTCCTGGGTGATAACTTAACTTAAAATCATAATCCTTCAGGAACTCCATCCACCTTCGCTGTCGCATATTAAGATCCTTCTGGTCAAAGATATACTTTAAACTTTTGTGGTCAGAGAAAACTTCTAGTTTAGTGCCATACAAATAGTGTCTCCAGATCTTCAGAGCAAACACTACTGCAGCCAACTCCAAATCATGCGTCGGATAATTTCGTTCATGAGGTCTCAGCTGCCGAGAAGCATAAGCCACCACATTTTTGTCTTGCATCAGCACACATCCAAGTCCTTTATGAGAGGCGTCACAGTATACATCAAAAGGTTTCTGCGGGTCGGGTAGTACTAATACAGGTGCAGTTGTTAACTTTTCCTTAAGCATCTTGAAACTTCTATCACACTCAGCCGTCCAAACGAATGGAACTTCCTTTCGTGTAAGGTAAGTCAGAGGTAAGGCTATCTGTGAAAATCCTTTAATAAACCTCCGGTAATATCCAGTAAGTCCGAGAAAACTCCGAACTTCTGTAACGGTCGTAGGTGGTTCCCACGCCACTACTGCTTCAATTTTTGAAGGATCCTCCGTAATTCCTCCCTACGATATAACATGTCCCAAAAATGCCACCTTCTCTGTCCAGAACTCGCACTTTGATAGTTTAGCATATAACTTTTGAGTCCTTAGTATCTGCAATACCGTCCTTAGATGCTCTTCATGCTCTCTTTCTGTCTTCGAATAGATGAGAATGTCGTATATGAAGACTACTACGAACTGATCAAGGTACGGACGGAAAATACGATTCATGTAATCCATGAAAATCGCAGGAGCATTAGTTAGTCCAAACGACATAACCGTATACTCATAGTGACCATATCGAGTTCTAAATGCAGTCTTCGGTATATCTGATTCTTTCACTCGAATCTGGTGATAGCCCGATCGTAAATCAATCTTCGAAAACACAGTTGCACCTTTTAACTGGTCCATCAAATCATCTATTCGTGGAAGTGGATACTTGTTCTTGATAGTGACTTTATTTAACTGTCGGTAATCTACACAAAGTCTCATTCCACCATCCTTCTTCTTTACTAGCAATACTGGAGCTCCCCAAGGTGATGCGCTGGGACGAATAAATTTCTTCCCAAGTAGCACATCCAACTGCTTCTTCAACTCTGCAAGTTCCAACGGTGACATCCGGTACGGTGCTATGGAAATCGGTCCGGTTCCAGGTACAAGTTCAATGCTAAATTCTATCTCTCGCTGAGGAGGAAACTCAGGTATGTCATCCGGAAAAATATCAGGAAATTCCTTTACTACTTGGATTTGTTCTAGGCTTAGTTCACTATCATTCGAGCTAGCCGCTAACAGAACGTACCCCTCACAATCACTCCCGTCTAATGCAACTCTTACAGAATTCAGATATAAAGTATGAGACAGAAATGGTTTAATATCTAAACTATCAGACGAAATAATAGCAGTTCTTTGATAGCAATCAAGGAAAACATGATACTTAGATAACCAATCTAACCCTAGAATAACTTCTAAACCACATAGAGGCAAACAGATTAGATCATATATAAAAGTTCTGTTCCTAATAGTGAATGGTACTTGCAGGCACACTAAACTAGTCAAAGCATTTTGGGACGCAGGTGTACTAACACATAGACAATTAGATCAAAGTTCAACTCAGAAAAATCTAGTCCCAACTCACGAGCAACAGTTAAAGAAACAAAGGAATGCGATGCACCCGAGTCATACAGTACAGTTAGAAATCGATCTTTGACAATACACTGACCTTGGATCAGGGCGTCTGATTGTATAGCATCATCAGCAGTCATGGCAAACACTCGACCTTGTTGCTGGGTTCGTATTGGATTTCGAGAAAGTCCTTTTGGGCAACTCCTCGCCAAGTGTCCCAGTTCCCCACAATTGTAATAAGTAAATGTTCTGATTTGGCAAGGCCTGGTACCATGATCCTTTCCACACTGCCTACATGCGATATTCACTTGTGCCTGTTGAGGTCGTTTACCATTATCCTGCCTTGGTCTACCTCCGTTTCCACCCGTAGGGCGAGCAGGAGCGTTACCAGCTTGTGGGTTCCTTCGCTGCGGCACACCAGGGGTCTTGAAGTTTGTCCTTCGTGGTTGCCAATTGGAACTATTATAGTTCCTTGGTGGAAATCCTTGATGACTTGCTTTAGAGGCAGTTACCTTCTTAGCACATTCTTCCACTAACTTGCACTTATTAACCAGGTCAGCAAAATTTCGTATCTCCAATGGGACTACTGAACTCATCAGATCCTCACGAAGGCCCCCTTCGAACTTCAAACACTTCCATTCTTCAAAGTCAGTAGGATTCCCTTGGCAGATCTTGGAGAAACGGCACAAGTCATCAAATTTACGGGCATATTCTGCAATAGTTGTATTACCCTGTTTCAGCTGCATAAGTTTCATCTCCTTAGCATCACGAGCTGCCCTCGGAAAATACTTCTTATAAAATTCGTCCTTAAAAGTATTCCAAGGAATATTGCCTTCAACTTGTTGCAATAGTCGCTGTATCCCCTGCCACCAATGCTCAGCTTCTCCTTCCAGCATATAAGTAGCGAACTCCACGTGTTGGCCTTCCGGAACATGCTGTGCTCGCAGTGATCGTTCGATAGCTCGAAACCAATTGTCAGCATCAGTTGCAACGAGTGTACCTTTAAACTTAGGCGGTTTTACCTTCAGAAAAGTCGCAAGGGTTATAGGTCTTTCGAGATGCCCTAAGTTATTCTCATTATTTCCACTATCTTCCCCATGCTCATTCTCATTCCCGTTTCTCACTCCAAGACGATCAACAGCCCTAGCCGCTGCTACTGCAGCCTCACGCACTGCCTCAGCCACAGCGTTCATGGTAGTCATGAACGTCTCCTGTTCCCTCTCATAGTTAACATTAGGAATTCCTTCCCGTACGCCTCGTCTCCGTGAACCCATCGTGGTCCTGTTCACACCAAACAATCATTATTAAGGTGATCAGTCTTAACACTTCAAGTCAAGTGTGAACAATCCCAGAATGAAAACACAGAGACAATCATGCAACACATATCACATTGATATCCTATAAGCATGTGACACACAACAGAGTATGCAATGAAGCATAGTCAGTCCACTCCCCAGGCTCTATTGGGAACGAACTGCTCTGATACCAACTTGTAACGACCCAACTCCCAGTATGCCATGGTCATACAAGAAGCTAAGTGTTACTAACTTATCCTTCCTAATTGTTATCTATTATTTAATATTTGAGCTTGTTCCTTATTAGAGCGATGCAAATTTTTACGAGTAGTTTATTTTTTTATTTGTTGCGGACGTTCAGGTAAAATAAACAAGCATATAATGAGAATAATAGAAAAGTGGCATAAAGAAACATAGAAACACAGCAGATAATATACATCATGTACACAATAACAAAACATGTAGCGTTTACAAAAGATCAAGTCAGTTTACATCCTCGTCATCCTACATAGCTAATATTTACACGACACTCCCAGGGCTTGGCCCATACAAAAAGCCGCTAAACTGGCACCCAGGCTAGCCTAACCACTATATAGCTCCTAGCTCTCGGGTGTACTAACACAAGTGAGAGACTATCTATCCGATAATGTTAGACTAGAGTGTCATCAAAAGAATGCCCCTTCCGCAGTCAAACTATATCTACTCGTGGCCGTTCGGAGAATCGCCGTGAGGCTCGTCCACCTCCTCATCCTGCTCTATCTCTATCTCAGGATCCTCCTCCTCATCATCATCCGCAGCTACAACTATACCCTCAGATCCACCAGAAGCACTGCTGTCACTATGTACAAAACCATTCGCGAGCACAGGTCCGTTCGCGTATATAGGAGCTACCCCACCGTCCGGTAGTGCCGGCTCATCAGGCTGTGGAAAGTCAGGGATCGGCTCAGGAGGAAAGTCCCACTCTGGTGGTATCACAGGTACGTAGTCACCAGCTAACTCGGGCTCATCAGGAATGATAGGCTCAGGTTCCACCTCATTCAAAGGTTGAGCTGGTATAGGGTGCTCGGGATCATCAGGAAAAGGATGTACAGGTGCGTCAGGATGTAACCACGATGAGGGAAAGTCGTAAGGAGCATCAGGGTCAAAATGCGGGCTAGACAAAGGAT
Organism: Arachis hypogaea; assembly: GCF_003086295.3. NCBI lineage: Eukaryota > Viridiplantae > Streptophyta > Magnoliopsida > Fabales > Fabaceae > Arachis > Arachis hypogaea. The sequence goes on along the minus strand of NC_092045.1, from coordinate 70,689,556 downwards.
GTTGAAAGGCTCGATTAGGTAACGCATATCGTCTAATACGAGACTCCAATCCCATGATGAAGTAACTGTGATGTACCGGATCCTCGTAGACGTAAGGGTCCTCGAACACATAGAAGATCACGCCCGTCTCCATCTGAGGGGGAGGAAGGGAGAGAAAGGGTAAGAACTGGGGAGTTCTTAGTAGGGTCGGGGTTGTTAGTTACATTCATTTATTCGTTTTCGATTAGCAGATGGATATTAGAATACAGTAAAGCAGTAAACAGTAGTTAAAATAGATAGGGAAAACAGAAAACAGAACACAAATAGAAGAGTGCAAGAAAATAAAGCATAGACATAGCACTCAAGCAAACAAACATAAAGAAATAGATCAAACACAAGTAGGAATGCAACAGAGAGTAATGCGTAGACAAGACTGATGCATGTCTAGTCCTAGTGCAGGTAATGAGCTCATTTGTCGGTTTCTACCCGCTCCCGACGTAACCCAGAATTACTAGCCGGATATGGCTTTCCTGTTGGCTATACCCCTGTGTACAGGAAATAACCCCTCTGCCACCACAGGGTCCACTGCACGCAGGAAATAACACATCTGCCACTGCAGGGTTGTATGCCGACACACCTTCTGTATACAGGAAATAACCCCTCTGCCACTACAGATATGGAACAGGTGGTCACGGTACTTCTGTAGCAGGAAATAACCCCTCTGCCTTATAGAAATAAAATATGGATCTGTACCGCAGGAAAGCGTTTCTCAGTGGTTGCACCATTATCTATCTGACTGCTACAATGCAGTAGATGAACATATGGATATCTCTGAGGTTGCCTTAATGCAACAGATGACCTCTCAATAGGTTCTCTACTCTTTATCATATTACTCTCTTCGCTTTGTCTCTTTATTCTGCTCTGTTTGTTCCTTTCTCTGCGCTTCCTCACTTTATTCTGCTTGCTCTATTTAACGTATGCATTAAAAGCTTATGTAAATTTCGATATGATTAGTTAGCCTGCCCCAAGTATAGCTTCATTAAGTCTATACTGAAACAGTTTAACTTTTCATATAATACCTAACCCTATTCGCAAATCAAGAACTAACTATGTTGCCCTAGTTTGTTCACTAGTCTCTGTCTGTTTCTCTGTTGTTAAAATTTTACAGACTTTTTCTTCGATTTTTATCTTTTCTTCAACTTTTTATCTTTTCTTTATCTTTGCCTCACTAATATGTTCTTACCACACCCTAAGTGTTTTATGAAGGTAATTATAAGATTCTGCACTTAAAGTTGTCTTTCTAAAGCTTTTACAGAAAATTGCCTGCTCCGTATTATTTTATTATTTTTATTAAAATATTATTTTTAATTAAATATTATTATTTAATATTTTATTATTATTTATTATTTTATTATTAATTTTCGAAAATTAACTTACCTTTTACCTTTAACCTTTAAAATTCACTTTTTACCACCCGTAACTTTTAATATTTCTACTTTAACCACCCTAACTTTCAGAAATTACTAAACAACCCCTTAAACACCAAAAATTTTACTTCCTTGCCCTTTTTAAGATCTAAGGCCTGTTCTTCATTGTTCTTCATCACACTCAAAGTGTTCTTCATGTTCTTCAAATTCTTTCTCTATTTTTACCCATTTTTCAGTCTTTTCAGCAACCGGTTTTTACTATAATTCATAATAAATTAGCAGCAACTAAAACCCCATCTTTTCTACATGATTTCAACACAAATTGAACCTCAATTTAAGCTTAGGGTTTCGTTTTTCCAGCTGCCCAAGAACATGAACTTTAAAGCTTGAATTTCATCAAATTTCATCCAAATTTCACCAAATTTTCACCAAGAATCAATCACATATGCAACCAATTTTTAGCACAGCCAAATAATACAACCTTCACACATCTCAAACACAAATAATCAAGATTAATTTCGTGACACCCTACCTTAAGCACTTTTTCCTCCTAAATCACATCAAGAAAACACATATTTAATCATGTTTCCTTGAAACCGAATCAAAAGAGAGATGGTGCAGCCAACTCACCTTGATCCCAGCCTTGATAAGTCATATGATCATGTAGAGAAAGAAGAGAGGATCATTTTGGTCGGATTGGAATTTTGATTTGAGTTTTAGTTCAGCAGAAATCAAGCTTTGAAGATTTGAAACTAAGAACTTTTCTCTCTTTTTCTCTCTACCTATTTTCGGCCACAAAGTGAAAATGAGCCAGCCTTGGGGGTTTTGGGGGTGTAGGGTGAGTTGTGATTGGTTGGCTTGGAGGTGGATTAAAATAATATTAAAATATCTCAGGTGTATAACTACTAAAACTAGGTGTATCGGAACACTTGCAAAAACATCTCTAAAAGTTATTTTCTGAGCTACTAGCATAAATGACACTAGTAACATATTTATTATGAGAATAAAACATGAATAATGAGGCCTTAGCATTGCTAAAGTCATCAGAGAGTGCTGGTGCTAAGCTGCACCAGTAAACTGTGAACCCGGTTAAACCGATTTTCTGTTTTTAACTAAAATTGACCAGGTAACCTTATAATATCATTCAAGAAGCTTCTAATACTCATATAATGATGATATTACCCTATTATCTCTCTTCTCTCATGAATCAAGTCCGGTTTGTCAAACTGAGACTATTTTTGAAAAACCGGATCAAAACTCCTAACCGATACGGTTCAAAAACTATGTTCTTTGTAACTGCATTATCGAGCTTGCCTCATAAAAGGTTCTAGCTTAAAGATGACATAATGACAATTAGGATTGAGATACTTGATAATATATCAGAGCTTCTCCCCTTACTGATCCTCCGGAGTTCTCCGTACTTTCAGAAAAGATCTCGCGTACTCGAAAACCGGGGTTGTTACAACATCCCAAAAAAAACTCTCAGCAAAGACAAAGAAAAGCCCTCTCTTAAAAAGAGACATCCCTAGATGAAAAGAAAGTCATTACCCCAGAAAGCTACAGATCAAATAAAGTCATGAAAATAACTACCTTCCAAATTCACAGTCTCCGCTTATCAGCAAATGAAACTACCAAGCAGCAAAACGTATCAAGAAGAAGTCATCAAAGACGCCATCTTTTTCAGAGAAACAAACCCCCCCTAACGAGGCAAATGACACAAAATCAAAACGAGCCATCAAAAATCGTTACTTTTTACAAAGGTTCATCAGCAAAGTTACTGTTCATACCCAAAGTCATCACAGTTACCAACATGAAGAAAAGACATCAAAGGAATAATTTTTCAAAAGCCTCAGTGACAACATGCATCACAGCAAAATCAAACTTTACGAAAAACTGAATGCAAAGCAACAAAATAAAAAAGCGAGAGGAAGAACCAACCTGGGAAAAGTCGAAAGCTTCGACGAACTTGAAAGGTAGGAAATGGAATCAGGAGTTGCCCTTCCACAATAAGGAAAGCGCTAAATAATTGCCAAGCGACGTCACAGGAAGAAAAGCAAAAACTTCAAACTTCAGGCAAAAACAGAAAGAGAGAAAGAAAAGGGAAGTTACGGAGAAGAGAAACCGTTTTTTCTTAAAAGTGAAAATTCAAAATGGAGAGGCTAAGAGAAACGGTGCAATTAAAAACCAATTAATGAGGGTACTAAACCCTCGCCTATTCCCAAGGCTAAAAGCACTAATGCAAAAGCGCGCACTTTTAAAGAAGAAGTAAAAGAAAACATTCCGCATTCAAAGGGGAACTCTACAAAGAAGAAGTTGACAAAATGCTCGAGTTCGGCTTCACCAGAGAAGGATCAAAGTCCTAAAACTAAGACTCGACCTCAAAAGGAAGACCAAGCTCGAGCAGGGGCACTGTTCATACCCTGGGTCGAGCTGTCCGACTTGGGATGATTAGCAATGAGACGTCCAACCTCCTCAGGTCAAGCTACCCGACCTCTTCTCAAAGAGCTCGGCCAAATTTTCAGGAAAGCCCAATGAAGGGCCCAAATAGAGGAACACGACCCAAATCCAAAGGCAGCCCGAGCCTATAGAGATAAGGGCGGTTCCCATGAAAGATAAAATAAAGATAAGATAAGATAACTAACTTACCTTATCTGCAAAGGTTACTCTACACCATTATAAATATACTGGAGCACACAGGTATAACTCATACTCTAATTCTACAAAAAACCTACTTAATACCCTTGCTAACTTAAGCATCGAAGTCCCTTGCAGGTACCACCACCCTCCGGTGACGAAGGATCAGCACCATCACCAAGTTCAACAAGTCGGACACAACCGCTCCGACCAGAACAGAAGATCTCGTCCGAGATCGACCTATAGTTTCAGGTAACCACCGGAATAGTGGGTATGAAACAAATGGAAGAGAATAGAAGTATGGGTGAGAAGAGAGGAGTCCGAAGACTCTCCCCATAAAAAACTCTCTAGCACTCTGAAACTAATACCTATTTATAAGCTAGCCTAAATTACAAATTGAAATGAAATTGAAAAAAAATTACAATCAAATAAAAATTCCTATGCTATATGCTTCTTGTGGCTTTGATTAGTTGACAATTATGGGCTTGCTTGCTTGAGCTTTGAAGTGGACTTGAGAGAGAAGTGAATGAAATTGAGGTCCAGGGCGACTTGGCGTTGGTGCTGGCATTCACCACACTAACGCTACAAGTGTGGCGTTAGTGCCACTAACATCATGACTTGCTCCAAGTTGGTGTTTTTGAGGCTTAAAGATGTGTATTGTTTGTGCTCTAATTTTATGCCAACTATAAACTATTATACATCGTTGGAAAGCTCTGAATGTCATCTTTCTAATGCAACTAAAATCACTTCAATTGGACCTCTATAACTCAAGTTATGCTTCTTTAAATGGGACAAGGTCACTGGCATTGTCGCTGGCGTTAGTGGCACTAACATGGCCACTAACGTCAGCGTTAAAGGAGTTAATAATGCCAGGTTCTGAAGCTCAAACTTAATGTCCACCCCGTACTATTATATATTTTTGGAAAGCCCTGAATGTTTACTTTCTAATGCGTTTGGAAGCGCATAATTTGGAGGTCTACATCTTGAGTTATACTTCTTGTAAGGTGAAGAGGTCAGCTGGCCTTACTACAGGTTGATACCATATTCATCTTTGCACTTTTAGGGCAGGTTTTCTCCCTTAAATATAGTTTCCACCATGTAGTGCCATATATGCATGGAAATCTCTAGATTCCTACTTTTCCATGCCACTGAAATCACCTCATTTGGAGCTTTGTGGCTTAAGTTATTCTTGTTTGAAGATGACATGGTCAGGCTGCCAAGTGCAAAGTTAGTGCCTACGTTAGTGTAGCACATTGTCGCTAGCGTTAGTGGCATTAATGCCACCACTAACGCCAGGCCTTGCCTTTCTCCACATTAATGCCCACGTTAGTGGCATTAACGTGGCCACTAACGTGGGCATCCTTAGCCTTCGACCACGTTAATGGTGTTAACTTCACCATTAATGTCATATGCTCTCCATTTTTCACGTTAGTGCTATTAACTTTGACACTAACCTGGCTCATTCTCCTTTTGTCCACATTAGTGCCCACGTTAGTGGCACTAACATGGGTCTTCCATGTTCTTCTTTTCTCTACTCCACCTTTTAAGCTCATTTCTTCTTTCATGCTTGTTTTGTACTTTTTTACTTCCTTTTTTTCACCATTTTCTACAAAATAGATCAACTCAAAGAGATGAAAGTAATCTATGATTTAAGCACAAAAGTACTCAATAATTAAGCATGATTAGTGAAAATTAAAGGTGAAAAATCATAGAAAAACAAGCCATGATGTCCTGGCATCATTAATTTAGGGGATTTAATCAATTTTTCTCACATTTATTTAATGAGATAGCATGGTTTTGTAAGTCTCCCTAAATTTGTGCTTAAGAGTGAAAACATACTTTTTAGGCCTTAAATTTGCCAATTTTAATTCACTTTAATTCCATTCGATACCTTGATATGTTTGTTGAGTGATTTCAGATTCAAAAGACAAGTATTGGATAGAAAAAGTGAAGAGAACAGCATGCAAAGTGGAGAATCCATGGAAAAACAAAGATTTGGAGTGCTTAGAGCAACGCACACGCATGACAGACGCGCATGCATGAAGAGGTGCATCATCCAAGCAACGCGTACGTGTGACAAGAAAAAGCCAGACGACGCGTACACGTGACCCATGGGTACGCGTCACAGCCAGCACGTGACCTCGTTAAAGTGAATTAGCTGGGGGCGATTTCTCAGCTGCCTAGGCCCAAATCCAACTCATTTCTGAGGCTATTTCATACAGAATTCAAGATGGGGCAAGGATGGGCAATTAGATTAGGTTAGCATCATGTTGTAGGTAGTTTTCTAGAGAGATAAGCTCCCTCTTCTCTCTAGAATTAGGGTTTTTAGGTTAATTTTCCTCTTAGATCTAGGTTTTAATTCTTGTTTTCCTTTAGTTTTTCTTGTAATTTCTTGTTCCTACATCTTAATTCTCTTAGTTTACATTGTTAATTTCTCTTTTATTTCTCTTTTAATTTATGAATACTCTTGTTGGATTCGGATTTCCTTTAATGCAATTTGATGTTTGATGTTCTTTTATTATTTAATTGAGTTGTTATTCTTACCTTTCTTGCATTGGGTAGTGGTAGATTTTATTATTCTTGAAATTTTATGATGCTTTCCTTTTATGCCTTCCAAGTGTTTGACAAAATGCTTGGTTGGATGTTAGAGTAGTTTTTGAGCATTCTTGGCTTGGAAAGAGAAATTAGGCAATCTTGAGTCATTAATACCCAGCTTACGTTAGTGATCCAGAGTTGTTAGTTAATATTGCTTTCATTGACTCTAATCTTTTGCTAATTAAATTAGTAAATTGATTAGGACTTATGGATTGAGATTAACTAGTCTTATTTGACTTTCTCTCTTGTGAAGATAACATTGTACCTTCTTCCATTGTTGGAGATGACTAAATAGGATTAGCTCTTGTTAATTATTGTTATGATTAGTGACTAGGATAGAAAGCCTATATTCTCAATCCTTGCCATGCATGTCTCTCTTTATTAATTGCTTTCTTTAATTGTTTGCTTTATTTTCTAGCCATTTATTTTCTTGCACTTTTACCAACCCACCACTTGGATACCATAACCAATAATATGTATACCTTACTGCAATTCCTTTGCGAAGACGACCCGGGACTAATACTCTCGGTTATTTTTACTGGGTTGGACTTGTGATAACCAAAATTAAACTTTGATTTAAGGATCGATTATCGGTTTGAGCTATGCTCACAACAAAATTATTTTGTTAAATTTCGAAACGGTATAAATCCTCACATCACTTACCTACTGCCACTATCTTTTCCTTTCTATCATCACTGAAAGTCACAAATTCTCTATCGTACTTTTCGAGCTTGATGAAGAATATAGACTTTCCGATCATGTGCCTAGAGCATTCACTATCCAAGTACCACATGTCTTTCTTCTTCTTGGATGCTAGGCAAAACTGCACAATACTTTTAAGCGACCTTAGGTATCCAAATTATTTTGGATCCTTTAATGTTAAACCTTCCTGGTTGCCCAAGAGCATTATATTTGCCAATCACTTTATATACTTTATTACCAATTTTTCGTTTAAAGATGAAGCATTCAGTAGGTAAATGATCAAACCAATTGCATTTATGACAAAAATTATTGCTTGCTAATTTTTCAAAGTGATTTTAGTTTTGAAAGCTTTTGTTTTCGGACGTTGACGCTTCATTTTCAAAATATGATTTTTTAACAATAGATTCACATTTTTATGATATCCCAACCCGGCCTTTGCAATAAGAGGTCTTTGACTAGCTAATAATTTGTCCAAGTTTTCAAAACTTTGGGCAAATTTAGCTGTGTCTTGATTTAAACCCTTAATCACTTTATGCAACCTTTCTTTTTCCTAAGTGCAGCTCAAGAAGGCAGAAACACAATGCTTTTCATTTTGACTTTTAATTTTAGATTTAAGCCTTTTGTTTTCTTCAACAAGATCAAGAGCATTTTTGGCTTCTTTTAATTTTTCGTTGTGGTAAGCATTTTCATCCTTTAAAATGTCATTTTCAAATTTAAGTTCATGGCATTGGTTTAAAAAATTTCTACTCTCTTTCTTTCTTCTTTTGCTCGAGGACGAGCAAACCTTTTAAGTTTGGTGTGGTAAAAGCATTGCTTTTTGTTTTTCCATAACCATTTATGGCACTTAAGGCCGGAGAAACCTCTAGAAAGAGGAAAGGGAAGGCAAAAGCTTCCACCTCCGAGTCATGGGAGATGGAGAGATTCATCTCAAGGGTGCATTAAGACCACTTCTATGAAGTTGTGGCCATGAAAAAGGTGATCCCCGAGGTCCCTTTCAAACTCAAAAAGAGTGAATATCCGAAAATCTGACATAAGATTCAAAGAAGAGGTTGGGAAGTTCTTACCAACCCCATTCAACAAGTCAGAATCTTAATGGTTCAAGAGTTCTATGCCAATGTATGGATCACCAAGAGCCATGATCAAAGTGTGAACCCGAACCCAAAGAATTGGCTTACAATGGCTCGGGGGAATACTTAGAATTTAGTCCGGAAAATGTAAGGTTGGCATTCAACTTGCCCATGATGCAAGGAGATGAACACCCTTACACAAGAAGGGTCAACTTTGATCAAAGGTTGGACCAAGTCCTCATAGACATCTGTGAAGAGGGTGCTCAATGGAAGAAAGATTCAAGAGGGAAGCCGGTTCAACTAAGAAGGCATGACCTCAAGCCCGTGGCTAGGGGATGGTTGGAGTTTATCCAACGCTCAATCATTCCCACTAGCAACCGGTCCGAAGTTACTATAGACCGGGCCATCATGATTCATAGCATCATGATTGGAGAAGAAGTAGAAGTTCATGAGGTTATAGCCCAAGAACTTTATAAGGTGGCGGACAAGTCCTCTACCTTGGCAAGGTTAGCCTTTCCTCATCTTATTTGTCACCTCTGTTATTCAGTTGGAATTGACATTGAGGGAGACACCCTCATTGATGAGGACAAGCCCATCACTAAGAAAAGGATGGAGCAAACAAGAGATCCCACTCATCATGAAATCTCTGAGATGCTTCAAGGGATGCACTTTTCTCCACAAAACTATTGGGAGCAAATCAATACCTCCCTAGGAGAATTGAGTTCCAACATGGGACAACTAAGGGTGGAGCACCAAGAACATTCCATCCTCCTCCATGAAATTAGAGAAGATCAAAGAATCATGAGAGAGGAGCAACAAAGGCAAGGAAGAGACATTGAGGAGCTCAAGCACTCCATAAGATCTTCAAGAGGAAGAACAAGCCGCCATCACTAAGGTGGACCCGTTCTTTAATTTCCTTGTTCTTTATTTTCCCTGTTTTTCGAATTTTAATACTTATGTTTATCTATGTTTGTGTCTTATGATCATTAGTGTCTTAGTGTCTATGCCTTAAAGTTATGAATGTCCTATGAATCCATCACCTTTCTTGAATGAAAAATGTTCTTAATTGAAAAAGAGAAGAATTGAATGAATTTTGAATTTTATAACAGATTAATTATTTTGATGTGGTGGCAATACTTTTGTTTTCTGAATGTATGCTTAAATAGTACATATGTCTTTTGAATTTGTTGTTCATGAATGGTTGGCTCTTGAAAGAATGATGAAAAAGGAGACATGTTACTGAGGATCTAAAAAATCATAAAATGATTCTTGAAGCAAGAAAAAGCAGTGAATTCAAAAAAAAAATAAAGAGAAAAAGAAAAAGAAAGAAATAAAGTTGTGATCCAAGGCAAAACGAGTGTGCTTAAGAACCCTGGACACCTCTAATTGGGGACTCTAGCAAAGCTGAGTCACAATCTGAAAAGGTTCACCCAATTATGTGTCTGTGGCATGTATGTATCCGGTGATAATACTGGAAGACAGAGTGCTTTGGGCCATGGCCAAGAGTCATAAAGTAGCTGTGTTCAAGAATCATCATACTTAACTAGGAGAATCAATAACACTATCTGGATTCTGAGTTCCTATAGAAGCCAATCATTCTGAATTTCAAAGGATAGAGTGAGATGCCAAAACTGTTCAGAGGCAAAAAGCTAAAAGCCCCGCTCATCTAATTAATACTGATCTTCATAGATGTTTTTGGAATTCATTGCATATTCTCTTCTCTTTATCTTATTTGATTTTCAGTTGCTTGGGGACAAGCAACAATTTAAGTTTGGTGTTGTGATGAGCGGATAATTTATACGCTTTTTGGCATTATTTTTAGTATGTTTTTAGTATATTTTAGTTAGTTTTTAGTATATTTTTATTAGTTTTTAGTTAAAATTCACTTTTCTGGACTTTACTATGAGTTTGTGTGTTTTTCTGTGATTTCAGGTATTTTCTGGCTGAAATTGAGGGACCTGAGCAAAAATCTGATTCAGAGGCTGAAAAGGACTGCAGATGTTGTTGGATTCTGACCTCCCTGCACTCGAAGTGGATTTTCTGGAGCTACAAAAGCCCAATTGGCGCGCTCTCAATGATTTTGGAAAGTAGACATCCTGGGCTTTCCATCAATGATTAATAGTCTATACTTTTTCCGAGATTTGATGGCCCAAACCGGCGTTCCAAATCAGCTATAGAATGCCCGGTGTTAAATGCCGGAACTGGCACAATAATGGGAGTTAAACGCCCAAACTGGCATAGAAGCTGGCGTTTAACTCCAAGAGAAGTCTCTACACATGAAAGCTTCAATGCTCAGCCCAAGCACACACCAAGTGGGCCCGAAAGTGGATTTTTATGTCATTTACTCATTTCTGTAAACCCTAGGCTACTAGTTCTCTACAAATAGGACATTTTGCTATTTTAATCTTTTGATCATTTTCGATCTTAGGATCATCGGGGTAGCTATCTTTGAGTAGTCTTATGCTATCTTAGATCATGGGGCTGGCCATTCGGCCATGCCTGAACCTTGTTCTTATGTATTTTCAACGGTGGAGTTTCTACACACCATAGATTAAGGTGTGGAGCTCTGCTGTACCTCGAGTATTAATGCAATTACTATTGTTCTTCTATTCAATTCAGCTTATTCTTATTCCAAGATATTCATTCGCACTCAAGAACTTGATGAATGTGATGATTATGTGACGCTCATCATCATTCTCACTTATGAACGCGTGCCTGACAACCACTCCCATTCTACAAGCAAACAAGGCTTGAATGTTTATCTCTTAGATTCCTTAATCAGAATCTTCGTGGTATAAGCTAGAATTGATGGTGGCATTCAAGAGAATCCGGAAGGTCTAAACCTTGTCTGTGGTATTCTGAGTAGGATTCAATGATTGAATGACTGTGACGAGCTTCAAACTCCTGAAGGCTGGGCGTTAGTGACAGACGCAAAAGAATCAATGGATTCTATTCCAACCTGATTGAGAACCGATAGATGATTAGCCGTGCCGTGACAAGGTGCGTTGAACATTTTCACTGAGAGGGCGGGACTGTAGCCACTGACAACGGTGATGCCCAACATACAGCTTGCCATGGAAAGGAGTAAGAAGGATTGGATGAAGACAGTAGGAAAGCAGAGAGACGGAAGGGACAAAGCATCTCCATACGCTTATCTAAAATTCTCACCAATGAATTACATAAGTATCTCTATCCTTATTTTATGTTTTATTCATAAATCATCCATAACCACTTGAATCTGCCTGACTGAGATTTACAAGGTGACCATAGCTTGCTTCATACCAACAATCTCCATGGGATCGACCCTTACTTGCGTAAGGTTTATTACTTGGACGACCCAGTGCACTTGCTGGTTAGTTGTGCGAAGTTCTGAAATTATGTTTAGACCATGGTATTGAGCACCAAGTTTTTGGAGCCATTACCGGGGATTGTTTGAGTTGTGAAAAGTAGAGATCACAATTTCGTGCACCAGCCATTAAACATTTTTTAGAGTTGTGATCTGATTATTTATCCTCCTTAGTGTCATTTTCCAGATCTTCCCAAGAAGCCATGATCACTTTCTTCTTGTCATTCTGAGACTTGTCTTCTCTCTTGAGCTTAGGACAATCGTATTTGAAATGTCCAACTTTTTTGCAGTTATGGTAGATAACCTTACTGATATCCTTCTTTGGTTCCTTTGAGCTACCTCTTCTGCTCCTTCCTTTTAGTCTCATCAGTCTTCTAAATTTTCTAGCAAAAAATACAATCTCTTCATCTGATAAACTGTCATTGGATTCATCATCCAATGATTTAACACAAGATTTAAGAGCCACTCCTTTTTTTCTTATGTCATTTTTCATGTGAGTGATTTCGTAAGCTAGCAACTTTCCTCTCAGCTCTTCATAGGTCATTTGGTTTAGGTTACTGCTTTCAAAGATAATAGTAGCCTTGGTTTCCCACTCTTTTGTTAGGCTTTTTATGACTTTTTTCACTAGCACTTGTTTAGAATGAGTAATCTCGATAGTATCCAAGCTATTTATGATGATAGAAAACCTCTCAAACATTTCATATATTGATTCTCCTTCTTTCATAGTAAACATTTTATACTCTTTGTTCAGCATATCAATCCTTGTTTGTTTTACTTGTGTGGTGTCCTCATGTGTAATGTGGAGCTTATCCCATATTTTCTTTGCTGTTTTGCATCTAGAAACCTTCTGGTATTCCTCAAAACTGATGCCGCAGTTCAACATGTTGATAACCTTGGCATTGAGTTCCACCTTTTTTTGGTTGTTGTCATTCTGGTGCACGGAATTGTGATTCACACTTTTCACAACTCCGATACAACTAACCAGCAAGTGCACTGGGCCGTCCAAGTAATACCTTACGTGAGTAAGGGTCGATCCCACGGAGATTGCCGGCTTGAACCAAGCTATGGTTATCCTGTAACTCTTACTTGGGAGATTAGTGATAAAAATGATTTTATTTATGAAAACTAAATAACATAAAATGGATGATACTTGTGGTTCAGTAATGAGGAACAGGTTGAGGTTCCGGAGATGCTCTGTCGTCTGAACCTCTGCTTTCTTACTGTCTTCTTCTCCAAAACACGCATGACTCCTTCTATGGCAAGCTATATGTTGGTGGATCACCATTGTCAATGGCTACCATCCGTCCTCTCAGTGAAAATGGTCCAAGTACGATTTCTGCACGGCTAATCATCTGTCAGTTCTCACTTATGTCGGAATAGGATCTCTTTATCCTTTTGCTCACTGTCACTGTGCCCAAAATTTGTGAGTTTGAAGGTCGTCATAGTCATCCCGTCCCAGATCCTACTCGAAATATCACAGACAAGGTTTAGACTTTCCGGATCTCAAGAATGCTGCCAATTGGTTCTAGCCTCTACCACGAAGGTTCTGATCTCACGAGTTTAAATGCTCTGTTGTCAGGAGATGCAAGTCAAACTCGTGGATTAGAAACCCAAGAGATACACACTCAAGCTGTCGCCCAATGACTACGTTGAGTTCAGATAGAACGGAAGTGGTTGTCAGGCACGCATTCATAAATTTGAGAATGATAATGAGTGTCACAGATCATTATATTCTTCACATTGAAGTACGAGTGAGTATCTTAGAACAGAAGCAAGCATGATTGAATAGAAAACAATAGTAATTATATTAATCCATTGAAACACAACAGAGCTCCTCACCCCCACCTATGGAGTTTAGAGACTCATGCCGTAGAAGATACAATAAGAGATGTAAAATGTCATAAGTTCCAAAATGAATCTCTAAAAGTAGTTTTTTATACTAAACTAGTAACCTAGGTTTACAGAAAATGAGTAACTAAGTGCAGATAGTACAGAAATCCACTTCTGGGGTCCACTTGGTGAGTGTTTGGGCTAAACTTTGAAGCTTTCACGTGCATAGGCCATTTTTGGAGTTAAACGCCAGCTTGGGTGCCAGTTTGGGCGTTTAACTCCAGTTTTGGTGCCAATTCTGGCGTTTTACACCAGAAAAGGGTCTCTAGCTGGCGTTTAACGCCAGTTTGGGCCATCATATATCGAGCAAAGTATGAACTATTATCCATTTATGGAAAGCCCAAGATGTCTACTTTTTAACGCAATTGAGAGCGCGCCAATTGGGCTTTTGTAGCTCCAAAAAATCTACTTCGAGTGCAGAAGGGTCAGAATCTAACAGCATCTGCAGTCTTTTCTCAGCCTCTGAATCAGATTTTTGCTCAGGTCCCTCAATTTTAGCCAGAAAATACCTAAAATTACAGAAAAACACACAAACTCATATTAAAGTCCAGAAATATGATTTTTGCATAAAAATTAATACAAATATAATAAAAAGTGAATAAAACATGCTAAAAACTATATGAAAATACTACCAAAAAGCGTATAAAATATCCGCTCATCACATTCCATTCTTCTTTTACTTTACGAGTAACAACTCCTTCAGTGCTTGTTTTGGTTGAAATTTGAGGACCATTCATGATTATCTTCTAAAGGTTGTAATCTACTAATTGCACAAAGTTCTTCATTCTTTCTTTCCAGTAATTGTAATTTATTTCATTGAAGAATGGAGGTCTGTTGTTGGATTGCCTTTCTATCAGAGTGTAAGCCATTGTGTTGAATTCCATGTTGTTGGTCATCTGAATCTTTTCTCCAAGCTGTGAAACTTGATCTCTTTGAGACCAAGCTCTAATACCAATTGATGGATATCAATGGCTTAGAAAATGGAGGGTTGAATCTAGGCCTCTATTTACTTTACTTGAGTAATCTTAGAATAGGATGAAACTTTTGGATTCTGTATAGTTGTCTCGAGTGAAAAGTATGATATTCGTTTGGTTTGTCTCTTGCGAAGGAGGAGCCAAAACAGAAGTATGTGCAAGGCATATAGCTGTGAAATCTATTTGGATAGAATAAGTAAGAGATTATTTTATTTTGTCTCCTAAAGTGAAAAACCAGAAATAAAGAAGAGAAAGAGAAGTGGCACAGCCACATATCCTAGTTTGGTTACTTAGTGCAATGTAGCCTATATCCAGTCTTCATCACAACAATGACGAAATTTTACTATCTTTGAACAAGATTACATACACTAATTTTTCCTAGGATTCAACCCAAATCCTATATAGGACAAACCCAGCTTCTACCCAAGCCAGATTTAAACTTTGGTTACTTAGTGCATTTAAACTTTGGCTCTAAGTAACTTTTTTGTATGTTGATTCTTTGCAAAGCTCCATGGCCTTCAATTCCTTGAGCTTTTCGATTTGGTGTATGCAGAGAGAATGTTTTCTTCCACAAACTTCAATGTTGCACAAATATGGAAAGAATTTTCTGATGAGATTTTGGATGTGATGTTTGCCTTTAGCGCTAACTTCTTTGACTTCCTCTTCTTGCTTAGATTTGGTAATTCACTTTTTGTTCTTTGATTTCGCCCTAACTCAGAGCTTTTCTTTTCTTTTTTTTTTTTTTGCTTTACTTCAGAGTTTCACGTGGGTGAAGGAAAAAGAGAGGAGAGAGAAGAGAGAATTTTGGTTCGGTTGTGTGTTTTGGTTCAAATGAAAGTGAGGATCCTTTCTTTAGTCAGCTTCCAACTAGAGGGAGTAAGTGAGTGGACTTTGATCACTTATTTAGACCGTATGTTTGTGTTTGGTCTAATTTTCTTTGCTTCACATCAGCCTTCCAGATATCTTTGGGCTTTAATAATTGTTGGGCCTGTTTTCATGCTTCTTAGGGCTGTTTGCATTAATTTAATTTATTGCATACTTAAGCAAACTAATTACACACATAATTGACTTTTAAATTAATAATAACTTTTAGTCATCATCTGTAATATGTTGTTAGTTCTTCAAACTGAACAATATATATATAAACTATATCTCTGAGAAATTTAAAACTTATAATCATATATATAATTTTTGTTCAAATCTCAGTAGATGAGTGTAGCCGATATTTATTTATACTCTCCAACAAAATAGTTTCGACACATGCGGCGTTGTACATATTCTAGTTAGTATAGTTGGATTATTCGCTTAAATTACTAAAACAACAACAAAAATTAAATTAAAATTTTAATTTCTAACTAAAGTTAAATTTTATATTCTTACTATGTAAATAAAAATTGATCATAAATTATTAAAATATTTTTATCGTTAATCAACGTATTTAAAAATTGTAGACAATTTTAATATATTATAAAAAAAATAGATTGCTGAAGGAAAGAGTGAAAGACTTGAGCTTTGACCCCAAAGATTAACACATGTTTGGATATACGATAGAAAATGAGAAAAAAAATGAAAAGAAAGAAAAGGAGAGAAAAAAAATGAAAAGAAAAGTAAATTTATTTGTGTGTTCTTTGAATGAAAAGAGAGAAAATTATAATAAAATAAAATTATATTAATATCCTTATCTATATTTTATAAATTATAATCTATTAATCATTTTTTTTAAATAATCATCCATATTAATTTTTAAAATTTTAATATGTTATTTTTATTAACAAAAAATATTTTAAAGAGAATAAATTTAAAAATTGTACTATATTAAATAAGGAAAAATATAGAGAACCAAGTGTCTAATCAGCCAAAAAGTAAACAACTCAATTAATTATAATTATTAATAATTAATTTAAAATTTTTGAAATTCAAATTTTAAAAAATTTAAAACGGATAAAGTAAACTTAATTAAAACCTATAAAAACCTTCATCTTTTCTTTCACATTAACCTACCCACCTTTAACAACCACACATATAGACCCCTCTTTCTCATCGTCACGTCCTCTCCGTCCCTGCCCTCACCCAAGACGACCTCAAGAACTCGCCACTAAAAAGGCATCGAATACGTCAAGTCCATTGTTTATGGTGGTTTATGGCAATCAACACCGCTGCAATCACCACGTGTTCTGTTTCTTTGGATTTCCATTCCCAATGACCTCTCTCTCTTTTCCTTAGCCATCTTCACCTTCTCCTCTAAGATTTTTATGTAGTTTATGGCCTTGTCCACTTGATCAGATAATGGCAACGCTTCTTTATACACTTGATCAGGCAATCAACCTTTCCTCTAATGGTCTAAATCTGCTGAAACTTGCAAAAAAGAGTAGTGGCTTACACTTGGTTCTGCTTCAGGAGTTGTTTAAGGAAGGAGTGGTGGAGCATAAATTGTTCTTGAACAATTACAAAAATATAAAAAAATATTCATTTAATATAAAAAAAATATGCTAATACTTAACAAAAAAATAGTCAGTTATATTTTGACAAAAATAATTAGATACCTATAGAATTTAAAAAAAATTATATAATTTTTAAAGAAACAGAGACGTTCATATTTGTAATACAAAAAAAATTCAAAAAATATATAAAAAACATCCATTTAGTATGAAAAAGAAACATTTTGATATTTAGGAGCAGAAACATCGATATATATTAACTTATTTTTATAAAGATGAGCTTTAAAGTTCAACCCATTAAAAAATTGACCGGAGTTGATTAAACTCCCTCTTAATTTCCTAACAGAATTGATTAAATTAAAGACAAAGGTGTAATTTTAATATTATTAGACATTATTTATCCTCCTCATCTTATCTTTAGATATGAAGAAAAAATAATTGAATGAACCCATATTTTTTTTTCTGTTTTGTCTTCTAAACCAAAAACAAAAAATTTAATTGTTTATCTATGTTTTTTCTTACATTTTGTTTTCACTCATATTTCTTCAAACCAAATTATGGGTAATAAAAAAGACTAGCGCAAATGTTGACTAGTGATATTCTAGATAGTGAGAGATGGTTCCTTAGTTTTCTTCATTCTTCCCAAATAAAAAGTAAAACCTAGCGTAAACATTTGCTACACCTTCTGCGCGTTATTCCTCTTTTCGTTTCAAGTAGCGACCATATATCCTCTTTTCATTTTTATATCGCAATTCCATTAAGCCAAATAATACTTTCATTCCATAATTATTACCAGGATTTCTTTGAATTGCAGATTCAATTGCTGCGATCTCCATTCTTCTCCCATGGCTTACGTTGAGGGAGGTATGTTCGTCTTACCCCTTTAGCTCTTAATTCTCATGTTTTCTTTGCTTTTCTTCGTTTCCGATTAGGTTCGCTTTCTGATTCAGTGGATTTATAAAGCCCGAAATTTTGCTACCTTTCAGGATCAATCGTCCTATATTTCTAGTTTCATAATTATGCTGTTTCCTGTGGTTAAATACTCAAATTATGAAAATATTTTAACATATTTTTAACCCCCCCCCCCCCCCCCTTTTTTGTTTTTTAAAAGGTTTATTATTGTTTCCCCTGAATTTCCATTTTTATATGCAGCCAAACGTTTACTATCGGGTCTCCGGCCACATTGCATCTGTTTTCAAACTAGTATCTGCAAACTCTGAAATATCTATAAGAAACTTTAGCACCGGAGGATATTAGCCACAAACAAATTCTTATGTTTATGTAGATATCAATGAATGTTGATAGGAAGGAGAACATTGTATGGTACAAGAAATTATTTTAGGTTCCAAATAATAGTCCATTTGAAGGGGGAAAAAAACGATAACATTAATTAATATTTTGCATCATTTATCCTATTAAATTAAGTAGAGAAAATGAGTAGAAGAGAGGGAGGGTAAGAATGAGAGGAAAAAGAAATAGTAAGGGGAACTTTTAGAAACATTTTAATTTAGTTAAAATCAAGTTATTTTCAATCATTTCCATAATCCATGTGCATAATTAAAGCTGGACAATCTTTTGGCACCGCAGAAAGTAATAGCTTTCATAACTCAATCCTTTTAAGTTATCATCTAGTTTAAGTTGCTTGATGGTTCTCTTGTTCGGATTAGCATTTTTAAATCACATTTGCAGCTATTCGTTACAATGAAGAGTCCCTTAAATCTCCACAGGACAGCATTCAACCAATATTTGGCCTTCTGTTTTGTTAGAGTATTGCCATTCTCTATGTTTAGATAACAATTTGTTCATTGAAGATAACAAATGAACACCCATACTCTTTCCATTGCTCTTTATGATCCTTCAACAAACCTTTGGTGTATTCCAACTCCTCATTAAGGAGACTAACCCTTAGAGCATGATAAGTGGGAGTAAACAAGTTAGGAAGATTCAAACGGCTCATAACATATTCTTGAACACACTTCAGCCTAACTAGGTTTATGGAAATTTCAGCTTGATAAAACCACTGAGTTATATATTGATAAACTCTATGAGTTGCTTTTTTATTTCATGCTTCATTACACTATTGAATGAAACTCAATATCTGGAATATCTTGAGCTTTTTCTTCAGATAGATCCAAATTTCTTGACGTTACAAACTTTTATATGGCTTTATGCTGAATAGTAACTACAGCTTGATGCAATTTTGTGCAGGTGTTGTGAAATCAAAGCGATCACTATGGCGACTCAAAACAATAACTGATTTTTTTTGGGCCATTGTTAACATTATAGGCGTGTTTTTTGCTACAATGTTTTCGGTAATACTTACGTGTTTCTTGATTCATATTACATTTTATGGGGAATTACCATTTAAAAAACCTAGTTTGCTCATGATGCTTTTAATCACAGATGGAAAAGGCCGATGCGTACAGGAAAGGTGCCGCTTCTGGTAAGAAATGGGATGGTGGTGCTCCTGGAGGTCCGGGTGGAGGTGGTGGGGGACCATATGGCGGTGGTCCACGTGGCCCACCTCGTGGTGGTCTTGACAATGTTCGTGGCCTAGATAGTATTAGGGGGCGTGACCATGGTAAGTTTAATTGTCTCTCTTGCTTCTAGATTTGATTATGATGATTTCTAGTTTTTTCTTGCTAATTTATTTTCTGTGTGTGTTTTCTTTAATTTCCTCCGTGAACTTACAGCCTCTCTTCCTGCCTGTGGCTCCTGCTGTGGTTGAGTGTTTGGTATCCAATCTACTTATTGCATTGGTCGGCTAAATTTGTATTTGGTGTTCATGGATCAAAGCAAAAGAAAGTTATGACTATGTTGTTCATACTTTTATAGTTTGTTTTTCTAGCACAGGCTTGAGACAATATCAGTAAACTTCTTTATAGAGAGAAAGTATATGAATATGTGTGCGTGTATTTTATTTTTCCTATTCACTTCTAAAAATGGTAGGTATTGTACGAATGTTACGATATAAGGGAAACTGACAAACCGTTGGCTTGGCATAATATCATTTGAAACAGATCCAATTTATTTTGTTCATAGCATGGGCCGGAGAAACCCGACCCAGACCAATAAAGAGAACCCAGATACAACCCAAATCACTACCCACAAAAAATACAACTACCCATACTGAATGCCTCTCGCACTTCTAAAACACATCTCCGATTTGAATTGAGGGAATAGTTGCATCTGATCAGATTCATGAATACATCTCTTCATGGTGACCTGTTGGCAAATATGGCGTTGGCGGAACAAGGAGATTTTTACTCCCCAGTTCAAGAGACCAAATGAAGCGAATTACATAACTTCTCCTCTAGTTAATGACACTGCAGCAGTGTTCTTGAAGGACGAACTTTTCACAGAATAGAGGAAAAGAATTGAAGTGCAAGTGGCGTGGAAACCATCAAAGGAAAATTGGGTAAAAGTGAACACGGACGGAGCCTTGATGGGAAACCGGGGCAAGCAGGATGTGGGGTTGTGCTGAGAAATGAATTGGGGAGATGGGTGATTGGTTTTATGGGTGGCAATCGGGCAGGTAGGGGTGGGGTTTTGCTTTACCCGACCCCACCTCGCCGTATAACAACCGCATAGAAATCACACTATTTTTACCCACGAGTAGTAAAACGTTGAATCCTAATCTGCTCCTGCGTACCCGCCTCTAATTATTAAAATCCAATAAATAAAATTAGATTTCGAAATTTATATAACCATCATCACATACATAACATAAATTAAAATAAAAATTTAAATATGATACAATATTATTAATCATTTACTAATTATTTTACATATATTATATATATTAATATTAAAATTATATATATTATATATATAGCGGGGCGGGTATTACCTAAACC
Organism: Arachis hypogaea; assembly: GCF_003086295.3. Classification (NCBI taxonomy): domain Eukaryota; kingdom Viridiplantae; phylum Streptophyta; class Magnoliopsida; order Fabales; family Fabaceae; genus Arachis; species Arachis hypogaea. The sequence goes on along the minus strand of NC_092045.1, from coordinate 70,668,647 downwards.
CAGCCCCGCCCTACCCTGCCTCTCCAAAAACCCGCTCCACTAAAAATCCGTCCCGGTGCGGGGCGGATAATTACCCGCGGGTTCAGGTGGTATTGCCATCCCTAGCTGGCTTTGTGACAAATTTACTGTATTGCGTTCTAGACAAAGATTTGAGGTATATACTATCTATGCTTTAACTACCACACGAGAGTTGGGACTAGAAAGTTATAGTTGGGACAGACTCCAGAGCTGTATATGAGATTATGATCCAAGAAGATAAAAGGGAGGAACACCCTAATTCAGTTATTAGAAAAATAAATCATTGGGTGAAAAGGCAATGGGAAGTATGATAAACCCCATTTTTAGGGTTTATCTTGTGTTGAATTTAGAGAGATTTTATCATCTTTTTTCACATTTATTTACTAAAATAACATGGTTTTGTAAATTCTCCTTTATTTGTGCTTAAGTGTAAAAACATGCTTTTTAGGCCTTTAACTTGCTAATTTTAATTCACCTTTGATTCCACTAGTTGCTTTGATGTGTTTGTTAGTGAATTCAAGTTGAAAAGGGCTAGGAATGGATCAAAACAGTGAAGAGAAAGGCATGCAAAGTGGAGAACTCATGGAAAATCACGGATTTGGAGTGCACTCACCGACTCACACGCGCAACAGACGCGCACGTGTGGATATGGAGTCACATGGCGACGCGTACGCGTAACAGACGCATACGCGTGGATGGAGAATTGTCAAGCGACACGTACGCATGACCCATGCGTATGCGTTGATGTTCGCACGTGACCTCATTAAAGTGAAAACGCTGGAGGTGATTTCTGAGCTTCCTAGGCCCAAATCCAACTGATTCCAGAGACTATTTCATGCAGAATTGAGGATTGGACAAGGGGGGAGACCTTAATGTAGTTACGATGAGCCTTTAGTTAGTTTTCTAGAGAGAGAAGCTCCCTCTTCTCTCTAGAATTAGGTTAGGATTAGGTTAATCTTCCCTAAATCTAGGTTTAATTTCATGTTTTCATCTTGTTCTCTTAACAATTCCTTGTTGTAGTGTCTTGATTTTCCTTTCTTCTCTTGTTAATTTCTCATTTTGGGTATGTTTATGTTATAAACACTCTTGTCAATTTCAATTTCCTTTAATAGAATTTGAGGTATTTCATGTTAATTTTGCTTTCTTTAATTGTTAGTGTTGATTACTTGTATTGGGTAGTAGTATATTTTATTAATTCTTGCAAATTACTATGCTTTCCCCTTTTATGCCTTCCAAGTATTTGACAAAATGCTTGGAAGGATGTTAGAGTAGATTTTTGTGTTCTTGGCTTGGGATGGTAACTTAGGAACCCTTGTGTTACTAATATCCAAGTGATTGATAATTGGGATCCATTGACACTAGCTCTCACTAAGTCAATTAGTGAAATGGTTAGGACTTATGGATTAGGATTAATGTAGCTCATTTGATTTTACTCACTTGTTGGAGGATGACTTAATGAGATTGATCCTTGCAATTATCATGTTGTGGTTAGTAACAAGGATAACGATCCTTAACCATCAACCCTTTCCATGACCTTTTTATCATTTGAGTTCTATTTTTACTTTTCTTGTCTCTTATTCCAAAACCCCAAAAGATACAATCCATAACCAATAATTAAGCACACATCCCTACAATTCCTTTAGAGACGACCCGAGGTTTAAATACTTCGATTTATTTTTATTGGGATTTGTACTTGTGACAAAAAAATTTTTGATTGAGGAATTGTTTGTTGGTTTAGAACTATACTTGCAACAAGATTTCTTTTGTGAAATTCTTTACCGACACAACAAATTTCCCTTCATCAAAATGGCGCCATTGCCGGAGAATTGCAATTGTGTGCCTTGTTATTGGTTATTGTACATATATTGATATTGTATATATCTTGATTTTTGGTTGTTTTGCTAGTTTTAGGATCTAGTTTCCCTTGTTTCTTGTTAGTTTTTGTTTTTCTTTTCTCTTTTCACTACGAATTCTCATCATTTTGGCTATGAGTTTGGTTACAATTATGTTGTAGATAATGGATATTACAATGACAACATGCATCAAGGATGGAACAATCAAAGATGGGAGGAGCCTTAAGAAATTTTTTGATATATTTTGCCTTGATTTGAATGGATTCTAGCATATGATCTCACACTTAAGCACCCAAATAGCATACTTTTGTGTTTGATCCCTAATTTGATCCTAAATGTGAAAACATGCAATTTTGTGCTTTGATAGAGCGATTTAATTCCACTTTTATTCCATTCAATGTCGTGATATGATTTGTAAGTGATTTTAGGCCTTGAAGGCAAGAATGGATGGCCAAAAGTGGAGGAAAGCATGTACAAGGGAGAAAAAATGAAGAAAACAAGGAAAAGCACACACAGCGAAGTGTGCGTGCGCACAACCTTGCGTGCGTACGCACAAGTGACGCGATCGCGTGACCCACGCAGACGCGTGACAGAGGCCACGCACCAGAAATTACAGAAAGCGATCCCAGCGATTTCTAAAGCCCTTTTTGGCCCAAATCCAAGTCCAGAAAGCATAGACCGGAGGTTATGAAGTGGGGGAATGCATCCGAAAGGAGGGGAGCACACCAATTAGTTACTTTTCATGATTTAGATGTAGTTTTGAGGGAGAGGTTCTCTCCTCTCTCTTAGGTTTTAGGATTAGGATTCCTCTTAAAGGATTTAGGATTTCAACTCTTCATCAGGTTCAATATTTCTTTTACTTTATATTTCTCTTTTACTTTCAGATACTTTAATGCTCTCATTTAATTACTTATGTTGCCAGATTGACTTATGAATTCTTTATGTTTAGATTGATTTTCTCTTATTAATGCAATTAAGGTATTTCAGATCTAAGATTCTTATTTAACTTTTTATATTATTGGCTTTAATTGATTAACTGGAAGCTCTTGAGTTATCAACTATTCAGGATTGATTGTTATGTCGGCTGATTAATTGGAATTCCACTAACTCTAGTCTTTCCTTAGGAGTTGGCTAGGACTTGGGAAATCTAACCAATTGGTTCACTTGACTTTTCCTTGCTTACGCAAAGGTTAACTAAGTGGGATTAACTTCCATTTTCATAGGAGTAACTAGGATAGGACTTCCGAATTTTCATATCTTGCCAAGAGTTTATTTTATAGTTAATTATTTGTTTTATTTATCATTTAATTTACTTGTTCCTCACTTTCAAAACCCCAATTTACAAAAACCCATAACCAATAATAAGAATATACCTCACTGCAATTCCTTGAGAAGACGACCCGAGGTTTGAATACTCGGTTATCAATTTTAAAAAGGGTTTGTTACTTGTGACAACCAAAATGTTTGTAAGAAAGGACTTCTGTTGGTTTAGGAGCTATACTTGCAACGAGTACTAAATTGTAAAGATTCTTAGACCACGCAAAGTTCTTCTCTTCACACGCGTCCGCGTCTATGGCGCGTCCGCGTCCATAAGGAAATTAGCGTAAAACCCTGCTCGACCCAAGAGTTGGGCTGGTCTGGGGTTGGTACTGTGCTAGAGGCACTAACTCACCCACGAGTATGCGTCCCTAACGCATGCGCATCTGACGTGAGCGGAAATTGGCAAATTAAGAATTAATCCGAAAAATGGCGTTGTGAGTACAGTTCTTAACCAGCAAAAATCCACTCATCAATTTAGAAAAGGGTTGTCACAAATTTTAGAAATAAAATACTGGGAGTATGAGTCCCAGGTCATCTTCGAACGAGTTGCAGGAAGATGTGCTATTTTATCAATCAGAGGTTTTCAAAAGGGGTTTTGAATTTGTTGAACAAAAAATTAAATTAGAGAATTTATATAATTTAAATAAAATCTTGACCGGGAGAAGATTAATTGGAAGTTCTATATTTGTTAGAATTTTATCAAGAGTAATTAATAATTAGTCATTGTTTTAATTTAGTTAACCCTCAACGAATGAAGGAAAGTCAAATTAAAAGTCAACTTCTATTCACAAGTCCTAATCCTCTCCTTTGGGAAGGGTTAGAGTTAGTGATTAACAAGTCAACCAACAATAAACCAATTACAATTGAACTCTTGAGTATTCTAACTCAAGGTTCTCCTTTTAATCATCTCCCAATCAAGTTGGAGAACTACTCACTCATCATAATTATAGACTTCACAGAATCAATGGGAAAAATAAAAGAAGACATAATAAATAATAATAAAAGGGATTAATTAAAAATAAAAATAGTTCTGTATTAATAACTTATGAAAATAATCCAATGTCAACTCTGGAGGAATTAAGAATATGGAAGAATAAATGAAAAGTAAATAACAAACTATAGTGACTAGTACCGGAGGTAGACTCTTCTCAAAAGCTAAAGCCAAAATCTTCAAAATCCTAATTATGAATGTTCAAGTGAGAAACCTAGGGGAGGAGTAAATTCAGATCTAAAAACTTGAAACTATGCGGAATGAATTATTGTTTTGTTTCTGCATGTTCCCTGGCTCTAATTCCTTGACTTTTCTAATTCTGCAGATTGCGCACGTCACGCGGCCGTGTCGTACACGCATTTGCGTCACTCAGCGTTTTTCGTACCACGCGTGCACGTCGCCCACGCATTCGCATCGTGCGTGCAGCTTCCAATCCGCGCGGTCGCATCAGACACGCGAGCGCGTCATCGTGATTTCATCCATTTCGCGCGGTCGCGTGATCCCTGCGACCGCGTGACTTCTCGCTGGTCATCTCTTCAATTCCTTAAGTTCCTTCCATTTTTTCATGCTTTCTCTTCATTCCTTACGCCATTCCTGCCCTATGAAGCCTGAAACACTTAACACACATATCACGGCATCGAATGGTACGAAGGAAGATAAAAATATACAACTAAAAGATCTAAGGAAGCAAGTTTTTAATCATAGAATTTTTTGGGAAGGAATTGTAAATACATGCAAATCATATGAATAAGTGGGTGAAGACTTGATAAAACCACACAATTAAACACAATATGAATCACAAAATAGTGGTTTATCAACGTCCTTTTCCACTCGTGACCATCCACGCATGCGTGTGCATGATGCGCACGCGTCGCGGGCAACCTTGGCCCAGGCGCAAAACAAACAGAGAGTTGTGCGTACACGTGACAAATGGATTTTTGCCGGTATAGAAATTTTTCAAGTAATCAATCGTAGTATAGTCTAAACCGACGCAAAATCCATCATCAAACAATTCTACAATCTATAATCGAGAGTATTAGTCCCGAGTCGTTCTTCCCTAGGAATGCTACAAGGATGCATGCTATTGGTTAAGTGGTCTTTTGTGGCTTGAAGAATGTGGCATAAAAGCGTGAATAAAAGAAAACAACAATCAATCAATATTAAAAACCTTGGCCAAGGTTGAACATTGGAAGTTCCATCACTATAATTTCCTTCAATTGTGATAACAAAGGAGTGTTGCTTCACTTAGTCAACCCCTTATTATAGAGGAAAGTCAAGTAAAAGTAACTAACTTGAGTCACAAGTCCTAGTCTTACCCTAGGGAAGTCTAGCTTTAGTGCACTCCAAGTCAATTAGCAATCCTCAATTCTTAATCAACAATTGACATCCATTATTCAAGTGTCTCCAATGACTCAACCCCTAGGCCAAGTGAGGGAATACTACTCCATATCTAAAGTTGGCATTTTCTCAAACACTTGGAGGACAAGAATGAAAGACATAGTAAAATTGAGAGAAAAGAATTAGAATCAAAGCAATCCAACACAAGAGATCAACAACAATCAACAATGAACAACAATGAAAATGAAATCTTCAATGAATCAATAGAATCCAAAACAACAAAGTCAAATCTAAGATTTACAAGAATTGAACAATTACAAAACACTAATGAGATTAGAGAAGAGGATCTACAACATGAGCAAAGTAAATTGAGTGTTGTAATAGATCTCACCAAGGAATGGTTGAGAATTGAGAAAATGAAGATGGATCCTAGAGAGAAGTTGGAGTTTCTCTCTCTACAAAATGTAACTAACTAAAAATATCTACCTAATGATCTAAAATTAGTCTATGGATGTGAATGTGTGTCAATGTGTGAATGAATGTCAATCCCCTCCAATCCTTGGCTCTTATATGCATTTTGGCGCCAAAGTTGGTTGCTGAAACCTTCCAAAATCGCCAGGCACGTGTTGTAATAAAAGAATCACGTGCGGACTACGACGCGTGCGCGTCCTCGGCCAATTCTGCGATGTGCGCGCGAGCGCCTTGTGCGCGTACGCGTGCTTGGCTGAGATCAACTCTTTGGCTTTTTGTGCTTCTCTCCACTTGCATGCTTCCTTCCTTGCTTCCTTTGATCCATGCCTAGCCTATTTCATCCTGAGATTACTAGCAAACACATCAAGGCATCTTATGGAATCAAAGAGAAATTTAGAATTCATTAAAATAAGGTTTACAAAGCATGGTTTTACACTTAAGCACAATTATGGGAGAGATAACAAAACTATGCTAATTTATAGGCTAAATGTGACAAAAGGTTATCAAAATGCTCTAAATTCAATACAAGATAAACCCTCAAATTGGGGTTTGTCAACCTCCCCACACTTAAGCCTTAGCATGTCCTCATGCTAAAATAAAAAGGAACTAAGGGTTATGACATTTATTTGAATGCAACTAAACTATGTGAGTCCTACCTAAATGCAATTATCTAAGCAAATGGAAATGCTTAGTTCAAACATATCAACTTGCCAAGAGAGCATGTGTAAGCACAAGGGCTAGGCAATAGGAATTAATTCCAAACCACAATTGCATTGAATTATCAAAAAGAATTTAAACTTGCAAGAATATAGATAATATGGGTGAGCACATGTGATTGAACTTTTGAACCCTCACCGGATATGTGTATCCGCTCTATCACTCAAGTGTTTAAGGGTCAATCACTCAATTCTCTTCTAATCAAGCTTTCCAAAATTTGATTTCCTTCTAACAATCAACATTTATTCAATGCATGCATACATTCATCATGAGGTCTTTCATTTAGGTTGTAATGGGGTTAGGGTCAAGGTAGGATCATTTATGGTTAAGTGGACTAAGATTTGAATCTTTGATTAGCATAGACTTTCCCACCTAACCTATATAATGACCTATACAAATTCAAACTACTCTAACTACCCATTCTTCACTTTTTCTTACATATTCATGCATCCTTATTTGATTCATAACACTTATGCATTGATCCCTTTTTATTGACTTCACTTTGGGGCATTTTGTCCCCTTTTTATTATTTTCTTTCTTTTTCTTCTTTTTTTCTTTTGTTTTTCTCATTTTCACTTTTATTTCTCTTTTTTTTTTCTTTTCATTTCTTTTTTCTTTTGTCAAACTATATACAAAAGCATCAATGCGTAAGGTTTATTCATTTGATTAATACATGAGTATGTACCCAATTCCTAATCATAAAAGTGTACTACCCCTTTTATCCCATCCAATGTTCCCAAGCCTCACCAACTTTGAATAATGAACACTCTCACTAGCCTAGACTAATCAAAGATCCAAACAAGGACTTTTATTGGTTTTTCGCCTTGGGCTTGTAATGTGCTAAATGAGAATAAGTTGGTTAAGCATAGGCTCAAAATTGGCTAACAATGGAGAATAAAGGGTTGGCTATTTGGGTAAGTGGCTAATGAAGTAATGGCCTCAATCATATAAATGCATAAATACAAGAATGAAATGGACATATAGAATCAAGCAAATCAAGGATTACAATCATGGAAAGAGAACAATTTCACACAAGAATGGAAAATAAGTGGTTATAAAATGTAACCACATCAATAGGCTCAAATCTCACAAGCTTGTGTTCTTAATTCAATACATGCTTCACAAAGTATGTAATTCAAGCAAGTTTTTTTTTTTTTACCAAAAATTTTCCTTCAATCAATTGGGTTGATGCCCTATATTTAAACTTCTTGGAAACTTTCAATGTTTGAATAAGCATTGTTGTGATTGAAAAATTCAAAAATTTTCTTAGTTCACCCTTTCCCTTTTTCACTTAAAATCAATTTCTTATGCAAAAAGGGTGACTAAATATTTACAATTCAAGTATGATTTCTAATCACAACCACGAATTAAAAGGAAAAATATGCAAAAACGTATAAAGAAAGATTCAACTAAAAGTAAGAGTATGAAATCTATCATCTAAAACATCTAAAGATATCCATAAGCATCAAAGTATCTAAAATCCAAAATAAATCCAAAATAAGCAGTGAAAGTATCAAGCAGTAAAAGTATCTAAAATGAACTCAAAATACATCAAATGTATTCAAAAAGTGTGCAAAGTAAGATAGCTAGCAAAGTGTTCACCGGTATCTAATGATGCCACCGGCTGCCTCCCCACACTTAAGATTAAGCATCGTCCTCGATGCTAATCCTGAGGATCAGGGATAGGTACACCGGTAGGCTCTGGCTGTGGCTGTGGTACCGGCTGAGACTCCTGTGTCTGAGGTGGTGCATCCATATGTGCGGCGGCCGAGTGGGAAGAAGAAGGGAGGGATCGGAGATGGGGGTGGTGATAGGGAGAAGAGGAGGGATGAGAGGGAAGGCAGGGGAGGGTGGTGATGGCGGCTCAGCCGGCGGGGCAGCGGCGGTTGAGGGCGAGAGGTGGAAGAAAATGAAAATGGTGAGAGGTTGAAGATGGAGTGCGCGACTGCGCAACGTGCTTCGCGGATTAGGTTATCATCTATTCGAAACGACGCGGGCGCGCACCTTGCGCGTCCGCGTGCATTGAAGAATCTAGGGTCTTACGCGCACGCGTACAGCGCGCTTAGGCGCGGAAGATCGAAATGGGTAAAGACGCGTGCGCGTACCGTGCGCGTACGCGTGACAGGAGTTGGGCTGTAGGCTTAAGATTGGCCCATAGGAGGCCTAACTCTCTGGAGCTTGGCCTAAGATCTTGCAGCAGCGATTCGACGCGTACGCGGCAGGTGCGCGTACGCGTGCTTTCCCTTATGGTTGTATGGCGCGCACGCACGTAGTGGCTTAAGCGTGAAGTGAGTTGCGCTCGAGGCACAACGCTGGCCTAGGAGAGGCCCAACTCTCTGGATTATGGCTGATGATGCATCCGCTCATGGACGCGTGCGCGTACAGCGTGCGCGCGCGTCCACCCTCTTTCTTTTTTTTTTTTTTTTTTGAAAATAGGATAATGCCTAAAAGCTCTACTTGCCCAAAGACTCCCCATGGTGCCTACAACTCCTTATTTAGTCAAAAACCTACACTTTCTAAAATGCAAGTTGGTTTTGAGATTTATTCTATTTCTACTAATCACAACATACATGTTAATATTCTAGCTACTAATGTATACAAACAAGCTAATTATGATATGCAGACCTACCTACAATGGTAACTCAAATCATTTATTAAACAAGGTTAGAAGAGAGTGGAAAGAGTTTACCATGGTGGGGTGTCTCCCACCTAGCACTTTTAGTTAAAGTCCTTAAGTTGGACATTTGGTGGAGTCCTTGCTAGGGTGGCTTATGCTTAAACTCTTCTTTGAATCCCCACCAATGTTTGCACTTCCAATAGCCTCCGGGATCCCAATTTAAGCGTACAAGGCCTTCAAGGGGGCCTAAGCAAGTAACAAGGCCCCTAAGTTGATAGTGGTCTATGTATGTTCCGGGGTCCCATACTTTGTTTGTTAACTCCTTTTCTTCTTGATCTTCATGCTTCCAATAGGGTAACAAACTTATTGAATTCTCCTTGTAACTCATACTCATCATCCTAATCTCATTGAATTTGCCTTCACTCCACCTTTGAGATTCAAAGTTTAATATTCCATCCTTTATGCACCTTGATTCAAATTGTCCACCGACATCTAATCCGTTCTTACTCTCTAGCCCACAAAGAGCTCTAAGTTGACCGTCCGTTTCTAACAATGCATATTGATATGGGCCAAGAAAATTAAAGGATGAGATGATTACCCACTCAATTTGTGATTGGGACGGCGACTCAGCAAGGAAGGTATCCAATGGTCTTGACATTGTAGGTTCCACTTCTTTTGGCTCCTCCATGATGATTTCCATCTTTTGATAACTCCTTTTAAATTCTTCTTGTTTGCTAACTTCCTTCAAACCTTTATCGTTGATCAAGTCATGTGTTGGAGGTTGCGCACCCTCCTCAACATTGATTTCACATTCGAAGGGGGAAGCTTTAACAAGATCACCATTGTCACTTGATGTAGAGTTATTTTTGTTGATGGAACTTCCTTCTTGTTCAACCTCCTCTAGGTCTTCTTCCACTTCTTTATTTTCAACAATCTTCATTTCCTCCGCTTGTTGCAACATACACTCCATTTCCTTATGCTCCACTTGAGAGTCTAAAGTCTCCTTCATACCTCCCTCTTTGGTTGCTTTCTCACAATCATCCGTGAACTCATTTCGCTTGTGATATGAATCCCAAGAATCTATCTTTTGACGGATGGTTGCTTGAAGTCGGTCCATTTCTTCCTTGAAACGATCCCTTAATTCTTGTTCCGCTTTACTAACATAAGTGGGATCATATTGCTCTTGGATTAATGGACATTGATATGCTTCCATGGAGGTTTGTGGCGGAGAGGGGAATTCATGATATGGTTGGAAAGAAGATTCATCAAAGCTTTGAGGTGGGAAGTTGTTTTGGTTGTTGGTAGAGGGTGGAATTATACGGGACGTAAATTCTTGGAGGGTAGAGGTGAAACTAGTGAAGGCGGTTTGGAGTTCTTCTTGCTCTTGAAGAATGATACCAAGTGTATCGTTTATGGGGACTTGGGTTGGAGGGTAAAAATGTTGGAGTGGTGGTGATTCAAGGGTTGCTTGTTCATAATCGTCACAAGGGTATGCATAGGGGGAATATAGATTTGGATCATATGTAGGCGATTGGTGGAAATAAGATGTGGGTTGAGAATATGGTGCATAGAATGGTGGTGGTTGAGAGGTATAACCATGATAAGAATCATCATATCCATAGGAATGATATGCATTATAGGAGGGACTACCATCATAGTAACCTGAGGGGGGAGATTGCCATGGTGATTGCTCATATGGATATGGCTCCTTTCCTGAGAATTCGTCTATCCCATAATGTGAGCCATCATTCAAGTTTTCATCGCCTACAAAGTAGTCATAGTCATATCCAAAACCACAAGGATGAGAATTCATAGTGGCAAATAGAAACAAAACTAATAGAGATCTAAAACTAACAAAAACTACCAAACAAACAAAAGAAAAACATATTCACAATATTCACATATTTACATTAACCAAAACATGGCACTCATGCGCACTCCCCGGCAACGGCGCCATTTTGACAAATGGATTTTTGCCAGTATAGAAATTTTTCAAGTAATCAATCGTAGTATAGTCTAAACCGACGCAAAATCCATCATCAAACAATTCTACAATCTATAATCGAGAGTATTAGTCCCGAGTCGTTCTTCCCTAGGAATGCTACAAGGATGCATGCTATTGGTTAAGTGGTCTTTTGTGGCTTGAAGAATGTGGCATAAAAGCGTGAATAAAAGAAAACAACAATCAATCAATATTAAAAACCTTGGCCAAGGTTGAACATTGGAAGTTCCATCACTATAATTTCCTTCAATTGTGATAACAAAGGAGTGTTGCTTCACTTAGTCAACCCCTTATTATAGAGGAAAGTCAAGTAAAAGTAACTAACTTGAGTCACAAGTCCTAGTCTTACCCTAGGGAAGTCTAGCTTTAGTGCACTCCAAGTCAATTAGCAATCCTCAATTCTTAATCAACAATTGACATCCATTATTCAAGTGTCTCCAATGACTTAACCCCTAGGCCAAGTGAGGGAATACTACTCCATATCTAAAGTTGGCATTTTCTCAAACACTTGGAGGACAAGAATGAAAGACATAGTAAAATTGAGAGAAAAGAATTAGAATCAAAGCAATCCAACACAAGAGATCAACAACAATCAACAATGAACAACAATGAAAATGAAATCTTCAATGAATCAATAGAATCCAAAACAACAAAGTCAAATCTAAGATTTACAAGAATTGAACAATTACAAAACACTAATGAGATTAGAGAAGAGGATCTACAACATGAGCAAAGTAAATTGAGTGTTGTAATAGATCTCACCAAGGAATGGTTGAGAATTGAGAAAATGAAGATGGATCCTAGAGAGAAGTTGGAGTTTCTCTCTCTACAAAATGTAACTAACTAAAAATATCTACCTAATGATCTAAAATTAGTCTATGGATGTGAATGTGTGTCAATGTGTGAATGAATGTCAATCCCCTCCAATCCTTGGCTCTTATATGCATTTTGGCGCCAAAGTTGGTTGCTGAAACCTTCCAAAATCGCCAGGCACGTGTTGTAATAAAAGAATCACGTGCGGACTACGACGCGTGCGCGCACGGTACGTGTGCGCGTCCTCGGCCAATTCTGCGATGTGCGCGCGAGCGCCTTGTGCGCGTACGCGTGCTTGGCTGAGATCAACTCTTTGGCTTTTTGTGCTTCTCTCCACTTGCATGCTTCCTTCCTTGCTTCCTTTGATCCATGCCTAGCCTATTTCATCCTGAGATTACTAGCAAACACATCAAGGCATCTTATGGAATCAAAGAGAAATTTAGAATTCATTAAAATAAGGTTTACAAAGCATGTTTTTACACTTAAGCACAATTATGGGAGAGATAACAAAACTATGCTAATTTATAGGCTAAATGTGACAAAAGGTTATCAAAATGCTCTAAATTCAATACAAGATAAACCCTCAAATTGGGGTTTGTCAACACGAGGCTGGTCTCGTGCCAATAGCACAACCTGAGGCACGCGTCCGTGCACCGGACGCTTACGCGTCCCTCCATTACTGCGCACCCACGCATCCGCATGCTGTACGCATGCGCGTCGCTTGCGCCACCTCACTTAAACCTAGTGCGCCACCAGATTTCAATTCTTCCCCCCTCCAATCCTAATTCTCTTCTTTCCTAATTCTTTCTACTTCCTTCCTCTTTCTCTATCCATCTTCATCAAGGTTTCTATGTTCACAGACTTGAGGGCTGATGCCTACTATATCCGCCAAGCTCCATCCAATTACTTTCTTATGCGTCCTCAATACACTAAGCATTTGTTCTTCTTGGTGGAAAGTGAGTTCCCTTGCAATGATGACTGGAAACTTCTGCTTGTCCTCAAGGTATGCATACTTGAGGTGTGGAGGAAGGGGCTTCAATGCCATTTTCCGCTCCTGGTTTGGTTCCAGATTTTTTAGGGCTGGTGAAAATAGTAATGAATCTTCAGTATGTTCAGAGGGTGTCCCCACACTTGGATCTTGCTCCATGTGACTCTCTTCCATTTCTTCCTGGTGAGTTGCAGCTATAATCTCATCAATGATGTCACATTGGAATATGGAGTGATCTTCTGGGGGATGCTTCATTGCTTCATCTAGATTGAAGCTCACTGTTCTGCCATCCACCTTAAAGGAGTAGGTACCCGAGAAGGCATCCAGCTTGAATTTTGAAGTCTTCAAAAATGGTCTACCAAGCAGGATTGACGAAGGTCTCCTTGAGTCATTTTGGGACATCTCCAGGATATAAAAGTCAATGGAAAACGTGAGTCCCTTAATGCTCACTAATACATCTTCAGCAATTCCAACCACTGTGATAATGCTTTTATCCGCTAACACAAAACGAGCTGCCGACCTTTTTAAGGGATGGATCCTTATAGCATTATATATAGTTAACCATGCATGGGCCTGGGTCACTCTATTTTTCAGGTATATTTCCCATTAAAGCAGATATAGAACAACCTAAAGGAATAGTTTCTAATTCATTAATTTTATCTTTATGTATGCATAATTCTTTTAGAAACTTTGCATATTTAGGAACTTGTTGAATAACATCAAAAAGGGGAACAATTACCTCAACCTTTTTGAAGATCTCTACCATTTTGGGATCTAGTTCCATTTGCCTTCTGGGCTTCTTAGCAAGGTGTAGAAATGGAATAGGAGTGGCGTCCTTTATAGCTTCAGCCTGCTGGGGTTCCGCATTCCTAGGTTGGGCTGCTTCTGCTTCAGCCATGCCTTGTGCTTCATCTTCTTCTTCAATATCCTCTACCTCAACCGTGTCCGCAGCTAGGGTGTGTTCTGGTGAGCCTGGTTCCTCTGGATTCCTCTCTTGCAGTGTGGTTCCAGATCTCAGGTTAATAGCATTGATGCCACCCTCGGGATTGGGTAATGGTTGAAAGGGGAGTCCACTAGAGCTTGAGGATTGGTTGTTAGAGTTATTCAGTGATCCAATCTATGAGACAAGAGCTTGCAAGATAGAATTCAGACCATTTAGAGTAGAAGTAAGGTTGTTTTCCATGGCCTGCTGTCTCTGATCAATAGATTGTAGTAGCTCATCATTATGAGATGAAGAGGGATAAGTGATCTGAGGGGTCTGCTGAGATGCTTGAGGCTGCCTTAGATGAGGTGCTCTATAGGCCTGATTTTGATTCTGCTGCCTGAAGTTGTTATTGTTATTCCACCTCTGGTTTTCATTGTTATCTCTGCCTCCTCTGTTATGATTGTCCCTCCAACCTTGGTTAGAATTATCTCTCCAGTCTTAGTTGGGGTTATCCTGCCATCCATGGTTGTAGCGGCCACCTTGATTGTACCCTTGGTTAGGGCGGTCATAGAAGTTGTGAGTGGCTGCCACAGTGTGGTCTTCCGGTTGGAGTTACGGACACTCATCAGTATAATGATTGTAATCTGCACAGATTTCGCATACTCTTTGTGGAACCAACTGTTGGCTGTGCTGTGGTGGAAAAGGTTGAACTTGCTGAGCTTGTTGTTGACTTAGTTGGATCTGCTTCAGTAAGTTGGTCATTTCACATAAGCTCTGAGTTATAGCAGTAGTCTCTTTGCTAGTGGATACCTCTGCAATAGCTCTTGATCGACTTTGTTTCTGCCTGTGATTCCTAGTAGATTCAGCTAAGTCGCTGATCAATTGCCATGCCTCTTCCGTAGTCTTGTACTTTTTCATAGACCCATTGCTAGCACCTTCCAATGTGGTCCTATCTTGAGATTTCATGCCCTGTGTAAAGTAGCCGAGCAATACTATCTTGTCAATCATATGGTAGGGACATGCTTCCAGAAGATTATTGAGGCATTCCAAATATTCATAGAGAGTCTCAGATTCGTCCTGAACGATCATGGACATGTCTTTCCTTAGTTTATCGGCAACCTCAGCTGGAAAGAATTTCTCCAAAAATTCTCTTCTAAGCGTATCCCAGTTAGAAACAGTTGCTCTGGATTGAGTGTAGTACCACTCTTTTGCCTTCCCCTCAAGAGAGAATGGGAAAGCCTTTAGCAGAATAGAAGTTTCGTCAGTAACATCGCGCTTAACAGTAGAACAAGCTGTCTGAAAATCCCTAAGGTACTTGATAGGCTCTTGAGCAGGTAAGCCATGAAACTTTGGCATCAAGTTGAGTAGTGCAGAATTTATTTCAAAATCCACAGCCACTGCTGGGTGGCGTGCCTGGAATGGTTGTAGTGTAAAATCAGGGGCTACAGCCTCCTAGATAGTGACTCTCCTAGGTGCTGCCATGTCACCTGCACGTAAATCAACTGGATCAGTAGAGAGGGAGCTTGTTTCTTCCTTAGATGACGTTTCAGGTTTGTCCTCAGAGAGGACTCACCGACGCCGAGCTTGCCTTATACGTGAAATATTTCTTTCAATCTCAGGGTCAAATACTAGCAAGCTTGGATCAGGAAGTGAGCGCGTCATTTAACGAAAGAAACGTGCAGCTCATGGTAACAAAGTAAAAAAGAAAAATTGCAATTAAATAAATTCTAATCAATAAATTAGCACACTATTGCAACTCCCCGGCAGCGGCGCCAAAAATTAACGTGAGCGGAAATTGGCAAATTAAGAATTAATTAGAAAAATGGCGTTGTGAGTACAGTTCTTAACCAGCAAAAATCCACTCATAAATTTAGAAAAGGGTTGTCACAAATTTTAGATATAAAACACTGGGCGTATGAGTCCCAGGTCGTCTCCCAACGAGTTGCAGGAAGATGTGCTATTTTATCAATCAGAGGTTTTCAAAAAGGGTTTTGAATTTGTTGAACAGAAAATTAAATTAGAGAATTTATATGATTTAAATAAAATCTTGACCGGGAGAAGATTAATTGGAAGTTCTATCCTTGTTAGAATTTTATCAAGAGCAATTAATAATTAGTCATTGTTTTAATTTAGTTAACCCTCAACGAATGAAGGAAAGTCAAATTAAAAGTCAACTTCTATTCACAAGTCCTAATCCTTTCACTTGGGAAGGGTTAGAGTTAGTGATTAACAAGTCAACCAACAATAAACCAATTACAATTGAACTCTTGAGTATTCTAACTCAAGGTTCTCCTTTTAATCATCTCCTAATCAAGTTGGGGAACTACTCACTCATCATAATTATAGACTTCACAGAATCAATGGGGAAAATAAAAGAAGACATAATAAATAATAATAAAAGGGATTAATTAAAAATAAAAATAGTTCTATATTAATAACTTATGAAAAGAATCCAATGTCAACTCTGGAGGAATTAAGAATATGGAAGAATAAATGAAAAGTAAATAACAAACTATAGTGACTAGTACCGGAGGTAGACTCTTCTCAAAAGCTAATCCAAAATCTTCAAAATCCTAATTATGAATGTTCAAGTGAGAAACCTAGGGGAGGAGTAAATTCAGATATAAAAACTTGAAACTGTGCGGAATGAATTGTTGTTTTGTCTCTTCATGTTTCCTGGCTCTAATCTGTGTTTCTGGGCCGAAAACTAGGTTAAAATCCGGCCCAAAATCTCTGTCAGCGACTTTTGTAATTCTGCAGATCGCGCACGTTACGTGGCCACGTCGTTTACGTGTTCGCGTCACTCAGCGTTTTTTGTACCATGCATGTGCGTCGTCCACGCATTCGCATCGTGCGTGCAGCTTCCAATCCGCGCGGTCGCGTCAGGCACGCGAGTGCGTCATCGTGATTTCTTCCATTTCACGCGGTTGCGTGAGCCATGCGACCGCGTGACTTCTCACTGATCATCTCCTCAATTCCTTGAGTTCCTTCCATTTTTGCATGCTTCCTCTTCATTCCTTACGCCATTCTTGCCATATGAAGCCTGAAACACTTATCACAGATATCACGGCATCAAATGGTACGAAGGAAGATAAAAATATACAACTAAAAGATCTAAGAAAGCAAGTTTTTAATCATAGAATATTTTTGGGAAGGAATTGTAAATACATGCAAATCATATGAATAAGTGGGTGAAGACTTGATAAAACCACACAATTAAACACAATATGAATCACAAAATAGTGGTTTATCAGCGTCCTTTTCCACTCGTGACCATCCACGCATGCGTGTGCATGATGCGCATGCATCGCGGGCAACCTTGGCCCAAGCGCAAAACAAACAGAGAGTTGTGCGTGCACGAGGCTGGTCTCGTGCCAATAGCACAACCTGAGGCATGCGTCCGTGCACCGGACGCTTACGTGTCCCTCCATTACTGCGCACCCACGCATCCGCATGCTGTACGCATGCGCGTCGCTTGCGCCACCTCACTTAAACCTAGTGCGCCACCAGATTTCAATTCTTCCCCCTCCAATCCTAATTCTCTTCTTTCCTAATTCTTTCTACTTCCTTCCTCTTTCTCTATCCATCTTCATCAAGGTTTCTTTTCTTCCTTCCTCTACTCTTTCATTCTTCTTTCATTTATTGTATTTATTTCTTGTTTTCTTTTCTCCTTAATTTTCTTTTAGCTTAGTTATTTGTGGTTTCTTCTTCATTACTTTCTCATGCATTTTTTTATGTTGGTGTTGGAGCTTTATTTGGGTATTATTTTATTATCTTTGAGTTTGTGGATATTATGAGGAGTAATTTGACAATTAACATTTTATTATGGATCTCATATACAATTAGATCAATTATTTTTATTCCTATTTTATCTTGGATACCAAGTGTTTGTGAAAAAGCCAACATGGAATTTTAATCTCTTTTCTATCATGTTCTTCCTACTTTAATGCCTCTTTTTCACAACTTTTGCCATCCACTTGTTATGAGTATATCATTCAGAATTGTCATCATACCAATGCTTATTATTTTCTTCCATGTGATACTTAGTATAGAACTTGATGCTTGAGCTATGCTTCTCATGTATCTTACTTGCATGCCATAATCCCTCTTGCATCTAGTTGTATGTTATGCCTTTATGCTCTTCATTAATGTCCTCCCTGCATGCTGTAGTTACCATGCACTCAAGACATTATTTATTTCCTTGGGCATTTATTTTCACGTGGAATTTCTTCCTTCCGGTTTTCGCTATCTATCTTTAACATTCTTCCTCTTTCTTACTTCCTTAGGATGGGTACCAAGAAAGGAAAGGAGAAAGCTACTAACAAGACATTGGCAAGGCAAGGCACTAAAAGGACCTTGGCTAAGGCACAACCCTCTACAAGCGTCAAGCCACCCATAAAGCGAATAAAGTGGGTTATCAAAGTTGATGAAGCGGAGAAAGCTTTTCCTGCTAGGGACTCTGCACGGTTCATTAACCGTTACTGTGAGCAGATGTTCCCCATCCTGGCTGAGCGGAACTACAATAATGAGTGCCTACTCATTCTTCCCACACACCTTATCTTGTGGAGCCCCGCATCGAGAGGAGGCAATGGAGATTCTTGAGGAGGCAGCCGTGGGTGGCCAATCTATCATGGGTAGTTGAATTCTACTCCAACTTTCACTTGCCAACCCTGCAGTCTATCTATTTTCATCAAAAGCAAGTACCTGTCTCCGAAGGGGCCATTCAGAGAGTCTTGGATCTTCCACCCGACCCAGAGGGATTGGACACCTATCAAGAGGCCTCTCTCAAACGGTAGACATACCAGTTTGAATGGGATAGCGTCCTTTGAGTTATCGCACAACCTGGCAGCACTTGGATCTATGGACATCATCGGACTCGACCCAAGAGCATCTCAGCTCCTGCACTTACCTTGGAGGCTCGCGTGTGGGCACATATTATGTCCCACTATGTCTTTTCGAGCACTCACGAGTCCACCTTCACCGTGGACATGGCTATTGGTGGGCGAAATTGTGAACTATACTTTTTCACAACTCTCATAATCCCCGGTAATGGCTCCAAACACGTGGTAGCTCAATACCATGGCATTACACAACTTCGCACAACTAACCAGCAAGTGCACTGGGTCGTCCAAGTAATAAACCTTACGTGAGTAAGGGTCGATCCCACGGAGATTGTTAGTATTGAAGCAAGCTATGGTCATCTTGTAAATCTTAGTCAGGCAAACTCAAATGATAATGGTGATGAACGAAAATAACATAAAGATAAAGATAGAGATACTTATGTAATTCATTGGTAGGAACTTCAGATAAGCGCATGAAGATGCCTTCCCTTCCGTCTCTCTGCTTTCCTACTGCCTTCATCCAATCCTTCCTACTCCTTTCCATGGCAAGCTCGTGTAGGGTTTCACTGTTGTCAGCAGCTACCTCCCATCCTCGCAGTGAAAGCTAATGCACACACTCTGTCACAGTGCTGCCAATCACCGGTGTGGTTCCCTCCCCTACCGGAATAGAATCCAGTGATTCTTTTGCGTCTGTCACTAACGCCCAGTAGGTTACAGGTTTGAAGCACGTCACAGTCATTCAGTCATTGAATCCTACTCAGAATACCACAGACAAGGTTAGACCTTCCGGATTCTCTTGAATGCTGCCATCAGTTCTTGCCTATACCACGAAGACTCTGACCTCACGGAATGGCTGGCTCGTTTGTCAGGCGAGCACTCGGTTGTCAGGCGATCAACCATGCATCGTGCAATCAGGAATCCAAGAGATATTCACTAAGCCTCAAATGCTTGTAGAACAAGAGTGGTTGTCAGTCACTTTGTTCATGGGTGAGAATGGTGATGGGCGTCAATCATCACCTTCATCAAGTTGAAGAACAAGTGATATCTTGGAACAAGAACAAGCGGAATTGAATGGAAGAACAATAGTAATTGCATTAATACTCGAGGTACAGCAGAGCTCCACACCTTAATCTATGGTGTGTAGAAACTCCACCGTTGAAAATACATAAGCATAAGGTCTAGGCATGGCCGAATGGCCAGCCTCCCAGTGATCAAAAGATCTAAAGAAAAAGGTTCCAAAGATCAAAAGATCAAAGATCCAAGATTTAAAGATTCAAGGATTCCTAATACAATAGCAAAAGGTCCTACTTATAAGAAACTAGTAGCCTAAGGTGTACAGAAATGAGTAAATGACATAAAAATCCTCTTCCGGGCCCACTTGGTGTGTGCTTGGGCTGAGCAATGAAGCAAATTTCGTGTAGAGACTCTTCTTGGAGTTAAACGCCAGCTTTGGTGCCAGTTTGGGCGTTTAACTCCCATTTGGGTGCCAGTTCCAGCGTTTAACGCTGGGATTTCTTGAGGTGACTTTGAACGCCGGTTTGGGTCATCAAATCTTGGGCAAAGCATGGACTATCATATATTTCTGGAAAGCCCAGGATGTCTACTTTCCAACGCCGTTGAGAGCGCGCCAATTGGGCTTCTGTAGGTCCAGAAAATCCACTTCGAGTGCAGGGAGGTCAGAATCCAACAGCATCTGCAGTCCTTTTTGGTCTTTGAATCAGATTTTTGCTCAGGTCCCTCAAATTCAGCCAGAAAATACCTGAAATCACAGAAAAACACACAAACTCATAGTAAAGTCTAGAAAAGTGAATTTTAACTAAAAACTAATAAAAATATATTAAAAACTAACTATATCATACTAAAAACATACTAAAAACAATGCCAAAAAGTATACAAATTATCCGCTCATCAGCTATCCTCATTTGGTGCATTCTCACTGAGCAGCCTCTAAATCTACCAAGGCACATCTGGTAGGCCATGGGGCATGTACAGATTGCGGATAACCTACCCTTTACCGCACTAGTTTTGGATCTTGTCTCTGCAGCTGGAGTTTCCTATAGGGCTGGGGACATCAAAGCCATGATCCCAATGGCCGATCAGTATGTCCCAAATGGGAAGTAGATCAGACCCCCAGTACCCTCTGTAGCTGACATCCCGGCCCATCTTTAGACACTCTTCCTACTTCTGCCCCGCCATCACCCACACCTCCTACGCCATCCACTACTCAGATGTTCCTTCAGAGGTTTGACCGGCAAGACCGGCAGGTGGAGCGACTAGAGCGCCGCAACAAGCGCTGATACACCTATCTAAAGGAGCTCATTGCTTGCACTCACCCATCTCCAGAAGAGAAGGATACCCCAGACTCCACTTCACCTACCAGCACTGGGAGCCAGGCTGAGCCCGATTATGGAGGTGATGCTACAAGCCCCACCTTACTCCTTACTGATGGCACGGAGGACCGTGCCAAGCTTTAAGTGTGGGGAGGTCAGTACCTGACTTCCGGAGGTAATCTCTCTCTCTTAACACCAATATGTTATTTCTCTTTTATTAGATAGGATAGATTGCATGATAATAACTGCTTACATGTATGTTCTGCTTGGTTGAATGAATGAGTTTCTTTCCAAAACCCTATTTTAGAGCATTTCACTAATTCAAACTAGAAATTTGTGTTAAACTTGTTTGAATATTGTAATTTGGAACATGGTTGATAGCTAAGATCACACAACCTGTGAGATTTTGAGCTTAATTATATGATTACATCATTTAACCATGATTTTTATTCTTGTGTGTTTTCTTCTCTATAACTGCAATCTATGTTTTGTTCAATTCTATATTTCCATTGTTTAGTGTATATTCATGCATACATATGATTGAGGCCATCAATTGTTATTAGCTCACTTATTCCAAATAGCCTACCATTTCATCTACCTTTGTTTGCCACTTTGAGCCCTTTTTACCCCCAATTATTCTTTATGTTATCACATCACTAGCCTTAAGCGGAAAAATAATTAATTATCCCATTTAAATATTTGGTTAGCTTAAGATAGAGATTGTGTGTCAATTAAGTGTGGGAAAATGTGGAAACTTGGGTTAGTAAGAAAGTGTTTTGGAGTTATTGACAAATTTTAAGAATTTTAGGTGCTACTCATGTGAAATTATAAAACTATAGGCATTGATCCATTATGATTTTATTGAAAAATAAATAAATAAATAAATAATTAGGGGACAAAAAATTATCCCAATGTTAAGTGCAATAAAAAGATCAATGCATGTGTGAGGAAATTAAAGAAAACCGATACATGAGTATGTGAAATGTACAAAAGTGAGATTTTGGGTACAAAGGCATGAATTTAGAATTATATAGAGTGTACGTGTGTGTTAGGTGTGAACTTATGTTAGTTAAAGATTCAATTTATAGCTCACTTGGCCATACATATATCCTTACCTTTACCTTAGCCCCATTACAACCTTGAAAAGACCTCAAGATGTTTGCATTTGTACACTGAGTGGATTAACCCTAAACATGATATTTGTTGATTGGTTAGATGAAGAGTAAAGTTTTAGAAAGCATGATTAGAGGAGACTAGAGTGGATTAACCCTAAACACCTGAGTGATTAGAGTGCATATACATTTCCAGTGATAGTTCAATGCTTGATTCTATGTTCCCGGCTTTCATGAGCTATCTTCTTACAAGTTTACTTGTTTCTTATTGTATGATTTGAATTAGTGGAATCTGATTTATGTTTGTCTTGGAGGAATTGTTTATTTTTAACCAAGTAGGTGGAAACATCTTGGCATGTAGTTACATTCATTTACATAGGTTGCATTGCATGAGTCTTGCTTTTCCCCATTTTATTCTTTTGGTCTCCTTGAGCTTAGCATGAGGACATGCTAATGTTTAAGTGTGGGGTGATTGATAAACCACTATTTTATGGTTTATCTTGTGCTAAATTGAGTGGTTTTTATCAAGTTCTTTGCACACTTATTCATACAAACTGCATGGTTTTACAAATCCTTCCCAATTTTGTTCTATGCTTGAAGACTTGCTTCCTAAGCCTTTAAATTGTCAATCTTTAATTTCTCTTTATACCATTCGATGCCGTGATCTGTGTGTTAAGTGTTTTCAGGCTTCATAGGGCAGGAATGGCTTAGAGGATGGAAAGGAAGCTTGCAAAAATGGAAGAAACACAAGAAACTAAGGAGCTAATGATGCGTGAGCATCTTGTCTATCTTTTCCTGGTGAATTTGCATCTAAATTCTTGAGTTTAATTTAGAATTAATTATATTTTAGCCACTATGGATGCTATTTTGAGTTTTGTGCAATTTTATTCATTTTAGGTAGCATTCGGATGGATTTGATGAAGTTTCTGCAAAGAAGAAGAAGAAACCAAAGAGATGACCAGCGAAGACCGACGCAGACGCATGGCTCACACGACCGCGCGGAATGAAGAAATCGCAATGACGTGATCGTGTGCCTGACACGAACGCGTGGACTGGAATATGCACAAATGACACGAATGCGTGGACAACGCGGACGCGTCACATGCACAATCTGCAAAAATACAAATGACGCTGGAGGCAAATTCTGGGCTATTTTAACCCAGTTTCCAGCCCAGAAAACACAGATTAAAAGCTGCAGAATGGACAAATTAAGTGGTCCCCACCCATCAACTAAAGATCTGTTAATTAATTCAAATTTAAATTCAAATCTTATCTTTTAGGAAAAGATATTATTTTTAGTTTTAGATATTAGATTTTAAATTAATTAGGATTAGTTATAAAAGGGGAGACTTCTCTTCTATAGGGGGTCATTCAGATCAGAAACAGTTTACCTAAATCCTAGTTTTCTACTCTGAACCATGAGCAACTAATCCTCCATTGTTAAGGTTAGGAGCTCTGTCTATTTGTATGGATTACTTTTATTACTTTTTCTATTTTAATTTATATATGGATTTATAATTTAAGAATTGTTTTCGCTCTTTATTTTATGAATTTGGGTGGAACGGAAGTATGACCCTCTTTCTATTTGAGTTCTTGTAAAACTTGGAAAAGCTCTTTACTAGAACAACAGCTTGAAAACATATTCTCCTAGATTTTAATTATTTGGAGTTAACGGGATACGTGACATATAATCCTTTTATTTTTGGATAATTAGAATTTTTGTGGCATGTAAACTGAAATTTGATCATGTAGCTTCTAATTGG
Source organism: Arachis hypogaea (assembly GCF_003086295.3). Taxonomy (NCBI): domain Eukaryota; kingdom Viridiplantae; phylum Streptophyta; class Magnoliopsida; order Fabales; family Fabaceae; genus Arachis; species Arachis hypogaea. The sequence goes on along the minus strand of NC_092045.1, from coordinate 70,644,548 downwards.
AATTAATTGACCAAGGAATTGGCAGTTAATAAATTTTAGAGGAGACTAGAAAGGTCTAAGGAATTAGGGTCTAGTCACATATAGTTTGCCATAAATTAAATCCTACATAATTAAAATAGTTAGTAAGAAACGTTAATCCGGAAAAATAGATAACTCTGAGGCCTTAACAGTTTTCTCCATATTTTATTCCCAACTTATTTATTTGTCTATCCTTTTTATATTTTGAGTTCGAATTTAAACCTTTTGAATATCTCAAAACCCTTTTCTGCTTGCCTAACTAAGCCAATCAATCAACCATTGTTGCTTGATCCATCAATCCTCGTGGGATCAACCTTTACTCACGTAAGGTATTACTTGGTACGACCCGGTGCACTTGCCGGTTAGTATAACTGGGAATTATCTGCACTCTGACGTAGAGATTCCCATTCTTTCTTGTTTTCTGTTGTTTATGCGCAGGAACAGAGACAAAGAACATCTTTTAGACTTTGATCCTGAACCTGAAAGGACTTTCAGGCATCGTTTACAACAAGAAAGACTATACAAGGCTGCAGAATCCACTATGGATCCTACTAATAATGATAATACCAATGCGGCAAACCTGAATGGGAATGAACAAAGGAGAGTACTTGGCTTTTTCTCTACTCCTACTGCAGATCTGTATGGAAAGAGCATTGTGGTGCCTCCTATTACTGCGAACAACTTTGAGTTGAAGCCTCAACTGGTCACCCTAGTGCAACAAAACTACCAGTATCATGGTCTTCCCCACGAAGACCCAAATCAATTCATTTCAAGTTTTTTGCAGATTTGTGATATTGTGAAGACAAACGGAGTGAACCCAGATGTGTTCAAACTAATGCTCTTACCGTCTGCTCTGAGGGATGGAGCAAAACTATGGCTAGATTCTCAACCCAAGGACATTTTGGATACTTGGAACAAGGTGGTTACTGAGTTACTCACAAAATTTTTCCCACCAAAGAAGCTGACTAAGCTTAGGATGGAAGTTCAGACCTTCAAACAGAAGGATGGTGAGACTCTGTATGAAGCTTGGGAGAGATACAAGCTACTGACTAGGTAATTCCCTCCAGACATGTTCTCCAAATGGACACAAATAGACATATTTTATGAAGGCTTGGGTGAAATGTCCAAAATGTGCTTAGATAATTCTGCAGGAGGTTCATTGCACAGGAAGAAGACACCGGAGGAGACTATTGAGCTTATTGAATTGGTTGCTAGCAACCAATATTTATACTCCTCTAACAGGAATCTTGTGAACTCTAAGGCTCCTCAGAAGAAGGGTGTCATGGAAGTGGAAACTCTTAATGCTATTCTTGCTCAAAACAAGCTTATGTCTCAGCAAATAAATCTTCATACTCAACAGATGGGTGGCATACAAGTCTCAGCTATCAACACCCAAAATCCCCCTCAAGAAGCCTCTTATGACATGACATGTAATTTTGTGTAGAATGATAACTATGATTATGCTCACGCTTCTTCTGAACAGGTCAATTACATGGGGAGTGCTACTAGAAATCGCAACAATGATCCCTATTCTAAGACCTACAATCAAGGATGGAGGAATCACCCAAATTTTGGGTGGAGAGACCAATCTCAGAGACCTCAGAATTTTAACAATAATTCTCAAGGCGGCTTCCAACAGAATAATTACAATAACCGCCAATTTCAGGCTCAACAGCAACAACCACCTCATCAGGCAAACTCTAAATCCAAGGAAGATTCTAATTGGGAGATGATGATGAGTTTCGTGTAGGAAACCAGAGCCTCCATTAGAAACTTAGAAATGCAAATGGGCCAAATAAGCAAGAAATTACCTGAGAGGTCTGCAAGCACATTTCCAGGTGATACAGTGGTGAACCCAAGAAAAGACTGCAAGGTTATTCAGTTGAGAAGTGGTAAAGTAACTGGTTCTGAGACCAAGGTCAACGAAGAATTAGTTGAAAAAGAAGCCCCAAAGGAGAAGAAGGAAGAATTCGAGCACACACCTCCTAAGCATGCAGACAATCCTTTCCCTGATTCTCTTGACACTTATCCTACCTTGCCAAAGGCTCCTGAATACAAGCCGAAAATGCCATACCCTCAGAGGCTTCAGAAGGCTTCCAAAGAAAAGTAGTTCTCTAAATTTTTAGATGTCTTCAAGAAGCTACAGATCAACATTCCCTTTGCAGAGGCTCTGGAGCAAATGCCTCTCTATGCTAAATTTATGAAAGAATTTTTGACCCAGAAGAGGAACTGGAAGGAGCAAGAAACAGTGGTGTTAACCAAGGAATGCAGTGCCATTATTCAACACAACCTTCCTGAGAAGATGCCAGACCCAGGGAGCTTTGTCATTCCTTGCACCATTGGAGATGTCACCATTCAGAGAGCTTTATGTGACCTTGGAGCCAGCATCAATCTCATGCCACTTTCAGTGATGAAAAAGCTTCAAATTGAGGAGGTAAAACCCACTTGTATTTCTCTTTAACTTGCTGACCTTTCTATTAAATTACCTGTGGGTGTTATTGAGGATTTACTTGTTAAAGTAGGACCATCCTCTTTCCTATTAATTTTGTTGTATTAGACATGAAAGAGGAAGTAAAATCCTCTATCATACTTGGTAGACCCTTTTTAGCTATAGGTAGAGCTCTGATTGATGTACAAAACGGTGAATTAACCCTGAAGGTCAATGAAGAACAGGTGGTCCTTCATGTTTTGAAGCTCTCAAGCACCCTAATGATTTTGAAGGGTGTATGAAAATAGATGTTATTGAACCACTTGTTCAAGAAGTACTGAAAGCTGAGGTAATTGATGACATTCTGGATCCTATCTCTGAGTATGAATTAGTTGAAATTGATAATTCACCACCCCAGAAGGCTATGGTCCACATGCCTAAAGTAGAGGAGGAAGTCCCCAAGCTCGAGCTCAAATCCCTACCCCTTCCCTAAAATATGTATTCTTGGGTGAGAATTACTCATATCCAGTGATTATTAGCTCTTCCCTGAAGTCTGCAGAGCAAGAGGCGCTTATTTTAGTGCTTAAGAGCCATAAAACAGCTCTTGGGTGAACCATTAGTGACTTAAAAGGGATTAGTCCAACCAAATGTATGCACAAGATCCTCCTTGAAGATGATGCTAAACCAGTTGTGCAACCACAAAGGAGACTCAATCCAACCATGAAAGAGGTGGTCCAAAAAGAGGTAATGAAACTATAGGAAGCAGGAATTATTTATCCTATTTCTGACAGTCCTTGGGTAAGTCCTGTGCAGGTAGTTCCCAAGAACGGAGGGATGACAGTGATCAAGAACGAAAAGAATGAGCTTATCCCCACAAGAAGAGTCACAGGATGGAAGACTACAGGAGGCTCAACACTGCTACAAGAAAATATCATTTCCCCTGCCTTTCATTGATCAGATGCTTGAGAGGTTAGCTGGTCATGCATTTTATTGTTTTCTAGATGGATATTCTGGATATAATCAAATTGCAGTGGACCCTCAAGATCAGGAGAAGACAGCATTCACATGCCCCTTTGGAGTATTTGCCTACAGAAGAATGCCTTTTGGACTTTGTAATGCTCCAGCAACTTTTCAGAGGTGTATGCTTTCAATTTTTTCTGATATGGTTGAAAAATTTATTGAGGTATTTATGGATGAATTTTCTATTTTTGGTAATTCTTTTGAATCATGCCTTAAACATTTATCTCTTGTCTTGAAACGGTGTCAAGAATCAAACCTTGTTTTAAATTGGGAAAAATGCCATTTTATGGTTACAGAAGGTATTGTTCTTGGACACCGGATTTCAAGTAAAGGAATTGAGGTTGATAGAGCAAAAGTAGAGGTAATTGAAAACTTACCACCACCAACTAATGTTAAGGCAATCAGGAGTTTCTTGGGGCATGCAGGATTTTATAAAAGATTTATAAAGGATTTTTCTAAAATTGCAAAACCTCTAAGCAACCTTTTGGTTGCTGATGTCCCTTTTGTCTTTGATTCTAATTGTCTGCATGCTTTTGAAACTCTGAAAGCTAACCTTACCTCTGCCCCCATTATAGCTCCCCATGACTGGGATCTACCATTTGAATTAATGTGTGATGCTAGTGATTTTGCTATAGGAGCTGTTTTAGGACAGAGGCATGGTAACCTTGTACATGTCATTTACTATGCCAGTCGTGTATTAAATGATGCCCAAAAGAATTACATAACTACAGAAAAGGAATTATTAGCTGTTGTATACGCTGTTGATAAGTTTAGGTCCTATTTACTTGGTTTTAAGGTTATTATTTATACTGATCATGCTGCTTTGAAGTACCTTCTAACCAAATAGGATTCTAAACCAAGATTAATCAGATGGGTGTTGCTCCTTCAGGAGTTTGATATTGAAATAAAAGACAAAAAAGGGTCAGAGAATCAAGTAGCTGACCATCTCTCCAGAATTGAGCCAGAAGCAGGAGTACAACCACCCACAGCTGTGACTGAGACGTTTCCAGATGAGCAATTGTTCCTTACTCAGCAGGTACCATGGTTTGCAGACATTGCAAATTATAAGGCCATGAATTTTATCCCAAGGGAGTACAATAAGCAACAGGTGAAGAAGCTACTAACTGATGCAAAGTACTACATTTGGGAAGAAGCATACCTTTTTAAAAGGTTCTCAGATGGAATAATCCAGAGATGTGTCCCGGATGAGAAAAATCAGCAGATTCTTTGGCACTGTCATGGGTCTGATTATGGAGGCCACTTTGGTGGTGAAAGGCAGCTACAAAAGTCCTTCAGAGCGGGTTTTACTGGCTGACTCTTTTCAGGGACTCAAGGGCATTTGTGAAGCACTGTGGCAAATGTGAAAAACCTGCAAATCTCCCTGCCAACTATGAAATGCCACAGCAGGGAATTCTTGAGGTTGAGTTATTTGATGTGTGGGGTATTGATTTCGTGGGACCTTTCCACCCTCACATTCAAACAACTATATTCTAGTGGCAGTTGACTATGTGTCCAAATGGGTGGAAGCTGTGGCTTTGCCCACCAATGATGCCAAAGTGGTAATGAGCTTTCTTCAGAGATATATTTTAGCCGGTTTGGTGTTCCAAGGACACTTATTAGTGATGGAGGAAGCCATTTCTGCAACAGACAGTTGGACTCTCTTCTGCAGAGATATGGAGTCTGTCATAAAGTGGCAACCCCCTATCACCCTCAGACAAGTGGACAGGTTGAAGTTTCCAACAGGGAACTTAAGAGGATTCTAGAGAAGACCGTCAGTATTTCCAGAAAGGACTGGTCTAGGAAGCTTGATGATGCTCTCCGGGCATACCGGACAGCGTACAAGACTCCCATTGGCATGTCCCCTTATTAGTTGGTCTATGGCAAAGCCTGTCAATTGCCAGTTGAGCTGGAGCATAAAGCTTACCGGGCAATCAGGTATCTGAATCTTGTTTCAGAAGCTGCAGGAATCAAGCGAATGCTTCAGTTGAATGAGCTTGATGAATTCAGATATTCAGCCTATGAGAATACCAAGCTCTATAAGGAAAGAACCAAGCTACTGCATGACAAAAAGATTGCCATCAGAGTCTTTGAGCCAGGACAAAGAGTGCTTTTATATAATTCAAGGCTCAAATTCTTTTCCAGGAAGCTGAAATCCTGATGGTCAGGACCGTTTGTGATTACCAGAGCTTCACCATATGGTCATGTGGAAATACAAGAAGAGAATTCTGACAGAAAATTTACAGTGAATGGCCAGAGGCTGAAGCACTATCTTGGAGGTGAGATTGATCGCCAGAGGTCCACTCATCTGCTGAACTAGCAGAGCTGTCCGTCAAGCTAATGACGTTAAAGAAGCGCTTGTCAGGAGGTAACCCGATAACTTCGTATCCTTAGCTATTTTTCATAGTAGTAGTTTTCTTATTTATTTTATTTGAGTTCTTACTAATTTTCTAATCATGCAGCTATATTATTCCAGGAACCGAATACTTCAATATTTCAAAAAAAAAAGAGCGAGAGAAGGAACACGACGCGATAGCATCACTGACGTGGACGCGTCACTTATTTGTGCATGAAAAATGATATTTGACAGAGAGTTGCGCGATAGTGGCACAGGAATGGAGCCTTTCGCACAAACGATCCCACGCGTTCGCATACCCCATGCTTTCGCGTCGTTTGTGATTTTCGCCAGTCACGCGGGCGCGTCACCGACGCGAACGCGTGACCTGCCAATACAACGTAAAAAGGTGTTTGGGCAGAGAGTTGTGCTGGCTTGGGGCAAGAAGTGTGCTAAAAGTACAAATTTGGTCACGCGGATGCGTAACTGAGGCGTTCGCGTCAGTCGGACATATGGCCATCCACATGAGCGTGTGTATGACGCGAACGCGTTGTATGAAAAATTGATTCCCAAGCCATGCGAATAGAATGTCGCGCGGGCGCGCGGCTGGCTTCACGCAAATCGCACAAAATCAAGGGCACGTGGACGCGTGCCTGACGCTAACGTGTCATTATGAAGAATTCGCGACCCACGTGTACGCGTGCCGTACGCGTACGCATCGCTTGCGCCGCCTAGTTTTCTTTCTCTTTCTCTCCCAATCCTAATTCTCTCTTATTCTTTTATCCTTTTATTTTGTCCTCATAATATTTTTCTCTTCTATTTTCAGTTCTTCTTTGCTTGAGGACAAGCAAACCTTTAAGTTTGGTGTTGACACTGCGCTTATTGGTTTTCTGGCACAAAAGGGAGGCGAATCATCTTCATTGAGGAGCACAACCTGAAGAATAAAGCGACCGCTAGGATAACTAATGTGGTTGAGTTCCTTTCATTTTCATTCCTCCTTTCTTTTTCTATGTTATGTTCTGGTTTTCTACTATTTTACTTTCTCCGTTGCATGATCTTTTATTAGTTAGAATCCTAGGATTAGTTTTCTTTTAAATTGCTTTAATGCTGAAAAGATGTTTCTTTTATTCCTCCTTTCTTTTTCTATGTATGTTCTGCTTGGTTTAATGAATGAGTTTCTTTCCAAAACCCTATTTTAGAGCATTTCACTAATTCAAACTAGAAATTTGTGTTAAACTTGTTTGAATATTGTAATTTGGAACATGGTTGATAGCTAAGATCACACAACCTGTGAGATTTTGAGCTTAATTATATGATTACATCATTTAACCATGATTTTTATTCTTGTGTGTTTTCTTCTCTATAACTGCAATCTATGTTTTGTTCAATTCTATATTTCCATTGTTTAGTGTATATTCATGCATACATATGATTGAGGCCATCAATTGTTATTAGCTCACTTATCCCAAATAGCCTACCATTTCATCTACCTTTGTTTGCCACTTTGAGCCCTTTTTACCCCCAATTGTTCTTTATGTTATCACATCACTAGCCTTAAGCGGAAAAATAATTAATTATCCCATTTAAATATTTGGTTAGCTTAAGATAGAGATTGTGTGTCAATTAAGTGTGGGAAAATGTGGAAACTTGGGTTAGTAAGAAAGTGTTTTGGAGTTATTGACAAATTTTAAGAATTTTAGGTGCTACTCATGTGAAATTATAAAACCATAGGCATTGATCCATTATGATTTTATTGAAAAATAAATAAATAAATAAATAATTAGGGGACAAAAAATTATCCCAATGTTAAGTGCAATAAAAAGATCAATGCATGTGTGAGGAAATTAAAGAAAACCGATACATGAGTATGTGAAATGTACAAAAGTGAGATTTTGGGTACAAAGGCATGAATTTAGAATTATATAGAGTGTACGTGTGTGTTAGGTGTGAACTTATGTTAGTCAAAGATTCAATTTATAGCTCAATTGGCCATACATATATCCTTACCTTTACCTTAGCCCCATTACAACCTTGAAAAGACCTCAAGATGTTTGCATTTGTACACTGAGTGGATTAACCCTAAACATGATATTTGTTGATTGGTTAGATGAAGAGTAAAGTTTTAGAAAGCATGATTAGAGGAGACTAGAGTGGATTAACCCTAAACACCTGAGTGATTAGAGTGCATATACTTTTCCAGTGATGGTTCGATGCTTGATTCTATGTTCCCGGCTTTCATGAGCTATCTTCTTACAAGTTTACTTGTTTCTTATTGTATGATTTGAATTAGTGGAATCTAATTTATGTTTGTCTTGGAGGAATTGTTTATTTTTAACCAAGTAGGTGGAAACATCTTGGCATGTAGTTGCATTCATTTACATAGGTTGCATTGCATGAGTCTTACTTTTCCCCATTTTATTCTTTTGGTCTCCTTGAGCTTAGCATGAGGACATGCTAATGTTTAAGTGTGGGGTGATTGATAAACCACTATTTTATGGTTTATCTTGTGCTAAATTGAGTGGTTTTTATCAAGTTCTTTGCACACTTATTCATACAAACTGCATGGTTTTACAAATCCTTCCCAATTTTGTTCTATGCTTGAAGACTTGCTTCCTAAGCCTTTAAATTATCAATCTTTAATTTCTCTTTATACCATTCGATGCCGTGATCTGTGTGTTAAGTGTTTTCAGGCTTCATAGGGCAGGAATAGCTTAGAGGATGGAAAGGAAGCTTGCAAAAATGGAAGAAACACAAGAAACTAAGGAGCTAATGATGCGTGAGCATCTTGTCTATCTTTTCCTAGTGAATTTGCATCTAAATTGTTGAGTTTAATTTAGAATTAATTATATTTTAGCCACTATGGATGCTATTTTGAGTTTTGTGCAATTTTATTCATTCTAGGTAGCATTCAGATGGATTTGATGAAGTTTCTGCAGAGAAGATGAAGAAACCAAAGAGATGACCAACGAAGACCGACGCGGACGCATGGCTCATGCGACCGCGCGGAATGGAGAAATCGTAATGACGCGATCGCGTGCCTGACGCGAACACGTGGACTGGAATATGCACAAATGACGCGAATGCGTGGACGACGCGGACGTGTCACGTGCACGAACTGCAAAAATACAAATGACGCTGGAGGAAAATTCTGGGCTGTTTTAACCCAGTTTCCAGCCCAGAAAACACAGATTAAAAGCTGCAGAATGGACAAATCAAGTGGTCCCCACCCATCAACTAAAGATCTGTTAATTAATTCAAATTTAAATTCAAATATTATCTTTTAGGAAAAGATATTATTTTTAGTTTTAGATATTATATTTTAAATTAATTAGGATTAGTTATAAAAAGGGGAGACTTCTCTTCTATAGGGGGTCATTCAGATCAGAAACAATTTACCTAAATCCTAGTTTTCTACTCTGAACCATGAGCAACTAATCCTCCATTGTTAAGGTTAGGAGCTCTGTCTATTTATATGGATTGATTTTATTACTTTTCTATTTTAATTTATGTATGGATTTATAATTTAAGAATTGTTTTCGCTCTTTATTTTATGAATTTGGGTGGAACGGAAGTATGACTCTCTTTCTATTTGAGTTCTTGTTAAACTTAGAAAAGCTCTTTACTAGAACAATAGCTTGAAAACATATTCTCCTAAATTTTAATTATCTGGATTTAACGGGATATGTGACATATATTCCTTTTATTTTTGGATAATTAGAGTTTTTGTGGCATGTAAACTGGAATTTGATCATGTAGCTTCTAATTAGAATTAATTGACCAAGGAATTGGCAGTTAATAAATTTTAGAGGAGACTAGAAAGGTCTAAGGAATTAGGGTTTAGTTACATATAGTTTGCCATAAATTAAATCCCACATAATCAGAATAGTTAGTAAGAAAAGTTAATCTGGAAAAATAGATAACTCTGAGGCCTTAACAGTTTTCTCCATATTTTATTCCCAACTTATTTATTTATCTATCCTTTTTATATTTTGAGTTCGAATTTAAACCTTTTGAATATCTCAAAACCCTTTTCTGGTTGCCTAACTAAGCCAATCAATCAATCATTGTTGCTTGATCCATCAATCCTCGTGGGATTGACCCTTACTCACGTAAGGTATTACTTGGTACGACCCGGTGCACTTGTTGGTCAGTGTGGGTTGTAAAATACCGCACCAGCTAACCAGCGACAATCGATGCACACGTGTACCTGATGCGTACGCGCAATTTGGCGCATTCCATATCGACGCAAACGCGTACTTGATGCAGACGCGTACCATGCGCAGAAGTCTATTGACGCGTACAGGTACCTGACACGTACGTGTGACATGCGTCACGTGTAGAATTTGCAGAAAATGCTGGGGGTGATTTTGGGCTGAGTTTGGACCTAGTTTTCGGCCTAGAAACACAGACTAGAGCCAGGGGATAGCAGGGACTCAACACACATTGACACATTGACACATTGACACATTCTCAGGTTTTTAGTATTAGTTTTAGTTTTTGGGAATCTTGGAGAGACTTTTACCACTTCCTCTAGGGTTTTTCGTAGATTGATAAATTTTCTAGTTTTATGTTTTTGAGTTGGATATTGAAAAGAGTTACTACCTTAGTGAAGTTTCTATCATTATAGTTTATTTTCTATTCCTTTTTTCTTTTATTTCCCATTTTCTTTGTTTAGAGTTATATGGATACCTCCGATTTTGGAATTAATTAATGCAAATACACTTTTCTATTTAATTTCATTATTTGTTGATTATTTTCAATTGAGTTCAATTGCCATGTTTTCTTCTTACTCCCTTTACATGTATGCGAAGATAGCATCTATGTCAATGGAGTAGGCTCTCAACTTGACTTTGGAAAAGCCCTCATGATAACTGTAAGCATGCATGAAATAATCGTTGATTGTTAGATGAAAAACAAATCTTAGAAAGCGTGATTAGGGGAGAATTGAGTGAATCAACCCCAAAAACTTGAGTGACTAGAGCGGATACACATCCGGTGAGGGTTCGACTGCAAAATTACGTGTGTCCACTGATGAGCGGATAATTTATACGCTTTTTGACATTGTTTTTAGTATGTTTTTAGTATGTTTTAGATAGTTTTTATTATATTTTTATTAGTTTTTGGTTAAAATTCACTTTTCTGGACTTTACTATGAGTTTGTGTGTTTTTCTGTGATGTCAGGTATTTTCTGGCTGAAATTGAGGGACCTGAGCAAAAATCTGATTCAGAGGCTGAAAAGGATTGCATATGCTGTTGGATTCTGACCTCCCTACACTCGAAGTGGATATTCTGGAGCTACAGAAGCTCAATTGGTGCGCTCTCAATTGCGTTGGAAAGTAGACATCCTGGGCTTTCCAGTAATATATAATAGTTCATACTTTGCTCGAGATTTGATGGCCCAAATAGGCGTTCCAAGTCAGCTCAAGAATTCTGGCGTTTAACGCCGGAACTGGCACAAGAATGGGAGTTAAACGCCCAAACTGGCACAAACGCTGGTGTTTAACTCCAAGAAAAGTCTCTACACATGAAAGCATCAATGCTCAGCCCAAGCACACACCAAGTGGGCCCGGAAGTGGATTTTTATGTCATTCACTCATCTTTGTAAACCCTAAACTACTAGTTCTCTACATATAGGACCTTTTACTATTATATTCTTTTCTTGGAGAGTTTTATGCTATCTTAGATCACATTTTGGGGGCTGGCCTCACGGCTATGCCTAGACCTTGTTCTTATGTATTTTCAACGGTGGAGTTTCTACACACCATAGATTAAGGTGTGG